>NC_066585.1:150597423-151206089 GCF_024323335.1 Lathyrus oleraceus
TATGGCACACTAATACTAACACTAACCATTAACCATTAACATTTAATTCTTGCACTTTACATTTATGAAATGTACTATTCTTGTACATATTATTCATTTGCTTTTGCCCTTTGCTCATTTAAGCACATGTTTATGTTAATGCAATTTGCCTTTTGCTCACTTGAGCACATAATTGTGTATATATTATTGTGCTTGTGCTTTTGTTTTGATTGTTGTGGACCAAATGCAAAAAATGGACAAAAAGGACTTAGATTCTAGGACATTCCCTATGCAAAATGGAGTAAAAAGGCCTTAATGTTGAAGATGGATTAGAAGGACCAAATGTCTAAACTCACTCTTGTCCATTCTTGATTTACTTCATGGAAATTTTTGATGTGTGTGCTTTTGTGCTAGGGATTCCTATTTGAGCCAAATTGAAGAACCGTTGTCATGTGCTTCAAAAGTGAAAGATACAAGAGCCATTGGAGGATTCCTAAGAGCTTTGATTGCTTGATTGATTGCTTGAGTATACACTTATTTGCTGGCTTATTTCAAAGGATGGGAGCTACTTAGATCATCAATATGATCTCAAGAAGGGAACTCCATTTGTGGTCTTATTTCTTCTCCTTCATCTCTTGTATGATTAGGACTTTAGCCATTCTTCTTCTTCCCTCCACTCTAACCCAAGCCAAAACTTTTATGCAAACATTAACACTTGTTTTCAAACATTAGAAACCTAAGCATTATGCTTTTGATTTTCAAACTTTCTTTTCATAGCACTTATTTTGAATTGAATCCTTAAGTCAACTTTGACCATATTTTGTAAATACTTTTCATTGGTAAATATAACTCATTCAAATGCTTTTTGTGGTTTCAATGGCCACTTTCTTATCAAAAATTTTCATAACCTTTAGCTATTAGGTTTGAGTTATCCTTGAGGTAGATGTAACACTCACCTATATCCTTAGTGATGGACAATGAGTCTTCCATGCTTATTATAGGGTTAACCCCTCACTAGCATGTTGAAGCTATCCTCACATGGTGGATTTGTGGTTTTAGGTTAAGTTTTCTCCCTTGGATAACAAAAGACCTTAAGGCTTTTGGACCAATCAATTCACCAACTTGTTTTGAGATTTTTACCCCGAACTACGAGGTTTTGATCCTAATCTCTTTTAAGATGGTACGTAGGCAATGGGTTTATCCATTCAAACACAAAATTGTAAATAATTTGTATATTCTTTTCTCATCCCCCCAATCATGTTTGCACAAACAAATTTTCACAAAAATACCAACCTTACAACAAGTGTGAAAAGGGCTCCCTAGGAGTACCTAGGATGTTTTGGGTGCTTAACACCTTCCCATTGCATAACCAACCCCCTTACCCCCGATCTCTGACATTTTTATTAGTTTTTGATTCAATAAAACTTCTCGGTTTTTGTTCGCTTTCTAACCTTTCCTTTGGATAAATAGAAGTGCGGTGGCGACTCGACTTGTATGGTTTACTTTTGATTTAATCAATAAGTCTAAAGGTAACGAATACCCTGCTACAGAAAAGTGGCGACTCTGCTGGGGATACTCTACTGGGTTTTGCCTACTTTTCATATTTGCTGTATTGTATTTTATATTATTTTGTGACATATTTTTGTGCAATTTGGGATTACTGTATTGTATGTAATGATTGAATTGCTTGATATATTAATTGCTTGTGTGCTTGGTGATCTTTGTGAGATGAGTTCTATACCCGAACTCGAGTGCACTTAGGATAGGAGAATGACATAGTCTTGTTAACTTGTGTGGAGTTATTCCTTAGCAAGTTGACTTGCAAGCCCATTCACTTGGTGGAGGTCTTGTTGGGATCAATAATGTCACACGAGTAGTCGTGGTTAGGCATTACTTTTTCCAATATAGACCTTAGAAGCCAATGACCTTAGTTTACCAAGCCCATCTTGGCCTATTCTTAGGATGTAGTGCGAAGGTCATTCAAGTGTAAGATTTGATACGATTGTTACGCGATACTACACTCATAAGAGACTCTCTTGAGAATATTTTTGGAATACGAGTAGTCGTTTATCCGATAATATCCGAAAGATGGGATGATGACTATGTGAACCTCTTGTAGAACATGTTTGGCAGGTTTAAACCCTAGTACACTCCCTTTGGGTGGTTCTTAACCAAGACTCCATGCTCGTGACTTGCAACAAACCCTTGATTCATGGTTGATCCGTTCTTGTGTATCCTTAATATCAATGGAACTTGGGTGTTGATAAGGTGTAAACCATAATCCACAAAAATTGATGATTGATATTAAGGATGACTTGATCCATCCCATGACCTTTGTGTGGTGTGCTTTGCTTGATCCTTGAGTGTGATTGTTGCATCCATGCATTCATGCACCCATTTGCATCCATATCATCAATAATGAGAAAATTTTCAAGGAACTTAAGAGGTCTATTTGCAAATTTTCAGACATGGATAGACAAAGAAGGAATACGAAGAAGTACAGTTTCAGACAATCCGACTTGAAAGAGCTAAGGAATTTGAAATCCTATGTATTAGATCCCTTGGATTTCAAGGCTCGTCATTGGAAGCTTCTATCTATTCTTGCTACTCGAGTGGATGAAGGTATGATGAGTGTATTGGTGCAGTTTTATGATCCCTTATACCGTTGTTTCACATTTCCGGATTTCTAGCTTTTGCCCACGCTTGAGGAGTATGCCTATCTTATAGGTATACCTATCCTAGACCAGTTGTCGTTCAGTGGCTTAGAGAGGGTTCCTACTTCTCAAGAGATAGCTGATATGTTGCATATAGATGAATCTCTTATTGGTGCTCATATGACTACCAAAGGTGGAATTCAAGGTCTCCCTTCTGAGTTCCTCATTACTCAAGCTACTATGTATGGGAAGGCCATGAGTGAGGACGCCTTTGAAGCCATATTTGTACTTCTCATTTATGGGCTAGTGTTATTCCCCAACATTGACAAGTTTGTGGATGTGAACGCTATTAGGATTTTCTCTACTCTTAATCCCGTTCCGACTCTATTGGGTGACACTTATTTCTCTTTGCATATGAGGAATGCAAAGGGTGGTGGTACCATTGTGTGTTGTTTGCCTCTGTTGTACAAGTGGTTTATTTCGCACTTGCCGCAGACGGTCGTCTTCAAGGAGAACAAAGGATGTCTACGGTGGTCCACGAGACTTATGTCTCTCACTAATGATGATATCTTTTGGTACAACCGTGTATATGATGGTGTGCAGATTATCGACTCTTGTGGTGAATTCTCCAATGTGCCTCTTCTTGGTACATGTGGTGGGATTAACTACAACCCTATCTTGGCACGTCGTCAGCTTGGGTTCCCCCTAAAGGATAAGCCTAATAACATTCTGTTAGAAGGTGTGTTCTTCCAGGAGGGTAAAGATCCCCAAGGCTTGAAGGGCAGAATGGTTCGCGCTTGGGGCAAGATCCATAGGAAGGGAAGGAAAGAGCTTGGTCCGAAGAACTGTATTGCTTTGGAACCCTACACCTCGTGGGTTAGGAGGAGAGCTTCCGAGTACCTCATGCCTTATGAGTATCCGAGACCTACACCTTTAGTTGTGGTTGGGCCCTCAACCCTCCCTGACCAAGGAGTAGAGGAGTTGAGAGAAGAAGACCGTTCACGTGCTTGGATCCGTGAACGAGAGGAGCTACTTCAGCAACTTAGAGAGAAGGATGCTTTGATAGAATTTCTTGAGCATCAGGTTATCGATGAGCCTGATGATGTGTTGACTTCTCTTCTTCCTCAGTCTTCCAAGTTTTGGAAGAGGAAGTACGATCGACTCGCCGAAGAGAAGGCAAATATGGAGGCAGCCTATGAGAGGGAGGTGAAGAGGCTTCGTGCAGCTTATCTTCCAGTCTCCAGAGCTTTAGACGATTGCTTCTAGGGTTCCATAGGATGTTCATTTTCCTTCTCTCTTGTATTGTATTTGGTTACCAAGACTGTACTTCTTTGGTGTAAAAATATTTTCCAGATATTATTGATGTGATGTTTCCATATATGTCTAAATAATTAATATTTTCAATATTTGCAAATAGGACTCTAAAGTTCCTCTGATTAAAAAATAAATCATACGCACAAGCATTGCATGCATCATGTGCATAAGCAGGTTTTGTTTCAGGCTTCTTGTTCAATGGTCTAACTCTGTTCTTCATTTATTTTGAAGACAAGCTGACTCATCGGTACTACACTCGAGCCAATGCTTCAAGACTATTGGATCATCTAGAGCAAGAGAATCGTGAACTCAAGAAGGAAGTGGCCAGATTGACTGCCCTAGTGGAGCCTTTCATGGCCGCCAAAGCCAGTCGTCTCTGACGCCTTCAACTCCTCCTCAGAGGATAGTCATCTCTGAAATTGCCTCTTCAACGGTGCCTGCGGCCAGCGCCCATTTTGCACCAACTGCTATGCCAGCCGGATTTCCCTGGGGGATGCCCGCCAACTTTGTTCCTGAGGATCTTGCCCCCACATTTGCTTCTCTGCCGGCATCTAGCCCGGTCCTCGTCGTTCCACCTCCTGTTAGGGGTGGCAATTGGATCCATTAAGGTAAAATCCATCCAATCCATCCATCAAAAAATCCATCCAATCCATCCACTACATAAAAATTAAGTTAACGGATTGATCTAATCCATCCATTTATAAGCATGGATTGATCTAATCCATCCAACACATTTTAATGATCCAATGGATTTTTTTATCTAATTTTAAAAAAATAATTTTTTTCAAATATTAAAAAATAAATTTTGAAAATCAAAAAATAATTATTTTTTTCGAAAAAAAATCATATTTTTTTGAAAAAATAAAAAATAAAAAATATTTTTTTTTCGAAAATAAATATTTTTTTTTTGAAAATACAAAAAATCGGCTTTTTCCAAAAATTTAAAAATCATTTTTTTGAAAAATACCAAAATTTGATTTTATTTTTGAAAATTTTACTTTTTTACGAATATAAAAAAATTATTTTTTTTCGAAAATAAAAAAACGATTTTTAAATTATTTTTTTCGAAAATACAAAAAATATATTTTTTTTGAAAAAAAAATGTTTTTTCTCAAAAAAAAACTGATATTATTTTATTGAAAAAAAATAAAAAACTTTTTGAAAAAAATAAATTTTTCAAAAAAATAAGTCATTTTTTTCAAAAAAAAAATGGATGGATGGATATCCATCCACTAAAAATATGATAATGGATGGATTGGATGGATTTTATTCTTAATGGATGGATTTGATTGGGTATTTTTAAAAAACTTTTAGTGGATTGCTAATGGACTAATGGATTGTTTTGATCCATCTATTAACTATCCAATCCATCCATTTTGCCACCCCTACCTCCTGTCGTGCATACTATGCCAAGAGTAGACGACACCATCTACCACTCTGAGCCGTCTGAGGGCCCAAATGTCTATGAAAAGATGGACGTTATGAACGATCCGTTTCGTAAGCTCCGCAAGGAACTCAAAACTCTCAGAGGAAATGACCTCTTTGGCAAGTCTGCTGCTGAACTCTGCCTAGTCCCAAACGTCAAAATCCTTGTAAAGTTCAAAGTACCTGACTTTGAAAAGTACAAGGGAAATACTTGCCCTCTCAGCCACCTGGTTATGTATGCAAGGAAGATGTCGACTCAGACCGATAACGATCAACTCCTTATTCACTATTTCCAGGACAGTTTGTCCGGTGCTGCCCTGAGATGGTATATGAGCTTGGACAACGCGAACATCCGATCCTTCAATGACCTTGGCGAGGCCTTCGTCAAGCAATACAAGTATAATGTGGATATGGCTCCCGATAGGGATCAATTGAGAGCCATGTCCCAAAAGGACAAGGAAACTTTCAAAGAGTACGCCCAGAGGTGGCGAGAGCTAGCAGCACAGATTGTGCCTCCGCTGGAAGAGAAAGAAATGACCAAGATCTTCCTGAAGACCTTAAGCTCATTTTACCATGAGCGGATGACTGCCAGGGCTCCTTCTGATTTCACCGAGATGGTGAACATGGGTATGCGTTTGGAGGAAGGAGTCAGGGAAGGGCGCCTGACTAGAGAAAAAGGCTCTTCTGCCAAACGATATGGGGCGTTTGGAAAGAAGAAAGATGGCGAGGCACATGCTGTGACCTCCCATATCAAATCAAGAAGACCCTCAGTAAGGAGGAAGACCGTGCGTCCTGCCGGTAATCAGCATCAGGTGGCTCACATAACACCTATTTTCAGAGAAATTCAGCACTATCAGCACAATAATAACCAGCAACAACAACATCAACAATATCAACATCAACAACACTGTCCTCAACAGCAGGCCTACCGACCTTGAAACAATAATCAGACTAGTACTAGCTATGAGAGGAAGAGGGTCACCTTTGATCCTATTCCCATGACCTATGCATAGCTATATCCTTCTTTGATAGAGAGGAAACTGATTACTCCATGAGACCCACCGGCTATACCTACCAACCCTGTGTGGTGGTATAAGCCCGAGTTACATTGTGTTTATCATTCCGGTGCTCCCGGACATGATGTGGAAAACTGTTACCCGTTGAAGACCAAGGTTCAAGACCTTGTGAGAAGTGGTATCTTGTGTTTCGAGGACGTAGGTCCCAATGTGAAGAAGAACCCATTGCCCAAGCATGGGAAATCCTCTGTCAACATGGTCCAGGGCTGCCCTGTTAAATATAAGGTCAAGTATGTCAGCCATATTCGACAGTCATTGGTCGAGATGCACAAACTGTTGTGTGAATACAATCATTACGAGCACAACCATGACAGATGCCGTGTTTGCACTGTCAATCAGAGAGGATGTCGCCAAGTCCGTAAAGACATCCAAGAAATGATGGATGAAGGTGTAATTGAAATACTTCAGAATCGTGATGGTGATGATGAAGTCAATGTGATATCTCTAGTATTTCGGATCCCAGAGCCTGTTGTCATCCGGTATGATGGCAGCAAACAAAAGGCTTCTCCCTCTTTGATAATTAAACCAGTTGTCCCTGTGCCATATTCTTCTGATAAAGCAGTCCCCTATCGTTAAAATGATGTGGCATTGGAAGATGGGAAAAAGGTGCCTCTGCCCTCTACCTCTGTTGTTAATATCGCCGACGTCAGCGGCCTGACTCATAGTGGTCGTGTTTTCTCGGCTCCGCCGAAACCCCAGGCTGACGTCCGAAGGACTGATGTTGCTGATTATGTTGTGTGCCCGATTGGAAATGCTGTTATTGCTCCGAATCCGGCACTTGTTGCCAATAAACCTGCCACCGTTGTGAGAACTCCTGTCTCTGCTGGCCATAATGGCACCATGAAAAAAGACTGTGATGAGATGTTGAGGCTCATCAAGAGGAGTGAATACAACGTTGTAGATCAGCTTCTACAAACGCCATCAAAGATCTTTGTGTTATCTTTGCTTATGAACTCAGAACCACACCGTGAAGCTTTGCAGAATGTGTTGGATGTGGCGTATGTAGATCATGACCTCACAATAGAACAGTTCGATAGTATTATTACAAACATTACCGCTTGTACCAATCTGAGTTTTTGTGATGCTGATCTCCCTGAGGAGGGAAGAGACCATAATTTGTCACTTCACATATCTATGAGCTGCAGATGATGCCATGTCTAATGTGCCGGTAGACACTAGATCATCACTGAATGTGTTACCAAAATCCACTCTGGCTAGATTGTCATACCAGGGGCCTCCAATGAGGCAGAGTGGAATGGTTGTTAAAGCTTTTGATGGATCCCGCAAAACTGTGATTGCAGAGGTTGAACTCCCAGTCAAGATTGGACCAAGTGATTTCCATATCACTTTTCAGGTCATGGATATCCACCCATCATATAGCTGTCTGTTGGGCAGACCATGGATTCACGAGGCAGGCGTCGTGACATCCACCTTACACCAGAAATTGAAATTTGTCAAAAACAAAAAGCTGGTGGTGGTAGGGGAGAGAAGGCTCTCCTGGTTAGCCATTTGTCTTCCTTTTCTTACATAGATGTTGAGGATGAAGTTGGGACGTTGTTCCAAGCTTTATCTATTGTTGAGCCTTCTAAGAAAGGAACTTCTTCATTTGCGTCCTACAATGATGCTAAGTTGGCCATTGAGCATGGCACAACTACTGGTTTGGGACAAATGATCAAGATGGAAGACAATAAATCCCGGGATGGCATAGGGTATTCTTCTGGAACTTTCGACAGGCATGGGCTGTTTCAGAGTAGTGGGTTCATCCATACTGTCCAAGACGAGGAAGCTGCTGCTATTATGGAAGAGGATGCAGAGGAAGATTCTGGCAACTTTGTCATCCCTTGAGGGGTCTGCAATAACTGGGTCGCTGTTGATGTTCCAACAGTTGTCCATAAGTCAACGTAATGTTCATTTTGTTTAAAAACCCTCCTCCCATGCCAAAAGGAGGAGTGATGACATTGTTGGCTCATAAATACAATGATATTTTCATTCAATAAATTCATGTTAAATGTTTGTTTTTCCAATTATTTTCACTTTTTGCTTTTTGCATGAAATTGGTGATCACATAAAACCTTAAAAATAGAATAAAATCAATATTTTCATCTGCATGATGGTTTGCCTTGTTTGAATTCTAAAATCTCTTTTATATCCAAAATCATTATGCAGGTTGATCAAATCCATTGAACATAATGATCCAACACCATCTCCCAACTTTGAGATCCTGGTATTTGAGGCCGAAGAAGGTGATGTTGGTTAAAAATGATGAATGAATACATCAATGTATGGATGCACAAACATATGAGGTTCAAAGGTTCGACGTCACGGGCATGGAGTCATAGTTTCAACCATACCAAAGGGTATGTACTAATGTTTTTGTACCTGTAGAACAAGGTCCTAAGAAGGTTCCCAAAGCCATTGATCCATCTTTTGGATATTACAAGCACACTGATTACCCAGGAATCAATAATATTCTCAAGAGAACCTTGTCTGAGTGTAGCATCACGCATCAAGTATTTCGGGTTTACACCTTCATAGCCATCGCACTACATCCTAAAAGGCCAAGTGGAGTAAAAGGATACTAAATTCCTCAATTTCTCAAGCTCCCGGGTCAAAAGTAGCAATGCTTTCACAATTACTCGTTTAACAAAGACTACCCTAAAGGGGCTTCCACTGAGTCGGGGATTCTCAAGTCAGCTTGTTCGAAATTACTCCACCCAAGCTTTCTCGACTATACCACCCTCTTATCTTAGTTATGTACTCAAGTTCGGTTAAGACATATCTCACCATATATTAATCACCAAAAGAAACCCAAACAATATAATAACACAAATATATACAAGATAGGCTTAACCCTCTTGGGGATGTCCCTAGTGAAGTCGCCATTTCTATCGCGGTGAGAATTAGAGACCAAGCTATTAAGTTAACTTGACTTGCAAAACAAAATGTCACCACCGAACTTTAATTTATCCAAGGGAAGGGGAAAAGATCAAATAACTCATAAATATGCAATGCGAAACAATCCAATAAAGAGATCAAAGATTCAGGGGTTTGTTATGAAAAAGGAAGGTAATAGCACCCTAATCATCTATAGTATCCTATAGGAACCTCTTGAGATATTTTTGTTTGGTTGTTTTTGTTTGCTAAAGATTGGGGAGATAAGATGAGAAATGTGTTTTATTATTTTTTTGATTTGAAAAGACATAAAGTCTTGTGTCTACGTACCAATGAAGGATCAAAATCTTGTAGTTTGGGATACAAATAACAAAAGGGTTTGTTTAGTTGATTTTAGAAGAAGAGACAAGTTGCCATCTTAAGGATAATACTCATCTAAACCACAAAAAAAAATGAGAATATGGATCTTTGCATCATTATGAAGGAAGGGCTCCAACTTGGATATAGAATCTACTAGTATGCCACTAACTCTTTCGTGTGGAAAAGAATCAACATCAATTTCAACCATTGTTATGGGGTAAGAGATTTATATCTCAACTATAAAGATGATTCATGTCTAGTCTCTTTTGAGAAAGGGTTTAAAAATGAAAAAGTCAAGTGGCTAAATTTCTGAATGAGATTTGTGTGTTTTAATCTTATAGAAAGAGTTTGATATGCTTAAAGTGTTTTTGAAGCATTTATGAAGAAAGAAAGTTTGAAAATTCAATGACCTAAAGTCAAGGTTTTTTTATGAAATAAGTTCAAGTTTGAAAAATCCTAAGATTGGACTAGGGTTTAGAAGAGGGCTAAAGGACACAAGGTGGGTAAATGAAGCTACAAACACACACAATGAATATGCACATGACAATACGTCAACTATAATCCCTTTTTCTTGGATTGAAACATAAGCATAAGTGTTATGCAATGGATTAACAATATGCACTAAGTAAGCATATGAAAAAAATCACTATCATGTATCAAGCTTAAACATCTTAAGGCACAAATAAAGGCCATCAATAAAGAATAGAGCAAAAGGCATGGCATAAAGAGTAGTTCATAACACATGCATCATACAAGCATACAAGAAAACAAGCAAAAACGCCTCAAGAATAATTTTGTAAAGTTCATCAAGTCAAAACATCAAACAAAATGTATCATGACATCAATCACAAGACATGTAAAGCAATGGTCGAGACATTTTAAAAGTGGAACTATAAGAAGCATATAAGCATGTTAAACCTTAAACAACTATGTCATGCATCAAGACTAAATCAATGTTTAGGAGCAAGTTCAAAGCACATAAAAGTATCATTTTATGACAAAAGTTCACCTCATACAAGGGTTCAATTCATTAGGGTTCATGCCTCTAAGGTTCATATATTAGGGTTTCAAAGCAAGTCATCAACCATAAACATCCATGTACTTCAAGCACGAATCAAATAAACAAGTTATCATCAAGTCTAAGTCCAAGTATAATCAAGGTGTTCAACACATATGGATCAAAATGTGAGCAAATTAATCATGGGAAAAATTGAATCAAAGCATACTTAAATGAAAAAATAAAAAGGAATAAATAACAAAGTTTTTTTTTTGGATTTTTTAATATAAAATTAAAAACTAAATAACAAAATAAATGAGCTTTTTATGAGGGAGCTCATGTTCAAAACAAACATAATGGTAACAATAATGAGTGAAAATGATGATTTTATGAGGGAGTTCAAAATGAACTTTTTTTTACCGAACGGAGTGTGTCCGTTGCACCTTCAAAAGCACTTCCAGATGAGAAATAATGATCCCTCTAGCTTTCTTGAGTGAAAATATGGAAAGAGTGCAAGAATGATTCAATGTTATTTCTTGATTGATGATAAATGTTTTTGTGTGTTGGAGCATTGCAATGAGACCTCTTTTTATAGTGAATGGATTCATATTTGGTGCAGTGGTTATTGTTATTGTTTGATGGACTTTGGATAAAATCTAAAAAAATGGTGAAAATTACAAAGTGCTTTTGCTTTTGGTGTTTAGATAGAGTAAGATCAAAGCAAGATCTATTTACAAAGCTCCAAGCAAAAGTGGTTGAGAAAAGTGATCTTTATGGAAATGGCAATGAAGCTTTATGGAAAAATGATCCATGAATGGTATGTTGTTTGGATAATGGTGCAAGCCCTTATGTAATGCATCAATGATTTGTGTAAAATACTCATTATGCCGAGATTTAGAAGCACGATAGACTGCAAAGTAAGATCTTGAGGTTTGGCTTTGGTTTGAACATGAAACTTGACATGAAGATAGACTTTCAATTTTGCATAACATGGTGACTTTCCTTCTTCGAAACTCCTAGCTCAAGTGATGAAAATGAGATGGGATCTTAGGGGTAAAAATTAGGGTATTATAGATTCCCCTATTTAAGTTTCTTCGATCCGAAGATATAAAGATTGACATTTTCGTCTCAACGAGATAGGAGAGACTTAAATACAAACATGCACATTTTTTGCCCCTAAGATGCCACAAAATGATATGATATGATATGAATGCAAACAAAGATTTTGTGGGGAATAATACCATATGGGAATAAAAAACAAACTCATCTATTGTGAAATGATTAATATTACTGGGAAAGGATTGTAACTTCGTTGTAAAAAAAAAATTGATTTTAACAATTGGAAAGATAGGAACTTCACTGGGGAAGAGATTGTCAACTACCAATCGTAAGTTAGCTTCACATGGGAGATAAATATCACCTACTACCAAACATATGGTAGCCTAAGAAAAGGTGATAAAATCAAGAAAAATATTGGATCACAACATATTCCTCAAATAAAGAGATGACCGCCTGTTCAAATAACGAGTTCAATTGAAGAATAACAAACTTCCATTAACATAATATGATTTAGTTTCAGTAACTAAATAATCCACTCAGAAAAAGTAAATAAACATCCCTAACGCTCCGGGTTGTAAGCCACGAACGGGTCTCAGTCTCTTCTTTAATCAAGTTTTCCACTTAAAAAGGATAGAATAAACCTCCTCAACGCTTCATGTCAACAGCCACGAACGGGTCGCAGTTTCTTCTTTAATCAAGCCTTCCATTAAAAAGGGTAATAAACCTCCCCACGATTCTGGTCATAAACCACGAACGGTTCGTAGTTTCTTCTTTAATCAAGTCTTCCACTTGAAAAGAATAAGCAAACAAGCTCCTTAAAGGGTAACCATTTTTTGAATTGATAACTTCACCGGGGATCTTTAAAAAAGATGTGGGTTAGTTAATTTTCTAAATGGATTTGTCAGATAAATAGAAAATCATATGTATGGATCTTCATCAAACTTTTCACCCGCATTTACCGGGGAGATAACCATAATTTTATAACAGGCTTACTGGGGAAGCTGCCATTAGTCGTGGTTTACATTGCATGAAGTAAATAAAACACTTGTAATAATCTTTGACAAACTCCTCTGGCAGATATTTCCAGAGAGATAACCATCCGATGAAAGGAAAATTGATATGTTGATCTTCAAACTTCTCTAACGAAAACTTCCCAGAGAGATAGACATTTGATGAAGGGTAATTTGAGGTATTGATAGCTTCATTTGGGACAAACAAACTTATCGGGAAGAGATTATCATTTGTCATTCACAAGGAAATCCAAGAACAAAATAATCTTCTCAAATAAAGAGATCACCACTTGTTGTTGGTATAAACTTCAAGGGAGTGTTATAACACCAATGTTGGGGGAATAAAATTCATCTTTAATGGGGAACCACCAATATATTCTTCCTGAGGGGACAAAGTATTCAAAGGTGCAAAATAAATGCACTCTCAATCCAGGTTTAACATCCTAGAGAGACTCAATCATTAAAATTGTTAGAGATCGAGTTCAATCCAGGAATAAACTGGAAAGAAACTGTCAAACAAGACACTACCTAACGAGGAACGAAACCTAATAGGGGATTTTCCTGATCCATAGACGGAAAGGAAAGCAAAAGAAAAATCTTCCACGAGGGATAACTCAGTGGGGAAATAGAAAGGGTATACACTTTCTGCTTAAGATTGACAACTCTATTGGAGAAAAGAAAAGTATCACTTGGGGAGAAACATAACCAAGGTGAAGTAATCACATCAAGAAAATGCGAAATGAATATGACTATGAATTTAGCTACGCATGATCTATGTATTCATGTATGTGTGTTATGTTTATGCTGACAAAACAGACACAACAGTTAAACTGGTGATGAAATAAACATCACAATATAACTGGATATTCGGCTAGCCATCATTGGAGATGAACAACACCGAGGAAAAATCCTGACAATCTTTGTCTAATCAAAAAGGATAACCACACGAACTCCGTTTCAGCTGGAGGTTCCAGGCTCCGGATTCAACTGAGGATGAAGTAAATTATGTATTCTGCTGAGGAAGAAAGCCACACTCAATTGGGGAAGAAACCCCCACTCAGCTGGAGGAACCTGTATCAATGCTTGGTTGAGGAATTAGGCTTAGTACTTCATTGGGGAACGTTAAGTCCCAATGACATCAACTGGGGGATACTGACTCATACACCTTAACATGTCATAGAAAATTTGAAGTAAAGATACATCATCTGGGGATACTTGAAAGGCAGGTCAAAAAAATACGTAGTCCTATATTTTGAGGTTTAACCGTTCTTGGAGAAACTGTTGATATTCCTTCTTATATTCACAAATCAAAGGAAAACACACACATTTCTTTCAAAAACAAAAACTTTTGTTTCAAGACTTGCTATCTAAAGTAAAAATGACATATTGCAAGATAAAATAAAATAAGAATTACAAATAAATGGATAAAGTCTCAAATTTTATTGAAGGAATGGTAATCAGCAAATGGTGTGATTCCATGGATCATTTATAAAATTTTGCGAAATGGCAATTAAAGGGAAAGGCTACATTAAAATGCGATGACCACTATTATCCCTAAATTTTTTTTGAATTCCAAACATTTTTTAGCTTCCGACTGAGAGCCATTTGATTGAGAACTCTTGATGGATGAGGTTGCCTTAGATGACCCAATCTAGCCTGATGCAGTTACTTGCCATTATCCCTAACTTTTACCTAGATTGCTCTTTCAGGTTTTCAATCTACCAAGACGATTATTTCTGTTTATGTCTCTAATTTTTGCCTGGACCGCCCTTTCGGGTTTTCAGTCCACCGAGACGCTCATTTTTTGCCTAAGCCGCCCTTTCGGGTTTTCAACTTAGCGAGTTGTTATTTTATTTTTGTTAGGCGAAGTATTTATTGACTGCATCAACATTTACAGGACGAGGGAGCTCCTCACCATCCATAGTCGCAAGAATTAATGCACCACCAAAAAAGGCTTTCTTGACAACATATGACCCATCATAATTAGAATTTCACTTGCCCCTAGAATTAGAAATGAAAGATTGGATCTTTTTAAGCACGAGGTCCTCTTCTCTGAATACGCGAGGTCATACCTTTTTGTCAAAAGCTTTCTTCATTCTTTGCTGATACAAATGACCATGGCATAAAGTTGTCATCCTCTTTTCTTCAATCAGATTCAATTTATCATACCTGCTCTGACACCATTCAACCTCAGATAAATTAGCTTCCATCAAGACTCTCATTGACGGGATCTCAACTTTAATTGGGAGCAATGCTTTCATGCCATATACCAAAGAGAAATGAGTTGCCCCTGTTGAAGTGTGGATATATGTGTGATACCCATATAAAGCAAAGGGGATAACCTCATGCCAGTCTTTATAAGTCACAACCATCTTTTGAATAATCTTCTTTATGTTCTTGTTTCTAGCTTCGACAACACCATTCATCTTGGGTCTGTAAGGAGAAGAGTTATGGTGTTCAACTTTAAACTCTGCACACATCTCTTTCATCATTTTGTTGTTCAAGTTTAATCCACTATCAGTGATGATATTTCTTGGAACACCATAACGGCAGATTAGTTGATTTTTGATAAACCGGACAACCACTTTCTTGGTGACATTGGCATATGACGCTGCTTCAACCCATTTGGTAAAGTAGTCAATGGCCACCAATGTGAAATGATGTTCGTTCGAAGCTTTAGGCTCAATCATTCTAATAATATCAATTCCCCACATGGAGAAAGGGAAAGGAGAAGAAATAACGTTGAGAAACGTTGGAGGTACATGAATCTTGTCGACATAGATCTGGCATTTGTGACATGTCTTCACATATTTTCAACAATCGGACTCCATTTTCAACCAATAATATCCTGCCCTTAACATTTTCTTCGCCATTGTGTGTCTATTGGCATGAGTACCAAAGGATCCTTCATGAATCGCTTTCATTAACATGTCAACTTCGTGTATATCCACGCATATGGGCAAGACAATGTCGAAATTTCTTTTATACAGTACGTCATCATTCAAAAAGAAGTTACCAACCAATCTTCTCAAAGTTTTCATGTCTTTATTCGATGCCCCAAGTGGGTACTCTTGCTTTTGAATAAAGCATTTGATATCCTGATACCACGACTTATCATATTTGACATCTTCTACTGAAAACACATGAGCATGTCTGTCAAAGCATATAACATCAATTTTGAGCACATCATTCCACCGGTTCACAACAATCATAAAGTAAAAAGCGGCTAATGCATCTGCCATTTGATTTTCTTCACGGGTAATATGATGAAGCTCAATTTCATTGAACAAGGTTGACAACCTCCTCGCATAATATTTGTAGGGGATTAAACCGAGTTGACGAGTTTCCCACTCTCCTTTGATCTGATTGATTACCAAAGTCGAGTCTCCATACACATCCAGAATCTTAATTCTCAAGTCGATAGCTTCTTCGAGACCCATAATGCAAGCCTCATACTCCTCCATGTTATTTGTATAATTGAATGCCAACCTTGTGGTAAAAGGAATGTGAGAACCATAAGGAGTAACAATGGGGGACCCAATTCCATTACCGTAAGCATTAACAACTCCATCAAATATCAATCCCCAATGGGACCCCGACTATGGCCCTTTATCTGGCAATGGTTCATCATAGTCTTTTGCCTTTAAATACATCACATCTTCATTCGGGAAGTCAAACTTGATAGATTAGTAATCATCAATGGGCCGGTGAGCCAAAATGGTCAGCTAAGATACTCCTTTTGATGGCTTTCTAGGTATGATACTCAATGTCGTATTCTGACAAAAGCATCTGCCAACGAGCAATTCTTCCGGTCAAAACAGGCTTTTCAAAGATATACTTGATTGGATCCATTTTGGATATCAACCAAGTGGTATGGCACAACAAGTCTTCTCAAGCATAGAATACCGAGACTCACAGTCTGTGAATTTCTTACTCAGATAGTAAATTGCATGCTCTTTTCTACTTGTTGGCCAAGCACATAACCCATGGAGTCTTCCAATATAGTCAAATACATAATTAGATGCCTTCCTTCTACTGGAGGAATCATAATAGGAGGCTCAAGCAAGTATTCTTTGATACTATCAAAAGCTTTTTGGCAGTCTTTCGTCCAAACATAACCCTCATCTTTTCGAAGAAGCTTGAATGTAGGGCCACACGTAGCAGTCATATGAGAAATGAATTTGGAGATATAGTTCAAACGTCCGAGAAATCCTCTCACTTGCTTTTCAGTTTTAGGCGCAGGCATTTCTTGAATGGATTTTATTTTGTCATGATAAACTTTAATTCCTTTTTGGCTAACAATGAAACCTAAAAGCTTTCCTAATAGAACACCAAAAGTGCACTTGTTGGGATTCATACGTAGTTTATATTTTCTCAAGCGCTGAATAACTTCAACAAATATTCCACATGTTCTTCTTCAGTTTTGGACTTAGCAATCATGTCATCAACATATACTTTAATTTCTCTGTGCATCATGCCATTGAAGAGAGTTATCATGGCTCTTTGACATGTTGCACCAACATCCTTTAAACTGAAAGGCATTACTCTGTAGCAGAATGTCCCCCATGGTGTGATGAATGTTGTTTTCTCCTTATCTTCGGATGCCATTCTAATCTGATTGTATCCGGAGAATCCATCCATGAAAGAGAAAACATTGAATTTTGAAGTGTTGTCAACCAACATGTCAATATGTGGTAATGGGAAAGAATCCTTTGGATTGACCTTGTTTAGATCTTTGTAGTCGACACACATTCAAACTTTGTCGTCTTTCTTGGGAACATGCACTATGTTGGCCCACCATTGAGGGTATTCAGACGTGATAAGGAAGCATGCATCAATCTGTTTTTGGATTTCCTCTTTGATTTTTATGGCCATACTTGAACGAGTTCTTCTCAATTTCTACTTTCCCGGAGGGAATTCTGGATTCAAAGGTGAACAATGCTCTACAATATCTGTATCCAACCATGGCATGTCTTAGTAGGACCAAACAAACACGTCCACATACTCTATAAGAAACTCTATCATTCTCTCTTTGACAGTTAGAACAAGCAAATCTCCAATCTTCATCTCTTTTCTATCTTCTTCTAAATCCAAGTTGATTACCTTCATTGGTTCCTTATATGGCTGAATGGTTTCTTCCTTCTGCTCGAGTAACTGGGAGATCTCATCAGGAATCTCTTTAACACTTTCCTCTTCAACTTCAAATACTGGAAATTCAAATTTGGGAGAGGGCATAGGGTCATGGTTTTTAATGGATGTTTCATGAATTAATCTACACATGTGATTATGCTTGAATTTAGAAATAGATAAAGGTGGGAGTGTGTGAGAATGTTGTAAGTGATTGTTATATATTTTTTTTAGAATTACCATTTTCCGGTAAAAGCAAAAAGTAAAAACAAATAACATGGAAAGCAAAAGATGACACTTTTATTAATGATTGTCAAAACTTGAAACAAAAGCCTGACAACAACTCCTTTTCCTTGGGAAGAGCTAAAGGAAACATTAAAAAAAACCTACAAAATACTCTTTCGCCTTGGGCAGAGTGAAAGAACGGGAAAACAAAACATTACTTAGAAATGTGAATAATGGACGGGATATCAACAACAGTCCAGTTTTGACAAAGCACTCCATGCACAACGAGGTCTGGTAAATCCTTTTCAGGATCGTCTTCTATAATAACATTGACTTCAGGCGGAGTGGGATGAATGAAACCTCCACTACAAAAAACTTCCTGAATAGGGCATATGACCACGTCCTTTTTGAAAACCTTTACAGATGTGGAAGAAAAACCAAGACCTTCTCGGGAATTATTCTCTGGAAAAATCATGATCTCTCCCCAACCATCAGTTGCACCACTCTTGACCACCTTCTGCGCATCTTTGAGAGAACAAATGGATGGTCCACTTCTCTTAATATCTTGATCAGTAATAGACAAGGCTTGGAACTGGGTTCCAATAGCATCTTCAGGTTCCACATAAGATAATGATGAAAGGTGGCTCACAATCAAAGTGTGTTTTCCATATACCGTCACCAATTTCCCATTCTTTATAAATTTGAGCTTCTGATGAAGAGTAGAGGTGACTGCCCCTGCCTCATGGATCCACGGGTGACCTTATAAACAATTATATGTTGCTTCAATGTCCATAACCTGGAACGTGATCTGAACAATGTGAGGACCAATAGTCATAAGCAAGTCTACCTCTCCAATAATAATTTTGTGGGAACCATCGAAATCCTTCACAATAATCTCACTACCCCTCATTGAAGCACCTTAAAAAGATAATCTAGAAAGTGTTGATTTAGGCATCACATTCAGTGACGATCCAATATCTAGCAACACACTGGAAAAAATGTAACTCACACAGTTCATTGAAATATGTAGCGCCATATTATGATTCCCACCCTCTTCAGGGAGCTCTCCATTACAAAAACTCATATTGTTACAGGCAGTTATGTTAGCTACAATATCGTCAAATTGACCCACAATCACGTCATGATCTACATATGCTTGTTCTAAAACCTTTTGCAAAGCTTTTCGATGAGCCTCAGAGCTCATTAACAAGGACAACATGAATATCTTTGATGGTGTGTGCAACAATTGCTCCACCATGTTATACTCATTTTTCTTTATCAATTTAAACACTTCATCATTATCCACCTTCTGATTTGTACCACTAGACTGACCAACCTGCTCAACTGGAATCTCAACCTGAGTTTTCCCTACAGCGACATCTTTAGTTCTTCTGGGAGGTGTAAAGGCATACACACACATACTTCTTGTGACTATGCTCACATCAACAATATTAACAATGGAAGGCAAAGGAACCTCCACTCCATTTTCAATCATGGTGGCGTTATACTTGTATGGTATAGCCTTGTCATATTTATAAGGAACCAGACCAGGAAAACTGATAATCAAAGGAGAAGCAAAAGTCTTTTGGTTGTCGTAAATGATCTCCATATTGGGAACATTGAACTGAGGTACTATAATATTAACTTCATCATCATCATGATTCGTATCATAGGTGATCTTGATAGTCCTTTGATCCAACAACTTCTGAATATCTTGGCGTACAAGAGGACATGCACACAAATTTATGAAGCAAAATCTACAAGCAGTGTAATTGTGTTCATGATTAACAAAGGCAAGCATTGTCAAACTAACATGCATTATGACTAAGGATTCTCTGATAAACCTAACCTCAAAGACTGCAAATTTTCCTGGACAACCATGCATCATGTTTGCTGAAGCTCCCATATGCTGAGGTAAGGGATTAGTTTGCACATTCAGATTAACATATTTGAAGGATAAAATGCCACCTTTAATCAACCTTTGAACATCGGATTTTAAGCCATAACAATTCTCTATACTGTGACCAGGCGCTCTTTGATGGTACGCACAAAATTGATCAGCTTTGTACCAATAGGGGATTTCTTTGGGGACATCGGGTGGAGATCGAGTCTGAATGTGATTTTTGGCTAACAAAGTCGGGAACAACTCTACATATGACATTGTAATAGGATCAAAATGGGGTGTTCTTTGGACACGATTGTTGTTGTTGAACTGTGGGCGAGCCTGTTGTTGAGGCTGTTGATGCTATTGAGTAGATTGTTGAGTAGGTTATTGAAGAAATTATGGTTGGTAGGCTGGAGCTACCACTAGTGGATTGATGATTGGAGAAACGATTGCGCCATGTTGTGGTTGGTACCGTCTTTTTTGTCTGCAACGTAAAATGGAACTAACTTCCTGTTCCTTTTTCTTAATGAACCCACTTCCAAACTTATTAACATTAGTGGAAGAACCAACTTCTTTAGTTAAACGTCCCTCACAGACTGTCTCTTCAAGTCGTATCCCCATGTTCACCATTTTGGTGAAGTCATTTGGTGTACTCGTGATCATACGGTCATAGTAAAATAAACTCAAATTCTTTAGGAAAATCTTTGTAATCTCTTTTTCCTCAAGCGAAGGACAGATCTAGGTGGCTACCTCACGCCATCTATGAGCATACTCCTTAAAACTCTCCTTGTCCTTCTGAGACATGGCTCAGATTTGGTCCCTGTCTGATGCCATGTATATATTATATTTATATTGTCTGATAAAAGCTTCTCCAAGGTCATTGAAAGTATGAATTTATGCACCGTCCAAACTCATGTACCACTTAAGGGCGACACCAGTTAAGCTATCCTGAAAGTAATGGATTAACAGTTGATCATTATCTATCTGGGTCGACATCTTGCGACATACATTTGTTGGTGTAAGCCCTAGAGGCCAATACTTTTGGTACTTGTATCGAATTATTTATTAATAATAAAAATCTTTTTCTTTATTACGTTTGTTTAATAAAGTCCCTAGAATAATCAGTCCGTTTAATGTATCAAGTGTGACTTGATCATGAGATCACATTAAACATAAGGACACTATTCTTAAAGTATTCGTAGTCGAGCTTTATTGTGAAGTGGGATAACATTAAAGCATGACTATTGTGTATATAGACTGATGATCACATCTCATGGATCATGGATAAGGAGTTATCAAGTCTTAAACATAGGTATGAATATTAAGAGTAATATTTATACTGGATTGACCTGCTATGAGAATACTATATAGAATGTTATGCAAAGTGTCATAAGTTATTCTCATGGTGATAATGGTGTATACCACCCTTCGACCTGAAACCACTATGGACCCTAGATGTAGAGTCGAGTGCTTTATTATTGATCAAACATTGTCCGTAACTGGATAACCATAAAGACAGTTGATGGGTACTCCACGAAGCATGCTGAGGGACATGAGTGACATAGATGGAATTTCCCCATCCTGCATAACAGGATAAGTGTCTATGGGCCCAATATTGAATTGGACAAGGATGACACGTGTTGCAACCTGAAAAATAGAATGCGAAAAAAAACAATCGGCGAAGAAAGACAGGAGAGTCGCCACTGTGCGTTATTTATCCCAAAGGAGGGAAAGGAAACACTCGAAGTAAACATGGAAAAAGGAAAGGACAAGACAGGGTCTCGCAACCAAATCTCGGGTTCGGGAGTCGATTATGCAAAGGGAAGGTATTAGCACCCCTACGCATCCGTAGTACTCTACGGGATCCACTTTTGTAGTTCTTGTCTAAAGGGTGTGGGTTTATCTAATGTGTTATTTACTAAAAAAAAGGGGTCAAAAGAAAATGACTCGCACGAATGTCGCATCCACTGCATACGTATCTCATCTGAATATGAGAATCAGAGTCTTTGTAGCTTGGCTACCTAGGGGTTAAGGGTAATTGTGCTCGGTAAGACATCACGTCTTATGCCTACGTATCTCATCTGGAATGAGAATCAGAGCAAGCCGTAGTTCGGCTAACTACAGGGTTATGGATTGGGTTTTGGACGAACGACGTTACTACGCAATCTACCGGATGCTCGACCTTTGGAGACTTACTCGCCTGTAGTAGAAGGAGTTAACGTGTTCTTAGGAGAAGAAAAATCAATGAGTTGGTAGGGTTAGGGATGCTCATGCAAAAGGAGTCCTGGACGAAGGAACCTGTAAAAAAAACACACAAAACATTGCCTCCTATCGAGGTCTTCTAGCTAGGAAAGCAGTAAAATGCGGGAAAAATGTAAAAGGTACCACGCGGATAAAGATCCGAAGCAACAGTAATTAGAGGAATGGGAAACCCAGGGATCCTTCCAAGCTAAACACCATCAAAGAAAGTGAGTCAGTACAGGTAATCGGAATGAACCCTCCAGGTGGTATCCCACAAATAAATTGGAACACCAGGCAAACCATCTCTGCAAGAGTCATATGAGCCCTCACAAAACAAAACTCAACAAACAGGTTAGAGAAACAAAATAGGGTAACCAAGAGTTGCCCCCAAATCAAAATGTAACCACATGAATCATGCCATTAAAATTCACAAAAAAGCTCACAAAAAGCAACCAAGGGTAGGAGGCCTAAACCTCTTGTCAAACACATGCATCAAAAGGGTATCAAATTCACGCATAATACCTCATACATTTAGAGCATTCAAATTAAAGACATAAAGATGATGGATATAGGGCAAACCTGATTGGAGAGATCGGTTGAAATCAAATGGCACGACTGGATTTGCAAACCAATGTTAGGGTTTGCTTGAGCTGAAAGTGTGTGAGTCAGAATGAACCTTTCAGAGTTGCCTGGAGGTTGCTGCAGATTAATTCTCACTCTCTCTGTCTAGGTTTCTCTTCAGGTTTTGTCCAGGGTTTTGTTCCAAGGAAACCTCAGAGTGTTTTGCTTCTCTTCCTTTTTCTGTCTGTTCTCCCTCTTTTATAACCTGATTTTCATGGCTTTGTGGGCTCAAATGAGAGAGGTCCAAGTCCAAAATTTTTCTATTATATTTTATTTATTTATTTATTTAATTAAATTTTTTATTATTATTATTATTATTATTTTTTTCGCGTTTTTTTTTCCATTTTTTTAAAGTTTCTTGGATCTGATTCTGATTGACATGATGAAATGCAATTTATCTAATGTTAAATGACCTAAAAATGAATGCGTGAATAAGGAGGGCAAATTTTAGGGTGTTACAGCTGCCCCTATTCAGTCATCAGCTAACCCGAGCAAGATGAAAGCGAACAACTTATCAGACAAACAGGGTGAGTTGTGATTGAATACCAAAGACAGGCCGAAAATTTGCGCTCCGAGAAGACCACAAAAATGTTGAAATACACCGCGCTGTTTATTTTTCTTCCGATCCTCTGGCTGAATCTGAATCGTTTCGATTCTCTGGCTGAATCTATTTCCGGTCTTCGGGCTAGACCTGACTTCGATCTTCTGGTTAGATCTTCTTCGATCTTCTGGCTAGATCTGAATTATTTCGATTCTCTGGCTGAATCTATTTCGATCTTCTGGCTAGATCTGAATTGTTTCGATTCTCTGGCTGAATCTATTTTCTTTGATTCTCTAGCTGAATCTACTTCGATCTTCTGGCTAGATCTGAATTGTTTCGATCCTCTGGATGAATCTATTTCCGGTCTTCGGGCTAGACCTGAATTATTTCGATTCTCTGGCTGAATCTATTTCGATCTTCTGGCTAGATCTGAATTGTTTTGATGATAAATTCTTATCATCAAGATCTCGCATCTGGGGCATACGTTGGTTGACCCTCTTTCAAAATCTACAGTCTTCATGTTAGATATGCAGCTTCGAGAATATCCCACTTTTGGGCTTCGTACATATTCTTCAGGCTAGAACATGTTATAACGACTCTTCGATTAGACTTTATTTTTTAATGCGATCCGCGGGCTGGATCCTCTTGTAGGTTGATTTTCTGTTGAGCTGTCAATCTATTCCTCCAGCTGGTTTATTGGGGAAATAACGCTCATAGTCGACTCTCTGGCTGAATCTTCGAAATGACCCTCAGGCTGGATCTCTGGAAAACGATTCTCAGGCTGAATCTTCGAAATGACCCTCAGGCTGGATCTCTGGAAAACGATTCTCAGGCTGAATCTTCGAAATGACCCTCATGCTGGGTCACACACACACTTGATCCTCTGGCCGAATCTCAGGACTTTGGTTGTAAAGTAATTTTTCAGTCTGTTTTCAAGGACCTGTTTATCAGCTTATGTTTGATATGCATGCAAATGCAAATGCAAATGTTATGCATGGTGCAAAAGAAAAAAGAAATCTACTTGGGGAAGCAACTCTGGAAGGGAGCGGATCGCTGTATCAATCCTTGAATGCTCTGTGAGGAACGATCCGTCTGCCGGGACCGGGGAGCCACCGAAAATAAATCGGCCTTTTTTGAAAAGTTGACCTTGCTGGGGAAGTATCAACTATGGAAACTTTGCTTGGCGAGGCTCTGCGAGGAGAGTCTGTGAGGAAAGCACTTCCTGGGGAAATGTCATCGGAATCAACCTTTGTTGGGGATATGAACTTGCTAATCGTCCTCAGGCTGGGGATTAAAACAAATCTGTTAAAAATAATTTGTTAGGGAATGAGATGAACACTGGGAACACCGCCCTCTTGTCTGTTGGGTATGCGTCTACTCCGATGTTGCTGGGAAGATACAGTCTGGCACTGTCGACTCCGCTGGGGATATATAGTCTGGATACTGTCAACTCTACTGGGGAACCTGCTCTGCAGAGGAGAGGCTTTGTCAACCGCTTAGGGGTGAGGATTCATGACTTGGCATCCGGTTCCTGTCACCTGTAACCAAAAAATACACGTATGCCCCGGGGAATTACTCAGTTTGAATTCACCGTCCGGGATTAAGCACATTCAAAGCAATTTTGACTGTTTTCCTGCGCAAGTCATCTGCAAAAGCCACCATTACATTCAGATGCAATATGTTTCCTCAAGAATTCAGACATCTTTTGCAAACAAACTGATAAATGAAAAGTAAATAGGCTTTTTAACTGAATTATTCGACTTTTGTTGGTTGAAAAGTTTGTGCCAGGAATAGGCGAGTACACCAGGAAGCTGATCCCTGGAAAGAGGCGATCGCTATAAAAAATTAAACAAGAGAAACTATCCTAATGGCAATGTGGAAACGGGGTCCCACCGAGTTTCGACTCTGTTATGGCTCGTATGTCCTCAAGACGTTCTGCTCATCTTGCTTTCTGAAGTGGATGATTAGTCGATCTTTTACCTTCGAAGATTGCCGGATTGAATGAAACGGTGATGTAACACGGATGAACTCAGATCGCAGTCATTCACTTATTCCCTAACTTTTGCATGGACCGCCCTTTTGGATTTTCAATCCACCGGGATACCCTTTTTTGCCTGAGCCACCCTTTCGGGTTTTCGACTCACCGGGTGTACATGGTTTATTTTATATCCCTAATTTTTGCTCGAACCTCTTTATTCTTTTTTGTTGGTTCGTCGGGATGCTCTTTTTTTGCCTGGACTATTGTTTTTACTGTCCAGCGGGTCTATTATGCGAAGTATTTTTTAACTGCGTCTGGGTGACAGGGGATGGGAAGTCTTCGCCATCCATGGTTGTTAGCATCAAAGCTCCGTCAGAGAAAAACTCTTTTAACCACGTATGGATCCTCATAGTTCGGTGTCCATTTGCCCCTATGATCTGTGTTGGGAGGAAGAATTCTTTTGAGTACCAATTCACCGACTTGATACTCCCGAGGGCGCACTTTCTGATCAAATGCTCTCTTCATCCGTCTCCGATATAGTTGACCATGGCATATAGCTGCTAGCCTCTTTTCCTCAACTAGGCTCAGCTGATTGTATCGAGAACAGACCCATTCTGCTTCGTCCGACTTCATTGTTGGTGCAGGGAAAAGTTATTCTGGCATAAAATGGCATATGAACCCCCTCCGGTGTGATCAACACTGCACCAACTCCGCGACCATTGACGTTGACCGCCCCATCAAACATCATAATCCATTTGGATTCAGGGTCAGGCCCCTCCTCCGGGAGTGGTTCCTCGCAATCTTTCGATTTGAGAAACATGATGTCCTCATCAGGAAAGTCGAACCTCATAGGTTGGTAATCATCAATCGGTTGCGCGGCAAGATAGTCTGACAAGACACTTCCTTTAATGGCTTTTTGTGAAGTGTATTGGATGTCATACTCTGTCAGCATCATTTGCCACCTAGCAACCCTGCTGGCTTTTCAAAAATATACTTGACTTGATCCATCTTTGATATCAATAGAGTCGTGTGAGTCAACATATACTGTCTTAGTCGGCGAGCAGCCCATGCCAAAGCGCGACAAGTTTTCTCGAGCAGTGAGTATCTTTGTTCACAGTCGGTAAACTTTTTGCTAAGGTAGTATATTGCATGCTCTTTTCGACCTGACTCGTCATGCTGACCGAGCGCACAACCCATTGACCTTTCTAACACAGTCAAGTACATGATCAACGGTCTTTTCCTCTCGGCCTGCAGACTGGCCCCGATCTTGATCTCTTTCTTGTCGTCTTCGGTACCAATGTTGATGGTCTCAACCACCTCCTGATAAGGTGTGATAGCTCGGTCCTCCTGTTTCAACAACCTGGCTAACTCCTCAGGCAACTCACAATCTTCCTCAACCCCTTCTTCGGCTTGATAGATAGGATTGTCGAAGTCATACTTGGCCATAGTAGTGTCGTTAGCAGTGAGATCCGGGTGATCAGTTTTACGAGGTGTTTTTTGGAAATAAAAACGAAAAAGAAACATTGCCGTTTTTGTAAAAGTAAAAATAATTGAAAGAAAGAGAACACAAAATTGTTTGCAAAAGCTGTCCTTTATTGATGATGAAAATAATTGCGAAATGTAACTAAATGGATGGCCCTATAGATGAGTCATTACACCTTGGTCAAACTGTAAGACTTTGTTATGCATGTGATAAAAGGAAAATAATAAAAATTACTCCTTCAGTAGAGTAAACCGGATGACTTTTTCAGACGACCAATTGTCGAGCTTTTCTCCTGGGACACACGGGCGAATCCAGCTATCTAAGTCACAGTCACCGTCAGCCTTGTCTTCCTCTGCAGCATTGACGATGTGGGGAGAAACCAAACCCCCGCTGGAGAAAGTACCGACTTCATTCTTCTGAGACCCCAGAGTATACCCCAATCCAAACTTGTCTTCTTTTATGATTGGCTCCACAAATTTGCCCCAGCCTTGGGCATTACTAACCTTAACCACTTCAACAACTTGCTTGTATGAGGAGATAGAAGTCCCGACCTTCTCAGACTCAGGTGAAAAGACAGTTTCGGGCGCGACCTCACTCATGTTTATGGCTTCGAAACCCTGACACAGCATCTCATGCATCTCGCCATCCATCTCCACATACTTAAATGTAGACAGGTGGCTAACAAAAACATCCTCTTCACCACAGACGGTGACGATCTGACCTTCTAGTTCATATTTGAGCTTCTGGTGGAGGGTAGAAGTAAGAGCACCGGCAGCATGAATCCAGGGTCGACCTAGCAGACAGCTATAGGCAGGCTGGATATCCATCACATAAAAGGTACTCTTGAATACCTGCGGTCCAATCTTAACTGGAAACTCAACTTCGCCACAAACAGCTCGCTTAGAGCCATCAAAAGCCCTTACAACTAAATTACTCGGCCTCAGGGTGGCGTCATCGCAATCCAACTTCGTTAAGGCTTTCTTTGGGAGAACATTTAGAGAAGAACATGTATCAACCAAAACATGGGAAAGCACCGTCCCTTTGCATTCCATTGTGATATGCAAGGCTTTTTTGTGATTCCTGCCCTCAGATGTTAGGTCATAATCGGTGAAACCTAGCGCATGGCTAGTGTGTACCTTCGAAACTACCGACTCCAACTGGTTAACAATTATCTCTGGTGGAACATAGGCCATATTCAGTACTTTCAACAAGGCTGCTCTGTGAGCCTCAGAGCACATAAATAATGAGAGAATGGAGATCTTTGAGGGTGTCTAATTTAGTTGGTCGACTACCTTGTAGTCATTTTTCTTGATAATCCTCATAAACTCATCCACTTCCTTCTCGAACGCGGTCTTAGGAGGGGCTTCCTCAGTAGTAACCTCTTCGGTGGCTACCTGTTTTCCTTTAGCCTTGGGAGCTGCCTCAACTTCAGTATTCGTGCGCAATGTTGATGGTGCAAATAGGCGTCCACTGCGAGTGAAGCCACCAATTCCTCCAACATTGTCTACAGCGGAGCTACCAATGTCAATGTCTTCTTCGTTAACTTTCTGCCCCTGGCAGTAGATATCAGCCCCATAGTGCCACGGGATAACACTGTCTTTCTCATACGGAACAGGTTCTGGTACCGTGATGGTGACCGGACCAATCAAAGTCGGTTGAGGGTTGTCAGAGTAAATTGGTGCTGGCTTTCTAGGAAATATATTGTTGTTGGAGCGGGTCTCTCGGGAACATATATTTCTTCAGGAGTGAAATAAAACGTTATTGTCGACACATCATTCTTCACTGGACGGGTCTGATCGAACTGAAGACAACCTTCATCTATCAGTTGCTGAATACCCCTTCTCAAACTATCACATCCGTTCTCGGCGTCTTGACAATTTCTGCACTCTTCCCCACAGCCCGGGAAAATCCGTCCTCTCAAGAGTCGGTCTTTGACCACCGATAGCGAAGTCTTCGTTTTAGTCACATCAGAAACCAAATTCAAAGTTTCCCCACTATCAACAACATTAATCCTCTGCCCGCCGTGAGCTGGCATCGGGTTTTGGATAACATTAGGCACCGGAGAAAAATTGATGGCCTGGGCATCTCTCAAATCTTGTACCTTTAGCTGGAGAGCCTTGCAATTATCTGTAGTATGGCCAGGTGCGTTGGAGTGAAAAGCACATCTGGCGTTGACATCATAACCTCTAGGCAGATTGTTGGGATCGACCGGTGGGGCCAGAGTTCTCAACGTAACCAGATTCATGTCAATCAGCTTGGGAAGTAATACAAAATAAGGCATTGGGATTGGCTCAATGACCCGATCCGCCTACCTTGGATGTTGTTGATAGGGTCTCTGCTGACCCGAATTACCTCCTTGTTGTTGATTGTTGTACCTGGGTTGCTGTTGCGGATGATACTGCGGTTGAGGAACAAGTGTTGGAATAGTGACTGTGGCCACTTGATCTTGATAATAATTAAGGCGTCCTCTGCCCCTGCCTCTACCGGCATATACAACGCTCGTCTCAACTTCTCTTCTTCGCTGACCGTTACCAGCAAACGGTTTCTTGGGAACTGATGAGTTGGAAGCACTGTTGTCTTGAATTCGACCCATCTTCAACAGAATCTCGATCCTTTCTCCAGCAATCACTATCTCTGCAAAGCTGATTGACGGGTAAGCAGCCAATCTCTCGACATAATTGCCTTGAAGAGTGTTCATGAACATGTCCGCCATCTCCCTTTCAGACATAGGGGGTTGGACGGATGCAGCAATCTGTCTCCAACGCTGAGCATATTCTCTAAAGGTTTCCTTGGCAGTCTGAGACATTCCTTGCAACAAGGTCCGATTTGGAGCCATGTCCAAGTTGTATTGATATTGCTTGACAAAAGCCTCTGCCAAGTCTTTCCAGCTCTTGATGGTAGTACGAGACAAATGAGAATACCATTCACGAGAAGCTCCAGTTAAACTGTCTTCAAAATAGTACATCCAGAGTTTTTCATCTTCAGTGTGAGCTCCCAACCTTCCCAGATAAGATTGGAGATGAGTGTGTGGGCAAGAAGCCCCGTTGTATTTCTCAAAAGTAGGGGGTTTGAACTTGTGAGGGATCCTTACTCCCTGAACCATACCAAGATTGGTGACATCAAAACTTGAGGAATTTTGAGACTCTAAAGATTTGAGCTTCTCAGCAAGCTCATCCATACGGCGAGTGGTCTCGAGGGTCTCGTCGTGCAAAGAAAATTGATCATACTGACATTCTTCAGTAACGGGGCGCCCGTTAATCCGAACCCTTGATTCACATTGTACCTTCTGCCAATACCATTCCCAACATTTCCCGTGTTGCCAACATTACCCGGGTTTCCATCAACATTTGCGTTACCTGCGTTTCCAGTGTTCACAGGGTTATCAGCGTTCCCAGGGTTACCAGGGTTCCCAGGGTTACCAGGGTTCCCCTCAGCACTTGGTATTTCCACCTCTGGATCGGGCCTCGGTTGCTCAACCAATTCCTTCAGCTTCGCCTGGCCTTCTGCCATACCAGTCATCAATGTCATGAGCTGATCCATCCTTTCACGCATATCAGCCAGTTCTTTCTGTATCTGGTCTATTTCTAGTCGTGGACGGTTTTCCTTTGTCGGGTACCTGTGAACTCGCTTGGGACCAATAACTGATTGCAACAGGGAACAGACATTAGACACTACGGTGACACCTGCAAAACAAACAAGGGTTAGTATGTATGGTATGCGATGCACTGCTTATTCAATTTTAAGGCCCCCCCTTAAAAAGGGAATACCCTGCAAATGAATAAGCATGAGATGTTGGATGCAAATATGCAGATGATGTTATGCAATGCAATGGCATGTCAATTAGAATTGCTGGATCCGCTTGAACATCTGTCAGGTTGCACTGCCTGGAGAGAAATTAAGAGGATCAAGCAAAGCACACCAAACAAAGGTCATGGGATGGATCATGTTATCCTTAATATCAACCATCCATTTTTGGTGGATTATGGTTTACACCTTATCAACACCCAAGTTTCATTGATATTAAGGATACCTGAACGGATCAACCATGAATCAAGGGTTTGTTGCAAGTCACGAGCATGGAGTTTAGGTTAAGAACCACCCAAAGGGAGTGTACTAAGGTTTAAACCTGCCAAACATGTTCTACAAAAGGTTCCCATAGTCATAATCCCATCTTTCGGATATTATCGGAGGAACGACTACTCGTATTCCAAAAATATTCTCAAGAGAGACTCTTATGAGTGTAGTATCACGTAACAATCGTATCAAATCTTACACTTGAACGACTTTCGCACTACGTCCTACGAATAGGCCAAGATGGGTTTGGTAAACTAAGGTCCTTGGCTTCTAAGGTCTATATTGGAAAAAGTAATGTCTAACCACAACTTACTTGTGTGACATTATTGATCCCAACATGACCTCCACCAAGTGAATGGGCTTGCAAGTCAACTTGCTAAGGAATAACTCCACACAAGTCAACAAGACTATGCCATTCTCCTATCCTAAGTGCACTCGAGTTCGGGTATAGAACTCATCTCACAAACAGAACTAGCAGATACGGCGGTCATATGTACACAATGCAATAAAGCAGGTAAATGCTGAAAGATAAATAAATGTACAAAAGAATAAACACCCAATAAACAAACAACCTACAAAAGCTAGGAGGGGCTCGCTTAGGGAAACCGGGTCCCCAGCAGAGTCGCCAGCTGTCGCAACCTGAAAAATGGAATGCGAAAAAAACAACCAACGAAGAAAGACAGGAGAGTCGCCACCATGCGTTATTTATCCCAAAGGAGGGAAAGGAAACACTCGAAGTAAACCTGGAAAAAGGAAAGGACAAGACAGGGTCTCGCAACCAAATCTCGGGTTCGGGAGTCGATTATGCGAAGGGAAGGTATTAGCACTCCTACGCATCCGTAGTACTCTACGGGATCCACTTTTGTAGTTCTTGTCTAAAGGGTGTGGGTTTATCTAATGTGTTATTTACTAAAAAAAGGGGTCAAAAGAAAATGACTCGCACGGATGTCGCATCCACTGCATACGTATCTCATCTGAATATGAGAATCAGAGTCTTCGTAGCTCGGCTACCTAGGGGTTAAGGGTAATTGTGCTCGGTAATACATCGCGTCTTATGCCTACGTATCTCATCTGGAATGAGAATCAGAGCAAGCCGTAGTTCGGCTAACTACAGGGTTATGGATTGGGTTTTGGACGAACGACGTTACTACGCAATCTACCGGATGCTCGACCTTTGGAGACTTACTCGCATGTAGTAGAAGGAGTTAACGTGTTCTTAGGAGAATAAAAATCAATGAGTTGGTAGGGTTAGGGATGCTCATGCAAAAGGAGTCCTGGACGAAGGAACCTGTAAAAAAAACACAAAAACATTGCCTCCTATCGAGGTCTTCCAGCTAGGAAAGCAGTAAAATGCGGGGAAAATGTAAAAGGTACCACGCGGATAAAGATCCGAAGCAACAACAATTAGAGGAATGGGAAACCCAGGGATCCTTCCAAGCTAAACACCATCAAAGAAAGTGAGTCAGTACAGGTAATCGGAATGAATCCTGCAGGTGGTATCCCACAAATAAAGTGGAACACCAGGCAAACCATCTCTGCAAGAGTCATATGAGCCCTCACAAAACAAAACTCAACAAACAGGTTAGAGAAATAAAATAGGGTAACCAAGAGTTGCCCCCAAATCAAAATGTAACCACATGAATCATGCCATTAAAATTCACAAAAAAGCTCACAAAAAGCAACCAAGGGTAGGAGGCCTAAACCTCTTGTCAAACACATGCATCAAAAGGGTATCAAATTCATCCATAATACCTCATACATTTAGAGCATTCAAATTAAAGGCATAAAGATGATGGATATAGGGCAAACCTGATTGGAGAGATCGGTTGAAATCAAATGGCACGACTGGATTTGCAAACCAATGTTAGGGTTTGCTTGAGCTGAAAGTGTGTGAGTCAGAATGAACCTTTCAGAGTTGCCTGGAGGTTGCTGCAGATTAATTCTCACTCTCTCTGTCTAGGTTTCTCTTCAGGTTTTGTCCAGGGTTTTGTTCCAAGGAAACCTCAGAGTGTTTTGCTTCTCTTCCTTTTTCTGTCTGTTCTCCCTCTTTTATAACCTGATTTTCATGGCTTTGTGGGCTCAAATGAGAGAGGTCCAAGTCCAAGATTTTTCTATTATATTTTATTTATTTATTTAATTTTTTTATTATTATTATTATATTTTTTTTTATTTTTTATTTCCGTTTTTTTTTTCGTTTTTTTTTTTAAAGTTTCTTGGATCTGATTCTGATTGACATGATGAAATGCAATTTATCTAATGTTAAATGACCTAAAAATGAATGCGTGAATAAGGAGGGCAAATTTTGGGGTGTTACAACACGGTATATGCCTTGTGTTCAATATAGACATAAGGGCAAAAGGGTAATCATACGCATAAGTATTATCACAGAAGGATTTGTCAGATCAGATGACATTTTTGTCTCTTGGGTAGCAGTGATGTGTTGCTAAATACCGCTCATTGTTTATTATGTTAAATACATGATTTAATATAATTGCCAATGCCGCGAAAACCTACAGGGTCACACACAAATGACTGATTGATGAGAGATAGAGTAACTAAGGAACACCGTAAGGTATGGTGTACTTAAGTGAATTGTAGAACATCGTAAGGTACAGTGTACTTAAGTAGAATACGAAATATGGTAAGGTACCATGTAGTTAAGTGATTTTGGGCATATTATAAGATATGGGCCACTTACACTTAAGTGGACTTTTTAGCTTGAAGCCCACACAAGTGGTTCTATAAATAGAACCCTTGTGCAGAAGCATTCATTGCGGTTGCATTTTCGTTTTCTCTCTCTCTCTCTCTCTCTCTCTCTCTCACACACACACACACACACACACACACACACACACACACACACTCAAAGTCTTCATTCATAGCAGCTAGCGCTGAGATTGAAGGAATCCATTTGTGTGGACTGAGTAGAGGCGTTGTCGTCGTTCAACGTTCATGATCGCTCCGTAGATCTGCATCAAAGGTTTCAATTGTCACAAGAGGTAAATATTCTATCACTGATCATGCCCATTCGTAAGGATCACTAAAGGAGAAATTTTTAATTTCCGCTGTATTTTGGGTTGCACTTCTCCTTCAGTGGTATCAGAGCCACTTACGAAACCATGCATCGGATAGTTGTTTATTTTCTTTATTAATATGATTAAAATACAAAATGAATCAAAGAATAAACGAGTAATTAAATTTGGCATCATGTGTGTACGATTTGGATGATTGATGTTGATTATGCTTCAGAACCGACATTAGTATGGTGAAGCAGCGATACATCGATCGTCCATAGGTTACGCAATTGAGACCGATCAACTTATATGTGATATAAGTAATCCTAATTCAAAGTACGGTATATATGATATACTGTTTCTATTTCGTTCATTCAAATACTAAATGGTTGTTTTCCTTTGAGCGATCAATGGTCATTTACTTCGGAATCCGACATTAGTATGGTGAAGCAATGACCTGTTGATCAATCATACTGAATCAACAATCGAGGTGTGTTTGACGGTTTGAAATTGGTGTATTAGGGTTAGTGACGGCACAACCCTTGTGCCGTCAAGGAGTTGTGAATTGAGGGCTTGTTGGAACACGTCTGTTGACTGTTTCAAAGCGCTAGTTTTTTGGCCGCGTGACGATCGTCATGGACCTATGACGATCGTAACAAGCTGGACGTGACGGTCGTAACATGCTTTGTGACGGTCGTCGCATTCACAGATCCAAAATTCTAGGCATTTCTGTTATTTTGGCCGCGACGTTCGTCATGGGCCTGTGACGGTCGTAACATGCTTGTGACGGTCGTCACATTCACAGAATCAGAATTCTCGGGGTTTCTGTTTTGTGACTGCGCAAGAGTTGTGTTGATGCAAAACGACGTCGATTTCAAATGAATTGTTCCCCCGACTAACTCTGGGTAGTGTGATCGGTCACCGAAATTTAATTTGGTTTTAATTAATTAAAAGAATTAAAATTAATAATAATAATGTGTTTATTATTATTGCCTTGTGGTGATCAGTTATGGCCTTAGTTTTCCTTTATTTTGTTTTGGGTTTTTAAATACGACCTATGTGTCGTGCCTTTCCTTTTAATCTCTTAATGTAACTTCTTTTCTCATCTCAATCCCTCGTATGTAAAACGAGTTTCTTCTGTAATGTAATGTTATGAAGAAAAAGAAGAATTCAATATCAAAGGAGGACAATGTTATGAAGAAAGAGAAGAATTCAATATCAAAGGAGGACAACCTTGAAGATCTTGCTTGGAGAAGCTTAGATCGTTGTTAGGTTAGCTTAGGTTCTCTCATTGGCTTGGGAGAACAATTGTACTAGGGGACATAATTGTTTCATTATGTATGTTGATGCATGTGTATGTATGTTGATGCATGTGAATATATGTTGATGCATGTGAATATATGTTGATGCATGTGAGAGACGATTTATATGATAAATAAGCCGGTGAGATAAGAACAATTGCAATTCCCTCAAATTAAATGTTAAGTTTATGCTTTCCAAGTTTTAGAACTCTGTAGCGGGGTATTCGTTACCATTAGAGATATTGACTAAATCCAAGGTAAACCATACAAGTCGAGTCGCCACCGCACTTCTATTTATCCAAAGGAATGGTTAGAAAGCGAACAAAAACCTAAAAGTTTTATCGAATCAAAAACTAGTAAAAATGTCAGAGATCTGGGTAAGGGGGCTTGGTTATGTAATGGGAAGGTTTTAAGCACCAAAAACATCCTAGGTACTCCTAGGGAGCCCTTTTCATAAGTGTTGTTCTAGTCTAAAGGGTGTAGGTATATCTAAAGTACTATTTACTAAAAGGAAGGTTAAAATAAAATGACTCGCAAGGATGTCGCATTCACTGCCTACGTATCTCATCTGAGTATGAGAATCAGAGTCTTCGTAGCTCGGCTACCTATGGGTTAAAGAGAAGTGTGCTCGGTAAGACGTCGCGTCTTATGCCTACGTATCTCAAATCTGGAATGAGAATCAGAGCAAAACGTAGTTCGGCTAACTAGGGGTTAAGGATTGCCATCTGAACATGGACTTACAAAAGAGGACACCAGTTGTGTCAAAGGAGGGTGAGCAGTGTGTTCAACGTCCTAGCAATAGGTGTCGCAGCTCGCTGAATCGAGTCTTAGGCAGTTACCTCTTTGCAATAGAAAAGACTGACATGCCACAAGATCGGAGACGCACGGAAGGTCAAAAAGTGGGGAAGGTCTGCTCTAGAGTTGTCATGCAATATGGACCTATGTGTTAGGATTTACAAAGGGGAACATCTACCTAATGTTAGCATGCAAAGAATAGGGGAATTCTACCTATGTTATCATACAAAGGGTTCTACCTAATGGGTGTTACCTAAACGGAACAAGAGTCGACGGATGGAGCGCGGAGAGGAGTTACGGATAAGGGTAGATGGTGATGCCGGAGGCAATCGACTTACAGGTAGATGGCGATGCCTGGGGCAATTGACTTACAAGAGGATAGATGAATGCGTGTTGGTTCTGTTAAGTTTTGAAAATGATTACTCGACGTTGGATCGAGCTTTTGATCTTATTTTGAAATGGTTATCGGATGTTCGTTTTAATTCTTGTATTAACAGGTGACTAAAGAAATAAAGAAATAAATATTATACACTTTATGGGAGAGGGGTACATTTGTTATGAATGGGGATGGTTCATGGCATTCAAACAATAAGAATATATGCCTCATACATCATACAAGTAGGCAACAGTTATCAATCAGATCGGATAAATAAACAATATATAATCAAATGAAAGAATCAAATAATGGAGCATTTAAACAATGCATGGGAGTATGAACATGTTAAATAATCAAGCAATAGAAAGCATGAATGAGAGAAACAAGTATAAAAGATAACAGATGAAAATATACACACGAAGGGTCCACTGAATAATTTAATCAGGAAATGAGATAAGGACCAAATAAAGTCAAGGTAAAAGGCCTCTAATACATGACATATGAGATGAACAAGGGAGGATCAAAAGATCTCTTCAATTGCCATAAGCAATCCCTAAGTCAAACATCGATCACAAATAAGTCAATTGAAAATTCAAGTCAAATTAAAAAATAACAAGTAAATAGCAAATTAATCAAGAAAATTATAAAAAATTAAAATAAATGAGATGGGGTCAGGACATCATCATCCCCCAAAAAGATTTTAAAAATAACGAAAATTGGTACATAAATTAATTAAAATAAAACCGAGGTCAAACCAAAAGTCAATTAATGAGACTAGGTTAGAAATAAATCAAGAATAAATAGTAAATTAATCAAGAAAGTTATGAAAAATTAAACTAAATAAGATGGGGTCAGGACATCATCATCCCCCAAAAAGATTTTAAAAATAACGAAAATTGGTACGTGAATTAATTAAAATGAAAAAGAAGTCAAATTAAAAGTCAATTAATGAGACTAGGTTAGAAATAAATCAAGAATAAATAGTAAATTAATCACGAAAATTATGAAAAATTAAAATAAATAAAGTGGGGTCATGACATAATCATCCCCCAAAAACATTTTAAAAATAATGAAAATTGGTATGTGAATTAATTAAAATAAAACAGAAGTCAAATTAAAAGTCCACCAACCAAACTAGGTCAAAAATAAATCCAAAATAAATTGAAAATGTGAAATAAAATTCCAAGAAAAGTTCAGGTTGACTATGAGACAGTGGTCAACCTTCATCCCAAAAATCAAATGCTAACAATAATTTTAAGTCATAAAAATAAAATCAATAAAAAAAAGTGTGTTAAAATGGATCAGTTAGAATAAATAATTAAAATAAAATATTAATATTAAAAAAATATGAAAATAAAAATTATATAAAATTAAATAAAACGTTAAGAAAAGTGAAAAATATTTTTGGGTAATTTTATGGACGAAGAAAATGTTTTAAATAAGAAAAAGAAATATGAGAATGGAAGGATTAATGGTGATGAACATGGTAAGCAAGCGTAGATATATCAAAACATGGTCATGGAAGAGATGATTACCTAATGAAAAATAGAAGTGGAATGGAATCTGATATGTGATGAAGTTTTGCCTCCTTGCCACGAAATTCCCATGCTCCTTTAGGGTTAGGGTTTCAGCTTTTTAAATAGGGTGGATTAGGTGTTCTCGTGGGCTTTTTAATAAGTGATTTATCCATAAGAATAAAAGTGTGAAGTATGGTGTAAAATATTGTTATTTTGGGCCAAACTTAAGTGAATGGATGTCCAATGCATGGCCGAAAGAGGTAAAAAACGTGACTGGTTTGTGGAGCATGCTTAGAAAATCTGATTGGGCCAGCCAGGCCCAAAATCTGCCTAGAAAATCAAGTCATGGTGCCCACTTTAAATGAATGTATCTCTCAAACCATGGATCCAAATGAGATGATTCTAAAAGGATGTGAAATAGGAAATGGCAAGGTACAATTTTTGTGAAGAAAGTATTTTCAAATAATGCCTTGAAGTGCAAGAAAACTGGCCAAGAAGTCTTGACAAATTTTGAAGATTTTGGACTTAGAAATTTTTCTAAGTGTCCTAAAAAAATGTCTCACTTTGACTAAGCATAACTTTCTCAATTCTAATCCAAATGGAGCAAACATTATATCTCTAGAAAGCTTGGAACAAGAGGAACAACTTTCATGTTGGAGATATTTTCAAATGGAGCTTTTATCTTGATGCAAAATGGGCTTAAAGTGAGTGCAACGATCATGAAAACTTGCCCTAAATGAAAAGTCAACCATTTCCAAATTAAGTAACTTTTCCAATTCCTGATTAAATGATGAATCCATGATCCAACCTTGATCAAATTTCACATGTAGGATCCCCTAGTCATGGATTTTGAGATTCCACTCTCAAAATGTCAGGAGTTGACTTTCCTGGCCCCATAGTTGACTTTTCCCAAACTGTCTGATTCTCGATTCCATTGATCAATTGAAGCACTTCTAGCTCAAATAAAGAGTTGATTTTTTGTATGTAGACCCTTGTGGACATATGGAGGGCCATGGAAAATAGTTTCACCCAAAGAATAAAAAATAAACTGATTTTATACCAAACCCTAGTTTTAGGGCAAAATGATCAGGAACTGATTGCACTGATTGCTAATGGATCTTTCTAAGATAATTGTGAATCTTTCTAGGCTAAGATGCCTCTCTAATAATGACATGGATGAGCTCCTCTACTTCCAACCAAAACATTTCCTGTTGTAGGTAGCCATGAAACCCTAATTTCTGATTAAATCCAGATGAACACTCTGATAACTTTGAATCCTTCACTGATGAACTGAGGACCATAATAAGATACTTGGACCCCCCTGAGACCCTTGAGACTTGTATACTTATAAAATGAAGTCCAATTCTCAATCTTGCTTTATGTGGGGCCCTACTGTTAAGGAGTGATCAATCAAAACCTGATTTCTATATCAGTAATGTAATATGCAATGAGTATGACCTAGTATGATGCCAATGAAGTGTGAAACATAATCCCATGCTTCCATGAAAAATGAAGGGTAAATTTTGGGGTATTACACACTCATCAAGACTAGTATCGGATAATGTAGGTTTCGCCTACGCGAGGTGCATGTTCTAGATTAGTAAGGTGCGATGGGATAATTGTAATATCCAATTGCTAAAACAATGGGTCAAACTTAACTAAACAAATTATAATAAGATTATATATGTTTAGAAGCTAGAGTTAGAAATGATCCATATGATGGATTGGAATAAGGAGTTATTCAACCAACTGAAATTTTCGAGAGTTGTATTAGATACAATTGGAAGGAGTTCCTACCTAAATAACCTAGTTTTGTGTAATCCGCCTACGTGGACCTAGAACAAAGTGAAATATGGATCTCGACCCACTAGAAAATCTTCCAACGGGATTTTCCGAATCAAATGGTGAGGGTCATTTATTTTGAGTAAAATAGTGGGAGCATATTTAATTAAAGGCCTAATTAAATATGTTATTGATACTTATATTTTCATTCATTCTTATGTAGATTACCATGACGACAAACACCTTTAACAACATTTTGCGATCAATCCTTGACAAGGAAAAATTGTCAGGGACAAATTTTCTGGATTGGCACCGAAACCTGAGGATTGTCCTCAAACATGATAAAAAGTTGTATGTCTTGGAGAAACCTGTTCCTGAAGAGGAACCTCATAGTTTTGCACCTAAGGCAGAAAGAGATTCTTATAAGAAGCATGTCGATGATGCCAATAAAACTGCTTGTCTCATGCTAGCTACCATGAACTCAGAATTGCAAAAGCAACATGAGAACATGGCAGCGTTCGATATGATCGAACACCTGAAGATGCTCTATCAAGAGCAAGCAAGGCATGAAAGGTTTGAAGTTTCAAAAGCCCTTTTTCAAGGCAAGTTAGTTGAGGGAGCCCCTGTAAGTCCCCATGTGCTCAAGATGATTGGGTATGTGGAAAACCTTGAAAGGTTGGGTTTTCCCCTCGGAAAGGAACTTGTGATTGATTTGATCTTGCAATCGTTGCCAGATAGATTCAGTCAATTTGTCCTAAATTTCAATATGAATGATATGGACAAATTGCTTCCTGAACTGCTAGCCATGTTAAGAACTGCTGAGCAGAACCTGAAGTCAAAAGGGAAGTCCATTCTGATGATCGGAAATGGAAAGAGACAGAACAAAAGGCCCACCAAGCAGGGTGATAAAGGGAAAGGCAAGGAAGTTTCCAAACCCAGACCCACCATTGCTGCTTTGAAGCCCAGTGGAGGCATAGCAAAGGCAGGCACCTGCTTCCATTGCGGTAAGACCGGACACTGGAAGAGGAATTGCCCAAAGTACCTGGAAGATACGAAGAATGGAGTAGAGACTTCAACTTTAGGTATTTTTGTTATTGAAATAAATTTATCTACTTCAACATCATGGGTATTAGATACTGGATGCGGTTCTCACATTTGTACAAATGTGCAGGGGCTAAAAACAAGTAGAGATTTGGCAAAAGGTGAAGTTGACCTACGAGTTGGCAATGGAGCAAAGGTTGCTGCTTTAGCCGTAGGAACTAATGTATTGACTTTACCTAGTGGTTTAATAATTCAGTTAGAGAACTGTTATTGTGTACCTGCCATTAGTAGGAATATTATTTCCATTTCTTGTTTGGACAAGTTTGGTTTTTCATTTATAATAAAGAACAATTGTTGCTCAATTTATTTGAATGATATATTCTATGCTACTGCACAAATGAGCAATGGACTATATGTCCTTGATCTCGAAATGCCAATTTATAACATTAATACTAAAAGGATGAAACCTAATGAGTTAAATCCAACTTACCTTTGGCATTATCGATTAGGCCACATAAATGAGAAACACATTTCCAAACTCCATAAAGATGGACTCTTGGACTCTTTTGATTATGAATCATATGAGACATGCAGACCTTGTTTAATTGGAAAGATGACAAAGTCTCCATTCACAGGAAAAGGTGAAAGAGCGAATGATCTTTTGGGCCTCATACATACTGATGTATGTGGACCACTGAACATACCAGCCAGAGGAGGTTTTCAGTACTTCATCATATTCACTGATGATTTCAGTAGATATGGTTATGTGTATTTAATGAAACACAAATCAGAGTCCTTTGAAAAGTTCAAGGAATTCAAGAATGAAGTACAAAACCAACTAGGTAAGAATATTAAAACTTTTCAATCAGATCGAGGTGATGAATATTTATGCCTAGAGTTTGATGACCATATGAAAGAGTGTGAGATCCTATCCCAACTTACTCCTCCTGGAACACCCCAATGGAATGGTGTATCTGAGAGAAGAAATCGAACCCTGTTAGACATGGTCCAATTCATGATGAGTCACGCCGATCTTCCAAACTCCTTTTGGGGACATGCACTATTGACAACAACTTACACACTTAACCGTGTTCCATCCAAAAAGGTTGAGAATACACCATATGAGATATGGAGTGGTAAGAAACTACATATGTCTTACATGAAGATTTGGGGTTGTGAAGTTTATGTGAAACGACAAATTTCAACTAAGCTTGAGCCCAAATCTGACAAATGCTTATTTGTGGGGTATCCTAAAGAAACAAGAGGGTATTACTTCTACAATCCTTCTGAGGGCAAAGTGTTTGTCGCTCGAACTGGAGTTTTCCTAGAAAAGGATTTTATTTCCAAAGGAACCAGTGGGAGGAAATTAGAGCTTGAAGAAATTCAAGAATCACAAAGCATTGATACACCTATGGAGGAATTAGAGCATGAAACACAAGTAATTATGGAAGAGCAACCTGCTCAAGTAGAATAAGACCAACGTAGGTCAGGCAGGATACGTCACCTACCTGAGAGATATGGATATCTCATAACTGATCAAGGTGATGTATTACTCATGGATTAAGATGAGCCTGTGACCTACCAAGAGGCCATAACTGGTCTCGAGTCTGAGAAGTGGCTAGAAGCCATGAAATCTGAAATGGATTCCATGTACACAAACCAAGTTTGGACCTTGGTAGAGCCTTTTGTAGGAGTTAACCCTATAGGATGCAAGTGGGTCTTTAAAAAGAAGACTGACATGGATGGTAAGGTACATACCTATAAGGCAAGACTGGTTGCAAAAGGATATAAACAAATTCACGGGGTTGACTATGATGAAACCTTTTCACCAGTTACAATGCTTAAATCTGTTCGGATTTTACTTGCTATCGCTGCATATCATGATTATGAAATATGGAAGATGGATGTCAAAACTGCTTTCCTTAATGGGAATCTTCTTGAGGATGTGTACATGACACAACCTGAAGGATTTGACATACCAGAAGAAGCCCAAAAGATATGTAAGTTACAAAGATCAATCTATGGATTGTAGCAAGCTTCCAGAAGCTGGAATCTTCGTTTTGATGAAACAGTAAAACAATATGGATTCATCAAGAACGAAGATGAGCCTTGTGTCTACAAGAAGGTTAGTGGGAGCATGATCGTTTTCCTGGTATTATATGTAGATGACATATTACTCATTGGAAACGATGTCCCTACCCTGCAACAAGTAAAGTCTTGGTTGGGGAAATGCTTTTCTATGAAGGACCTAGGTGAAGCAGCCTATATATTAGGAATCAGAATCTATAGAGATAGATCACAAAAACTGCTTGGCCTAAGTTAGAGTACATACATAGACAAAGTGCTGAGACGATTTAATATGCATGATTCCAAGAAAGGATTCATACCTATGCAACATGGCCTGTGTCTATCAAAAACACAATCCCCTTCAACTAAGGAAGAAAGGGATCGCATGAATAAGATTCCATATGCATCTGCAATAGGATCTATCATGTATGCCATGTTATGTACTCGACCAGATGTCTCGTATGCTTTAAGTGCAACGAGTAGGTACCAATCTGACCCTGGTGATGCTCATTGGGTAGTTGTCAAGAATATCCTTAAGTATTTGAGAAGGACTAAGGACACATTCTTGATATATGGAGGTCAGGAAGAGTTGGCTGTAATTGGATACACCGATGCTAGCTTCCAGACAAATAAGGATGACTTTAGATCGCAATCTGGTTATGTGTTTTGCTTAAACGGTGACGATGTGAGCTGGAAAAGTTCAAAGCAAGATACAGTTGCAGATTCTACAACCGAGGTCGAGTATATTGCTGCCTCAAGTGCAGCAAAGAAATCTGTTTGGATCAAAAAGTTCATTAGTGAACTTGGCATAGTTCCTAGCATTGTGGATCCCATTGGTCTCTATTGTGATAACAATGGTGCTATCGCACAAGCTAAGGAGCCTAGATCTCACCAACGATCCAAACACATACTTAGGCGTTATCATCTCATTCGAGAGATAATAGATAGAGGAGATGTGAAAATATGCAGAGTACCCACACTTGACAATATTGCTGACCCACTGACAAAGCCTCTTGCGCAGCAGAAGCATGATGGTCATACTAGATCTATGGGCATTAGGGATATGCATGATTGGCTCTAGTGCTAGTGGGAGATTGTTGGTGTAAGCCCTAGAGGCCAATACTTTTGGTACTTGTATCGAATTATTTATTAATAATAAAAGGCTTTTACTTTATTACGTTTGTTTAATAAAGTGCCTAGAATAGCCAGTCCGTTTAATGTATCAAGTGTGACTTGATCATGAGATCACATTAAACATAAAAACACTATTCTTAAAGTATCCGTAGTCGAGCTTTATTGTGAAGTGGGATAACATTAAAGCATTAAGACTATTATGTATATAGACTGATGATCACATCTCATGGATCATGGATAAGGAGTTATCAAGTCTTAAACATAGGTATGAATATTAAGAGTAATATTTATACTGGATTGACCCGCTATGAGAATACTATATAGAATGTTATGCAAAGTGTCATAAGTTATTCTCATGGTGATAATGGTGTATACCACCCTTCGACCTGAAACCACTATGGACCCTAGATGTAGAGTCGAGTGCTTTATTACTGATCAAACATTGTCCGTAACTGGATAACCATAAAGACAGTTGATGGGTACTCCACGAAGCATGCTGAGGGACATGAGTGACCTAGATGGAATTTGCCCATCCTGCATAATAGGATAAATGTCTATGGGCCCAAAGTTGAACTGGACAAGGATGACACGGTCTATGTCTTGTGTTCAATATAGACATAAGGGTAAAAGAGTAATCATACGCATAAGTATTATCACAGAAGGATTTGTCAGATCACATGACATTTCCGTGTCTTGGGTAGCAGTGATGTGTTGCTAGATACCTCTCACTATTTATTATATTAAATACGTGATTTAATATAATTTCCAATGCCGCGAAAACCTACAGGGTCACACACAAAGGACGGATTGATGAGAGATAGAGTAACTAAGGAACACCGTAAGGTACGGTGTACTTAAGTGAATTGTAGAACATTGTAAGGTACAGTGTACTTAAGTAGAATACGAAACATGGTAAGGTACCATGTACTTAAGTGATTTTGGGCATATTTTAAGATATGGGCCACTTACACTTAAGTGGGCTTTTTAGCTTAAAGCCCACACAAGTGATTCTATAAATAGAACCCTTGTGCAGAAGCATTCATTGCGGTTGCATTTTCGTTTTCTCTTTCTCTCTCTCTCTCTCTCTCACTCAAAGAATTCATTCATAGCAACTAGCATTGAGATTGAAGGAATCCGTTCGTGTGGACTGAGTAAAGGCGTTGTCGTCGTTCAACGTTCGTGATCGCTCCGTAGATCTGCATCAAAGGTTTCAATGGTCACAAGAGGTAAATATTCTATCACTGATCATGCCCATTCGTAAGGATCACTAAAGGAGAAAATTTTAATTTCCGTTGCGTTTTTTATCGCACTTCTCCTTCAACATTACCATATGACTTTGAGGGTAAGAGTTTCCTTTGTACTTCTCAAAGTCCGGAACCTTGAACTTGTGCGAAATCTTAACATTGGGAACTAAGCAAAGACCAGAATCATTCTTGCCAAACAAGTCTTTTCCTCGGAAGGCTTTGATTTCCTTTCTCACTTCCGAGAACTGATCTTGAAACTCATTCATTCTCTCATCCATTCCAACACCTTCACTTGGAGCAGTGTGGAAGATAAGTTCTTCATTGTAAGGAGTAGTGTGTACCATATGATGTGGCATAGTCATCACGACAGTAACAATTGGAGCTTCGGTAGCTTGTGGACGACGCCCTTCTGGCATATAATTAGGAAGCATGCCCCAAGGAAAACCGGAGGGAATGTGGTACTGAGGAGCACTGAGGGGTGCCACAGAAACAAGTGTAGACACGATCTTGGAGATCATGGTTCTTTGAATAGTCTCTTGAGAATTAGGTGATGACTGATTTTGAGCAGCCACCAACGCTTCCACCATGTTGGAGAATCTTTCCCAGCTTACTTTCAGAGTGTTCACTTCTTCCTGGAGCTCCTGGTTTTCTTGCTCGAGTTGATCCATCCTTCTTTATCGACCCATCTGAGTATGGTATAGATGATACAATTTGACTAACGGAGACAAAAGACACGAATGAGTTTCATGGAATGCAAAATGCTTGCATGATGCATGATGTTCTAATGCAACTGATTTTTTTTCAAGGAACTTTTAACAATTATTGCAAACATTATAAAGGATAACATTTTTGAAATAGCCAAAAGAACCTTATTTTATTAATAAGTGGAAAGAATACAAATCAAAAGTTTTAACTTTCAAAAGTTCTAAACAAAACATAAAATGATAAAAGCTAGAATATAAGAGTCCCGGGTATTCTAAAAAAAGATCCAATCCCTCCTTGCAAATTCCTGTTGAGCTCCTTGATCTGGTCTTCCATCAGAGTCTTCTTAATCACGAGCTTTTCAACAATCAACTTTCGAGCAACTGAGGCACGAGGAGTATTTGGTTGAGTGCTAGAGGAAAATAAATCCTCTTGCACCTTTCTCTTCTTGCTGGCAATCTCCTCTTCATTCTTATTCTTCAAATTCTTTTGGAGTTCTTCATTCTAATTGTTGACAAATTGATATTTGTTCTTCCAAGCGTCCCATTCTCTTTGCACCTTGGTCAAAGCAATCCGAAGTTTCTTTGCATCAATCATGAAAATTAGAGTAGGCTCTCTAGCGGCTATAGGCAAAGGCCCATGGCGAGGATAAGGCATATTCAACTTGATAGCCCTAGCTTGTACCCATTAAAGATAAGACTCCAAAGAAACACAACTTGGCTTCCCTAGAACTTCTCTCCACTTTTTATGGACATGACATCAGGCATGCACAATCTTCTCCTTAAGTGCTTTGTTATCTTCACCTTCTTTAAAGAAGAGGCCTTCCAATAGGATATTGCTTGGTTTGTCTTTCATAGGATATCCAAGCCAATAACAAGCCAAAATTGGGTTGTAGCTGATACCTCCTTTTTTAACGAGAAGTGGCACATTAGGAAACTCTCCACAACTGTCAATGATCTTCATTTCATCATAAGCATGACTATACCACTCAATATCAGAATGTGTGAGAGACATTATCTTCTGTGACTACAAAATACCATCCTTAAGATCCCAAAAAGCAGTAGACCGAGGCAAGTGATAAATAAGCCACTTATAAAGCAAAGACACACAACATATAATCATCCTCTACCATAGGAGTTTCTAAGATGAATGGAATGGTAGATATCTGTAAGTAGAGTGGGAACTGGATTTCCAATCAAGAATATCTTAATAGCATTAATGTCAATAAAGTTGTCAACATTAGGAAAGAGGAACAATCCATAAATGAGAAAGACAAGAATAGCCTCAAAAGCATCCGCATTCTTCATACTAGCAAAGTAACGAGCTTTATCCATCAGAAACTTAGCTGGCAACCCAAGAATACCTCCTTTGGTGGTCATATGAGCTTTAATCTTCGACATCTTCAAATGAGTAGCTTCAGAAATAATGTTATCCTTAGGAATCTCCTCCAATCCAGAAAATGGGATCTGATCAGAAATAGGTAATCTAAGCAAATAGGAAGACTCCTTTAGTGTGGGCATAAGCTGGTAATTTGAAAAGGTGAAGCAATGATACAATGGATCATATAAATGGACTAGTGTAGCAAGAATTCCATATGTCATGTTGGTCTTCAATAGTTACAGAAGCCTCTCATATCTATCCTAGAAACTAATTGGATCAACAACCAAATCCCCTAGTTCTCTTGGATCTTCTAGCCTAGGACTCTTGAAAGTGTACTTTTGAGTTCTTCTTCTTCCAAAATCCATGGTAAAAAAGTTCTTGTGATGTTTGCAACAAATGTTTCTAAGTTCCTTGAAAACTTGGTTAAAAATGATGAATGAATACATCAATGTATGGATGCACAAACATATGAGGTTCAAAGGTTCGACGTCACGGGCATGGAGTCATGGTTTCAACGATACCAAAGGGTATGTACTAATGTTTTTGTACCTGTAGAACAAGGTCCTAAGAAGGTTCCCAAAGCCATTGATCCATCTTTTGGATATTACAAGCACACTGATTACCTAGGAATTAATAATATTCTCAAGAGAACCTTGTCTGAGTGTAGCATCACGCATCAAGTATTTCAGGTTTACACCTTCATAGCCATCGCACTACATCCTAAAAGGCCAAGTGGGGTAAAAGGATACTAAATTCCTCAATTTCTCAAGCTCCCGGGTCAAAAGTAGCAATGCTTTCACAATTACTCGTTTAACAAAGACTACCCTAAAGGGGCTTCCACTGAGTCGGGGATTCTCAAGTCAGCTTGTTCGAAATTACTCCACCCAACCTTTCTCGACTATACCACCCTCCTATCTTAGTTATTTACTCAAGTTCGGGTTAAGACATATCTCACCATATATGAATCACCAAAAGAAACCCAAACAATATAGCAAACAATATAATAACACAAATATATACAAGATAGGCTTAACCCTCTTGGGGATGTCCCTAGTGAAGTCGCCATTTCTGTCGCGGTGAGAATTAGAGACCAAGCTATTAAGTTAACTTGACTTGCAAAACAAAATGTCACCACCGAACTTTAATTTATCCAAGGGAAGGGGAAAAGATCAAATAACTCATAAATATGCAATGCAAAACAGTCCATTAAAGAGATCGGAGATTCAGGGGTTTGTTATGAAAAGGGAAGGTAATAGCACCCTAATAATCTATAGTATCCTATAGGAACCTCTTGAGATATTTTTGTTTGATTATTTTTGTTTGCTAAAGATTGGGGAGATAAGATGAGAAATGTGTTTTATTATTTTTTTGATTTGAAAAGACATAAAGTCTTGTGTCTACGTACCAATGAAGGATCAAAATCTTGTAGTTCGGGATACAAATAATAAAAGGGTTTGTTTAGTTGATTTTAGAAGAAGAGACAAGTTGCCATCTTAAGGATAATACTCATCTAAACCACCAAAAAAATGAGAATATGGATCTTTGCATCATTATGGAGGAAGGGCTCCAACTTGGATATAGAATCTACTAGTATGCCACTAACTCTTTCGGGTGGAAAAGAATCAACATCAATTTCAATCATTGTTATGGGGTAAGAGATTTATATCTCAACTATAAAGATGATTCATGTCTAGTCTCTTTTGAGAAAGGGTTTAAAAATGAAAAAGTCAAGTGGCTAAATTTCTGAATGAGATTTGTGTGTTTTAGTCTTATAGAAAGAGTTTGATATGCTTAAAGTGTTTCTAAAGCATTTATGAAGAAAGAAAGTTTGAAAATTCAATGACCTAAAGTCAAGGTTTTTTTATGAAAGAAGTTCAAGTTTGAAAAATCCTAAGATTGGACTAGGGTTTAGAAGAGGGCTAAAGGACACAAGGTGGGTAAATGAAGCTACAAACACACACAATGAATATGCACATGACAATACGTCAACTATAATCCCTTTTTCTTGGATTGAAACATAAGCATAAGTGTTTTGCAATGGATTAACAATATGCACTAAGTAAGCATATGAAAAAAATCACTACCATGTATCAAGCTTAAACATCTTAAGGCACAAATTAAGGCCATCAATAAAGAATAGAGCAAAAGGCATGGCATAAAGAATAGTTCATAACACATGCATCATACAAGCATACAAGAAAACAAGCAAAAACGCCTCAAGAATAATTTTGTAAAGTTCATCAAGTCAAAACATCAAACAAAATGTATCATGATATCAATCACAAGACATGTAAAGCAATGGTCGAGACATTTTAAAAGTGGAACTATAAGAAGCATATAAGCATGTTAAACCTTAAACAACTATGTCATGCATCAAGACTAAATCAATGTTTAGGAGCAAATTCAAAGCACATAAAAGTATCATTTTATGACAAAAGTTCACCTCATACAAGGGTTCAATTCATTAGGGTTCATGCCTCTAAGGTTCATATATTAGGGTTTCAAAGCAAGTCATCAACCATAAACATCCATGTACTTCAAGCACGAATCAAATAAACAAGTTATCATCAAGTCTAAGTCCAAGTATAATCAAGGTGTTCAACACATATGGACCAAAATGTGAGCAAATTAATCATGGGAAAAATTGAATCAAAGCATACTTAAATGAAAAAATAAAAAGGAATAAATAACAAAGTTTTTTTTTTGGATTTTTTAATATAAAATTAAAAACTAAATAACAAAATAAATGAGCTTTTTATGAGGGAGCTCATGTTCAAAACAAACATAATGGTAACAATAATGAGTGAAAATGATGATTTTATGAGGGAGTTTAAAATGAACTTTTTTTTACCGAACGGAGTGTGTCCGTTGCACCTTCAAAAGCACTTCCAGATGAGAAATAATGATTCCTCTAGCTTTCTTGAGTGAAAATATGGAAAGAGTGCAAGAATGATTCAATGTTCTTTCTTGCTTGATGATGGATGTTTTTTGTGTGTTGGAGCATTGCAATGAGACCTCCTTTTATAGTGCACGAATTCAGATTTGGTGTAGTGGTTATTGGTATTGTTTGATGGACTTTGGATCAAATCTAAAAAAATAGTGAAAAGTACAAAAGTGCTTTTACTTTTGGTGTTTAGATAGAGTAAGATCAAAGCAAGATCTATTTACAAATCTCCAAGCGAAAGTGGTTGAGAAAAGTGATCTTTATGGAAATGGCAATGGAGCTTTATGGGAAAATGATCCATGAATGGTATGTTGTTTGGATAATGGTTCAAGCCCTTGTGTAATGCATCAATGATTTATGTAAAACACTTATTATACTGAGATTTAGAAGCATCATAGGCTGCAAAGCAAGATCTTGAGGTTTGGCTTTGGTTTGAACATGAAACTTGACATGAAGATGGACTTTCAATTTGGCCTAACATGGTGACTTTCCTTATTCAAAACACCTAGATCAAGTGTGATAAAGTCGAGCCAATGGGCTCTTTGGGACGACTTTCCCATACTCTACAACTTTCATGTTAGACATTTGAAGAGATTCAGCTTGGATCATGGAGATAATTGACCATCAACTTTGACAGTCTTAACTGCTAAACACTTGGAATTTTTTACAAGTGTTGAACAATTTTACAACTTTGAGATCTCATCTTCATCACTTCATATCTTCCAATCCTTATGAGATATTTGGTTAATTATACCTACAAAGTTGAAGTATGGAACATCATCTACAAGTACATCCTTTGAGCATGAAAAATGATGGCTTGAGGAAGAAGTAACAAACTTATAAAGTGGGATTCATGAACATGCAATTTCATAACTTTGAGAAATTTTGAAGACCCTAGATTTGTCATTCTTGAACTTTTTCTTTATTTTCTTGATTTTATTGATCATATGCATTCATCAACCATATTTTCATGATTCTTAACTTGAGAAACCCATGGTTGACCAAAAAATCTTAAAAGTCAAACTTTGACCTTGAGCAATTGACTTTTCTTCAGATGAATTCCAAATCTTCAATGATCAGTGAATCAAACTTCTTTAGCCAATTAAAGCACATGAATGGATCATAATTAAGAACTTTGGGAGATTAAATCATATTTCAAACCATTAGATCATGTATTGGTCAAAAAGTCAACATCAGAGCAATCTTGATCAAATCCCCTAATTTAGGCATCAGATGAATTTGGAACTTGTTGATCTTGAATGAATCTAATCTTGAACTTGATTATGATGAATGGAAATCACTTGAATATTATGAATGAATGAGAAGCTTGAATTACTGAGGAATATCCATAATCTTGACCAGTCAATCACTTGTGCTCCTTAAACCAACACACCTACCTTGTGAAAGAATAAAATAAGACAAACCATATTTTTGTATTTTCATAAGGTTGACAATGCATAAAAGACACACACATGAGATGTTTAATGTTATGCAAATGATGAAAATGAGATGGGATCTTAAGGGTAAAAATTAGGGTATGACAAGACCAACAGATTCTGATTTCTCCCTTTCCTTAGATTCCTCCTTGATTCAAAGGTGTTTTTGGATTTTCTCTAAAGAGAAGTCCTCAGAACTGTGCAATAATTTCTTTCTATAGCCTTTCCACGAAGTTGACAATTTTGTAATGATTTCAGTAACTTGAAAAGTATCAAGAATGTCTACTTTCATGGCTTTTATTTTATTCACGAGAACCCGTAGCTCACGCACTTGGGGAAGAATGGGGTTGGAGTCTATAAATTTAAAATCAAAGTATTTAGAAATTAAAAACTTCTTCGTACCTTCCTCTCCGACCTTGAATTTAAACTCGAGTGCCTTACATATTTATGTTGTAGACTGAGTATCTGTACATAGATAGTAGAGATGATCAAACAACATATTCAGAATATGTCCACGGCATAGTAATTCATCATCTTTACATTTCTTGCGTTCCTTTTTGAGTTCATGAGAGTCATCCTCGGTTGGTTCAGGAATTGGTGTTAAGTCATGATCTAAGACATAATGAACTTTCATAGCGGTCAGTATGAATGTCATCTTATCTTGCCATTTGGTGAAATTAGTTCCATCTGAGCGATCCAACTTAACGAGGCCCTAGTTCATAACTTTGATGCTTGAAACTACAACGTCGAAAGCCATTATAGGAATACTTTTAAGATTGTTAGATAAATCGGTATAGTTGAATGGATCCAGGACTTAATCGTGAATATAGTCACTTTCTTTAAAAGTATTTCAAGCACTCTCTTTATGTCTTAGAGTTGGAATGCATGAATACCCAAGATAATTCAACCTTATATCGAATTTGCGTAAAACCAACGAAAACTCGATTTGTAGCGAAGAGTGTTTGAAATTTGTTCAAAAGGATATTCAATTTTGTGATGTATCTTCTGAATTCTGAGTGATGTATTTATAGGTCATGCATGTCTTGTTTCACAAGGTGCCTAAGGGCTCAAGTTCCATCTACAAGTCGCCACTAGCGCCCCTACGCCCACACCCTTGGACCCAGTCCCAGAGTCGGTGTTGCCGGTGGCGACACCAGTGAGGAGTGTATGGAGGAGACAAGTTGCATAATGCTTGGGACCACCATATTTGTCCATGTGGCACTTTATCCTCTTTTGTCCTTTTGTTGAGTTAATGTTCTTAACTCTTTATAAAGGCTTTGAATGTGAGTAAATCTTTCCATGTGAGACTATTTCTCTTGCTTTTATTAACATTTACTTCATTACACTTTTCTTATTATTTTGGGACATACACACATGGACATTTAATATTCATGAATTTATAATAGATTTCACGTCTAAGTGAAATGTCGATCAACCTTGCTTGCATGCCAAGGCTACCACCAATCGGACAATTTCTAATCTTGCTACTGATGCACATACTTCAGAGTAGTCGAGTCCTGCTCTCTGAAGAAATCCTCGAGCTACTAATCTTGCCTTTGCAATCGACCCATCAGGATTATGCTTCAGCTTGAACACCCAATTCACTTTGATAGCTTTTGTGTGTGCTGACAATTTGGCTAACTCCCATGTATTTTTTCTTTTGATCACTTGTAACTCTTCGACCATAGATGCCCTCCATTGTTTATCCTTTAAGGCCTCTCTATAGTTGATTGGTTCATCACTTGCAAATAAAGCTAAATGAACCAAATCTCTATTTCGTGTGACTTCATCATCACGAACCACTTCATAGTATTTAAGCCTTGTTGGGGGTACTTTGGTTCTTTGAGGTCTTTGGCTTGTGCTAACCATACCCTCTCAATTGTCTGCTTTGACTTCAATAGTGAATGGAACATTATCTACTGGAATTTCTTCGTGCTCGCTAATTTCTTCATCAACTTCATATCCCATCAATGGCTTGTTAGTCACATCACCTAAATTCCAATCCCAGGCAGAGTTCTCATCAATCACAATGTCTTGACTCATCACGATCTTATTGTTCATTGGATTGAATAACATATATGCTTCAGTCTTATGATATCCTACTAGAATCAGATGTTCACTTTTATCATTAAGCGTATTTCTTCTTGCATCAGGAACATGCCTGTAGCAAATAGAGCCAAACACCTTCAAATGACTCACTGATGATCGTTTGTCACTCCATACTTCTTTAGGAACCTTGTTCTTTAGCTTCTTGGTAGGGCACCAATTCAGAATATAAACAACAGTGGTGACAACTTCACCCCATAATCATTTTGGCAAATTCTTCTACTTCAACATGCATCTTCCCATATCCAATATGGTTATGTTTTTTCTTTTTGCTATTCCATTGTGTTGAGATGTGTAAGGAGTAGTTACCTCATGATCAATATCATGTTCTACATAGAGCTCTTCAAATATCTTGGATGTGTATTCACCACCTCCATCTATTCGTAGAACCTTGATCTTCTTTTCACTCTGGTTTTCGACAAGTATCTTGAATCTCTTAAAGATTTTAAATACTTCGTCTTTTCCCTGTATCACATAGATCAAAAGCTTCCGACTATACTAATCGACAAATGAGACAAAATACACGTTTCCACCAATGGTATGATCATCGAGCGGGCCACCTACATCTGAATGTACTACTTCTAGTATGCAAGAGGACCTCATTGACATAGTCAAAACAAAAGACTTTTTGGGTTGCTTCCCTACTAAGCAACCTTCGCAGAGTTTGTCGGGTATCTCAAGAATTGATATATTAGTTACCATATCTTGAGTAATCAGTTGATTGAGTGACCTAAAATTCAAGTGGTTAAACTTCAAATGCCACAACAAACTATTCTTGTGGTCGACAACTGTTTTAAGGCATTGTACCTCAGTCGAACTAATCAAATATGTCATATATTGTCCGATGTGAGACTCTTAACATAGAGAAGCCACGACATATGACCGCCAAAAATAATCGATCAAAGATGTCGTTATAGAAAATATCGTCTCGTAAAAAGTGTCTCATTTACATTTTTTTATGTCTTAAAATAATTAATCATTTATAATATAAATGCAATATTTATTATTAATTTTTTACTATTATACATTTATTTATCGACTTTCATTCTATTCAACTAATTTATTAACTATAATTAATATAAATATTTTAATATATAATACTAATTTTATTATTAAAATATATACCTAATCATTTCTTAAAGACAGTACATAATTTAAAACATTAAAAGAAATAATGAAAGACACAGTTTCAAGTAATTTTTTTCAAATATTAATATTTAAAAAAAATTATAGTAAAAGAATAAAATATTTAAAATAATATTTTATAATTAATTATTAAAATTAATTTTTTATTAAAAAATATTTTAATACATGTTTTAGTCATTTAATTTAATTTAATATTTCACTTTAATTTTTTAACTAAAAAATATTATAAGTTAGTCTCTTAACTTCATTTTTGTTATTCTATTTGATCATTTACGTCAATTTCAAAAAACAAACGTTGATTTCTGGTGACACAGCGTGACAACATGACCATTGATACAAATCTGAGTCAACATATCTAATTAAAAGCTAATATATTGTTTAAACGGCAAGGTTCCTGAAAACAAAATTCTTGCAGTTTAAATAGTGCATCAATTTTTAACTAAATATGCTCAATTTACGTCACCAAAACTTAATATTTTCTTGTTAAATTAAAATAAGAGATCAAATAAGATAACGAAAATCAAGTTAAATAATTAATTTGTAACTTTTTTTTAAAAATCTAAAATGAAACATTAAATTAAATTAAAAGATCTAATAACTAATTATACTAAAAGAATTTTTATTAAGTGTAAAATTTTTACATTGAAACAAAGCTACCAATATATAAATCTAAATATATAAAATAAAATAAAAACGCAGCACTAGTTTTTAAACCTGGGCATGATAATGAACCAAACAGAAACCCTAAACCCTACCATCATGCAAATTTTGATTTACTCATTCATTTTCACCATTCCATTTCATCACAAGAATCAAACTTTGTAATGTGCCGCCAATACCAATTCCAATCCCAATTTTCTCAATATGAAGAATCAAATTCCGGTTGAATCTGTTTTGACCCAATCATGTTGCATTTTGCGCGCAACCTCTTCCACATCACTGGTGTTCGAGTAAGCTCTTTCAATTCACCATTTCATCCAAACCCATTTCCCATTTTCTTCAACCTATCATCCCCATCTTCTCAAAATTCAATTTTTGGTTCTCCCATGATTTTGTTTACCAGCTTCTTTTGTGTTGTTAAATACCCTTTTACCTCAAAATCTTCATTTGATGACACTGTTTCAGAATCAGTGTCTAATTTATTACAGAATGATGGTGCTCACCACGTGTTTGATTCCGCACTTGCACCCATTCGGGTGTCTAAGGTTTTGGTGAATTTGAAAGGGGACCCAAAGTCGGCATTGAAATTCTTCCGTAGTGCAGGGAATCAAGCTGGGTTTCGCCACACCACTGAGTCTTATAGTATTCTTGTTCATATTTTGTTTTGTGGGATGTTTTATTTTGATGCGAAGAATGTTATTAAAGAGTGGATTTTGTTGAGGAGGGAGATTCCGGGTTGTGATTGGTTTGATATGTTGTGGTTGACTAGGAATGTGTGTAGGACAGGGTTTGGGGTATTTGATGCTTTGTTTGGTGTTTTGGTTGAGTTGGGGATGCTTGAAGAAGCTAGGCAATGTTTTGGGAAGATGAATAAGTTTAGAGTTCTGCCAAAAGTCCGGTCCTGTAACGAGCTTCTCCACAAGCTTTCAAAATCAAGCCAAGGGAAATTGTCCTTGAGTTTTTTCGATGAGATGGTTGGGGCTGGCCTTTCGCCCTCGGTTTTCACGTATAATATAATGATAGGCTATTTGACAAAAGAAGGTGAGTTAGAAACTGCTAGGATTTTGTTTGAACGGATGAAACGTACGGGCCTTAAGCCGGATGTAGTCACTTACAATTCTCTCATTGATGGGTATGGAAAGGTGGGATTATTAACTGAAGCGGTTTTTGTTTACGAGGAAATGAAGGATGCAGGATGTGAACCAGATGTGATAACATACAATTCTTTAATCAATTGTTTTTGTAAATTTGAAAGACTTCCTCAAGCTTTTCAGTATCTGCATGAGATGAAGGAAAGAGCGTTGAAGCCAAATGTTGTAACTTACAGTACAATGATAGACGCGTTTTGCAAGTCTGGCATGATGCTGGAAGCGATTAAATTTTTCGTTGACATGATACGTGTGGGCCTTCAACCCAATGAGTTTGCGTATACGTCTCTAATTGATGCGAATTGTAAAATAGGTGATCTAAATGAAGCATTTAAACTGGCAAATGAGATGTTGCAGGCTGGTCTTAACTTAAATGTTGTCACCTATACTGCATTACTCGACGGTCTTTGTGAGGATGGTAGAATAGAAGAGGCAGACAAACTATTCAGGGCATTGTCGGAAGCTGGAGTAGCTCTTAATCTGCAAATTTATACTTCCCTTATTCATGGATATATCAAGGCTAAGATGGTAGAGAAATCTATGGATATTTTAGAGGAAATGAACAAGAAAAACTTCAAACTAGATTCTCCACTGTACGGAACCAAAATATGGGGCCTTTGTAGCCAAAATAAAATACAAGAATCCGAGGCTGTGATACGTGAGATGAAAGATCGTGGTTTGACGGCAAACAGTTATATATACACATCACTTATGGATGCATATCTTAAGGTTGGAAAAATCACAGAGGTTGTTAATCTATTACAAGAGATGCAGGAATTAGGCATCGAGACAACGGTTGTGACCTATGGTGTGTTAATTGACGGTTTGTGCAAAAAAGGTTTAGTTCAACTGGCTGTCGGTTACTTTGAACTCATGACCAAAACTGGTTTGCAGCCTAATATTATGACTTATACTGCACTGATCGATGGCTTTTATAAAAGCGATTGTGTTGAAGCAGCTAATAAGCTGTTCAATGAAATGCTGGATAAGGGAATCAAGCCAGATAAGTTAGTTTATACTGCTTTGATTGATGGGAACCTTAAGCATGGTAATCCCGAAGAAGCTTTGAGTTTGCGAAATAGAATGATTGAATCCGGTATGGAGCTTGATCTGCATGCTTATACTTCATTGATTTGGGGTTTGTCGCGTTGCGGTAAAGTACAACAAGCCAAGTCATTTTTTTATGAGATGCTCAGAGAGGACATCACTCCTGATCTGATTCTCTGTATTTGTCTTCTGAAAAAATATTATGAACTCGGAGACATAAACGAAGCCCAGGAACTTCATAATGATATGATAAGGGGGGGACTAGTTGCCGAGACAATGGACATAAGAGTCCCCTCTACACACACTTGAGAAGGAAACCCTGTTTTGCACAATTGTTTGGTTCACTTACTTTCATGGCACAAAATATTAAATTCTTTCATTTTTTGTGTGCCAAAGTCAGTATCTTAACCGAAATGAATTTGACGCATCATTATTAACTGGCAATTCCTGGTTCTAATTGATGCATTCTCAAGGCATTTGTTTTCTCCTGGTGTAAATCCTGCCACTTCAAGAGCGTGTCTTTCAATATTCATGTTTCTCATGTGATCATCAAGACAACTATAAAATAACGTGGTTCAAAGAAGTCTTGATTTCCTTTAATCAGCAGTGTTCAATTTGGGTGATATTGCTAATCACAATGCTCATAATTATTGGTATAACTATTGGATACACTTCTTGTTTATACACATATTTCCCTTTTTTCCTTAGTCATATATTTGATGCAATTTGACCCTTTTGTTACAGCGCATTTACTTCAATACATGTGTTACATAATTCCTCAAGCTTGGTGCTTCCCAACCAATGACTGATTTGAACTCAACAAATCCATGTTATGGTAGATGCAGAGGGGTTCAGCCTTAGGACAAACATGAGGTGATTCCATCATTTGATGGAAAGGAAGCTATTTGTGGATACTCAACACATATCAGTATTTTGGGGGCATTGGTGGCTCGGCCACTTTTTTGGAAAGCGGGCAACCTAAATGTGAACTCTTCGATGCAATCTTAGTAGTTGAGGTGTAGTTTCAAAACAATTTGTATTACATGACGACGAGGGTTGCTTGTCAAGTTTTGATATATTAGACTGTGGGAGTCCACTGGAATTTTCTCATCAATGATAAAGCAGTTCACTTTGAGGACAAGGCAAAACTATTTTGGAGATGGAGAGCACTGTGCGGGTTGTCAGTTGAGGGAGAGATTAGTTAGTTAGTTAGTTAGGGTTAGTTAGAGCTGGATTATGTTGTATATAAATTTTCCTTACAGATCATTGTGCTTCTTTCTATACATTTTACAATGTAATAATCAGTACCATGTAAAATTTTCCAGTTGGTTCATAAATATTCAAAGCAATTGCTTTTTGGCAATTGTTAGCATTCATTTCTTCTTAGTGTTCATTGTACATTTGAAATCCTGTATATATAATCATCATGGCAGTGCATAGCTTTTGAATATATTTTTGTTAGTTGAAATAAGTTGAGCCCATAAAACCTCCCATATTCAATCTCCACCTACAGTTTTTTAGACAATGACAGCCATTTTCAAGTGCAGTGCAGAACTTGACAATGAAATCCAAATAAAAATTGGACCACATGAATTTAATGAGAGGTGGATGAATCCAAAGGAAAAAGTAGCAGAAAGTGAAGAATCATAATGAAGTCATGAAACACACAGTAGTTTGGATGTAAGAGAGATGTAATAACCAGTTGTGGTGTTGCATTAACTGAAAATGATGATTGAGGTGACAATAGTAGGTGAAATGAGTGGTGGTGCCAAGTAATGAAAGAGATAGAAAGAGCCAAGATAAGAGACTAAACTTAATTGATTGTGGTGTTGTGGTGACGGTGATAACAACCATAACAATGGCAAGAGGATGAGTGTGCATGATAAAAACAAACAGCAGTGTTATGATAACGATAGCTCAGTTAGTCCACATGATAGTGATAGTAATAATGACTTGGATGATCTAATTGAAATTCTGGTAGAAGAAGATAATGATCCAAAATAAAATTCTAAAATTTTGGCAAATATTGTTGGAGGAAGATTTTTCTTAAAATAGATAGATCAAAATAAATGTATTTTGTATAAAAAGAATGACATCTATGATAGTAATTATGATAACCTATAGATGATATGAATCATAGAAAAATATTGCAGATACAGAAACAGAAAAACGATATTATAATGCTCAACGTATACAAGAGAAACAAACACATTTTCCTCCAAAATTTTAGGAAACTTTACCCTATAATTCTAAAAATTTCTAATTTTAACGCTCATGATTTTCTTTAATTTTTGTAATTTTATTGTTTCTATTTTTAGTTGATAGCTAATTATTAATCAAATAAATTAATATGATATGGTAACTTATTTAAGTTTGCAATCATTTTTTTTCCAATTTTTTAAATCATTCTATAAAATCCTCTTAAATATTCTCATTCGAGAAAATACTCTTACTACTAATTCTATTCAAATTTAAAAATTTATATAATCTGTTATGCGATACATCTGTATTATAATGTTTTGCTTTAAAAAATGAAGTAGCTAGGTAACGTTGCAAAAACAACTTTTAGATAAAACATTTTTTTTTATATTACTATTTTCATCCTTAGTGGTAGCGTCTACATCTTTGAAAATCTGAAAATATATGGGGACGTTATGGGACGCATCTCCGGACGCATCCACAATCACGTATATCTTCTCTTTTCTTTATTTCACCTCAATTTTTTTTTTTAAAATAGTCAGGAGATGCATCTCCGTATCATATTTTGGTATATCTGAAGATGCATCTTCAAAATACCCCACGAACTTGTTTACACAAATGATTTAAATACTAACTTTGTGATAATTCCAGAATGCACCTCCAGAAATACTCAGCGAGAAAGTTGATAAAACACCACCTTACACGAGCTTCTTCTTCATGCTAAAACAAGAAACAATAGCAAAATCCTTGAATTTTTTTATCTCATTCTCAATCAACTTTTCAACACCAAAACATCATTCTTGCATTTCATCACTTCAAAGAGCAAAACAAGTTGGAATTGCAGGTAAATATCATTCTTTCCATCCCTCATTCCTTGCATTAATCTTTGTTTTCAGTTGAAAAATGAACGTTGAGTTCGAAGATGCATTTTCGGACAAAGTTAGTTTGAAATGTAACACTGCTTTTCTGTTATTGGTGGTAATAAATATGATGCATCCAAATATGTTTTCCAAAGCTATTGTGAGTGTGAATGTTAAACCGGTCAAAGTGAAGCATGATGTTAAATTAGATGATGTGAAATTATGATGTTTAACCGAATGATGTGGACGATGATGTTAAACTGGATGCTCGAACGATCGTTGTAGAGTAGATGTTCGTGCACAATTTACAAATAAAGAAGTGTTTTTTGTTCGTGAATGTATGCTACAATGGATCCGTAGGGAGGCCGAAAATTTGGGGTTTTGCGTTGTAATTGGAAGGTCCGACAATGGCTCGGATAAAGACAAACATTTGTAATAATGGTATGCGAAAGAAGTGTCACGTACCAACCAAAGATTATGAAGTTGAAACGAGTTGCCACTGGATCGAGGAAATGTGAGTGTCTGTTTAAATTGCACCGATACCGTATGACGAATGATACATGAAAATTTAATGTGATTTCTGGTATAAATAATCATGTCTTGGATGACAAGCTAGTCGGTGTAGCGGGAAATTCATGATCATCAAGCTATTGACAAGCTAGAGATCAAATAACAAGAGTCGCCACCGCACTTTTATTGTTTTCAAGGGAAAAGGGAAAAAGTACAAATAAAATCCAAAAGTAAGAAATTTTCAAATCAAAACTAATAAAAAGTCAGAGATCACAGGTAAGGGGGTTGGTTACACAGAGGGAAGATGTTAGCACCCAAAGTGTCCTAGGTACTCCTAGGGAGCCCTTTTTGTTTGCATATGTATTTTGTACAAAGTGACGTTTACAAACAAATATAATGGGGGGATGAGAGAAGAATTCATTAATTATATTTTTTGTGTTTGACAAGACCTTCGGTCTTGTGCCTACGTACCAACATAAAAATGAGGGATCAAAACTTCGTAGTTCGTGATATGAATGCATTGATTTTAACAAAATTTAAGTTTGAAAGGCACAAAGGCCTAAAATGGTTTGAATGAGTTAGTTCTTTTTGGCTTTTTGAAATTTTAAGTCAAGTATAGTTAAGTTTATTTACAAGTTTGATTTAAGAAAAGAAGTTTGAAAATGCAATGGCATAAGGCCAAAGTTTCTATCTTTTTGCAAAAGTGGTCAAAGTTTAGAACAAAAGTAGTTCACACAAAGAAGATTTTAAAAAATGGAGGGAGAGATTTTGAAATTAAAGAAATGGGGAGAAGATGAAGAGACTATCCTATTTACAAAATTAAAAGTATAGAGTTGAAAAGATCTGACCAAGTGGGTAGCAATCCAATAGACAAGAATGTCAATAGAAACCCAGAATTCCCTTGGACTTTTAGAATCAAGCAATACACAAATGCACAATTATATTATCTTGAAGAGCAAAACATCAAATAAAGATGACCACATCCAAGCTTATCCATTCCATGATCTTCTTCAAAATAGCCCATGTAACAGATGAATTCCACAAGTCACAGGTTCAAAATAACAGTTTCACAATGATCATGTTGCAGATGAACTTAGAGATGTCTTGAATGATGTATCAGATGGAGTTCAAATTGCAAGCACTTGGTTCTTCAACAAGTTGGCATTGGCAAAGTCCAATAGCATAGGAAGGTTGCCTAGATTCTAAGTCCATTTGTCCAAGATCAAGCCAACAGTCCACTCAAAAGTTTTTTAGGATTTTTGTTATTATTATGTACGTTGATGGTCAAAGACCACACAAACAAGCAAAGTATACATAAACAAAATATATCACACAATATGGTCCAAATGGACAAAGTGAAAATTGCATTAACATAAACAATTAGAATGATATGAACAATGACAAATGAAATAGAGTGCTAAAAGTAAATGTCATTAAAGTAAAAGCTTGAAATTAAAAGTTAGTAGTTAATAGGTTAGAAGTTAGTATTGTTTTGCTTTTGCTTTTCATTTCAAGAAATTCTTTGGAGAACACTCAACCCACTTATCACAAGCATGAATCCTTGAGCCAAAACATCTTCCAAAGGAAGGAAAGAAGGCCAAGTTTCCACACAATACCATGAAAGAGGGGAGACTTACAATCTCACTAACTAGAATGCTTATGCCTTTTATGTCACCAATTTAGCACTATGTTAAGCAATCGTAATTGGACTTATGTAGAAGTCACAACTATTTGAGGTCGGGCAATAGAATTTTGGTGTTAATGCATGTTAGAGACATAGTATAATGGACTATGCTCATGAAACATACCACACATAAAAAGAATATGCAAAAGGTGTGGCCTAATCTCATCCATACTCATGTCAATTTTTCAATCAACTAGCATTAGGACTTTGAGATGTCATAGGCCAAATGGAATGAATGAATGAAGAAGAGGAATGAGATGAAGAGGGAGGGGAGTGAATCAAAACACAAATTGCTCAAAGGAGGATTTTTACCAAATTAATATCATCCATTCATTTTGGGAGATGGAATGTACATTCCATCAATCCCCTAAATCCAATTATATTAATTTGACAAAGTCAAATCAACCTTGACCAAGGCCCAACAACAAGAGTTAAACATAAACAAGTCATCACAATTGTCCAATTTCTAAAATCTCATCAAAACACCAAAGAAATTGCCATAAGATTTATCATAGGTCAAACAAGGTCAAAGGACCTTGGAGAAAAAAATTCATAATTTTTGGACATTTAAAAATATTTTTAAACAATTAAAAACAAATGCAAAATCAATTAATTTATGAAAAATATTAATAATGATCCAAAAAATAATTTTAATTCTGAATATAAAAGATAAAAATATTTGAATTTTTTTGGTGAAAGTCCCATATTTTTTGGATCAATATTGAATTTAATATGAATTATTGAAAATAATGCAATTAAAATGAAAATGAAAATATCAGAAAAAACGTGGACCACTTGATCTCCCTCATTAATTGAGGTGGCAGATCAAGTAGCCAGAAACCCGCGTTCTACCATGGTCATTAGTCAGCGTGTTGCAACATTGCTAATTCAAATGCACGCTCCAGATTAAAACAAATCTGGTCTTCTTCTCTGGTGGACCTCACCGGACTGGTCCACCATCAACCATCACCAAAATTAAAAACAAAGACATGATTTCAAAGTAAAAATGGCACTGAGCTCAAATCTGACCTCAATTCACTCTAACTCCAAGTATATTGAGAGATACATGGAGTTGAAATTTGAGGTACATGAATTGAGTTGCTTCGATTTGGCCTCAAAGCAACTCAAACTTCTTGCCTACATTGGTAGGACTTCAGACAACCAAAGAATCAATAGAATTGAGCAAGAATTTGAGAGAATCGAAGAGTTCAAAATTTCTAGAAAATACCTTCAATGGAGGTCTGGATTTAACTGATCTTGATCTTGCTTGTGCTTGATCTTACTCCACTTGCTTGCAGAAGAAGGATTGGAAGCTTACAAGGCTGTGGATTCCTGGAGATTTGAATTTCAAAACAGTGGAAATTCAACCTCAAATTCAAATGAATTTCTCAGGTTTATCCTTTGCAAAGTGAGGGTTTGAGATGAGGGATCAAAGCTGGCGCGAATGTGTGTGAAATTCTGAGCAATTGGAGCTCTATTAATAGCCAATTTAGTTGATATTTGCACACTTGAAATGAACTTCCAAAATTAGCAATGTCTGATGCATGAGTGCATGGGCGTGTGCAGACCCATGAAATCACTCTATCTGATCCATAATTGAGTGTAAGCAATGTTGAAGTCATGTTGGAATGCTAAGCAATTGTGTATGGATGTTTGAAGTTTGATCCTGGCCAAGTGATGTCACCATGTTTATGCCATGCGCAGCCTATGCATTTCTTATCCAAAATGAATGAATTTGAGCTCTTTGGAAAGGTGAGATCAAGGGGAACAACTTTCATGTTCAAAACTTTTTCATTTGGAGCTTAGAACTTAGAGAAGTTTTAGGTGGAAGTTTGGAAATTTTTGACATATCAAATTTTTTCTAAGTGTCAAGCCATATGTCTCAATATTCCACCTTACTTAACTTTTTATATGAGATTCAAATGAGAAAAGTGTCTTCATCAAAGTTGTAGATATCTCAAATAACTTCAAAATTGTCACAAATTTCATGTCATTTGGATTTAAAATGATATAGTTATGCATTTTTGAAGTTTGGAAAAATCACTTGATCAATGGTATAGGTCAAAAGTGACCTATAATGTAACCTCATATCACATGCTCAAAAAAGTTGAATTAGATCCCACTCCAAACATCAAAGTTTAAGTAGACACATTGAATTTGATTGTGCAAATTGTAGGAGATAGGGTCTAGAGAGATCCAGTTTTGATCAGATGAATTCATTGGCCAACCACCATCAACCAACTTGCTAACTTCCAATTCTCTTGACTTTCTTGGCTCATGGTAGATCATATAGGCATAAGATGATGAATTTTGAAGTGTCCCTTGAGAAATTTGATCAATTGGTGAGATAGCTTATTGGAGAAGTTACTCAAGATACCCAGTCAAACTAGGGTTTCCAAGGCAAATCACCCTCAAACTCTTGAAGAAAACTTGATCAATATAACATGTAGAGAACATTGGGACTCATATGTGATTCTCATAACCATTATTGGATCCATTCTTGGTTGTTCTCTTTATTCATGAGGGTCTCAAACCCTAGATGTGAACTTGATGAATCAATGGAATCATGCCCTTCCTACAAAAGATTTAGACAAATGCAAAGACATATTTTTGGTATTTTGGTTAGTGAAATGATAAAATAAAAGTATGATACAATCAAAAAGTGCTTGGTGATCTCTCCCAAAATAAACCCAATGAAGGAGGGGTAAGGAGGATGCCAAGGTATGATCCCAATGCTAGTGCTTATGATGAAATTGCAAGAGAGATCTTAGGGTCAAAATTGGGGTCTTACAGCTGCCCCTATTTAAGGACATTCTAACTGAGGAGGCGAAGATTAAAATCTTCATGTCGACTCAGTAGAATGAGCTTAAATAACAACATATAGAAACAAATTTTGGTCCCTAAGAGACCTCATGATGCATATGACATGAATGCAAAAGTTAATGCTCTGTGGGAAAATATTGCCACAAAGGAAAAGAAATCAGAGAGACCGAAAACCCGCAGGAGTACAATGTATCCCGTAAGGAAAACTCATTGGGGAGACAGAGACTTTGGGGAAAAAGGAGTTATGCGTAGGCCAGGCTACGACTTAAAACTACTGGGGGACTCGAGGGATTCCATACAAACATAGAAAAGACTCGGCCAGGGAAACAATAACATCTGCTGCAGGGGATACGAGTAAGTCAGGATAAAACTGAGGTACTTGAATCATGCAGGGAAAAGCGATTTCACTAAGGAAATGCGCACTCAACTCAACTAGAGAAGATAAACTTCAACACAGGAGGAGCAAAAATCTATTATCTACTACCTGTTATTGGGTAAGGAGATAATAAAGATCTGACAGAGAGAACATCCATCATCGATTAAGATGAACATATCAAGGATGACTCGCTGGGAACCGCCAGAAGAGGAAATTCATTACCGGTTACTGGGTAAGAATAGCCTTGCTGGGGAAAAACTGCAGAAAAGATAGAATTTACAGCTACCAGTTACTGGGCAGAAGACTAAGGGTGAGAGTATCCGTCATCGGTTAGGATGAACATATCAAGGATAAACTCAACAGGGAAGAAGATTCGTCACCGGTTAAGATGAACATATCAAGGATAGACTTGCCTGGAAATGTCAAGGAGGATACCACTCATCGGTTAGGATGAACATATTAAGGATATACCAACTGAATAAAAAGGGTAGGAATTACATCTATCGAAAGCTGGATAGAAAACCTTCGGAGAGAAAATCCGTCACCGGTTAGGATGAACATATCAAGGATTAACTCTGCGAGGGGACAAAGCAGGATTTACAACTACTAGTTACTGGGTAGAAAACCAATCAAAGAGAAAATTTGTCACCGATTAAGATGAACATATCAAGGATAGACTCTAAAAAGGGGATAAAATAGGATTTACAACTACCGGTTACTGGGTAGAAAACCACAAGGAGAAGAAAACCCGTCATCGGTTAAGATGAACATATCAAGGATAAACTCTCTGAGGAACAAAATAAGGATTACAACTACCTTTTTACTGGGTAGAATACCAAAAATGAGAATATCCATCACTGGTTAAAATGAACATATCAAGGATAGACTCAGGCAGGGGAAGATATATGTCACCGGTTAAGATGACCATATCAAGGACATACTTCCTGGGAAATAGATCCACTAGGGACTCTACTGAGGAGAAAAAAGGGTACTTTTTCCGGGTATTGGGAAATAAGTGACAAACTGCAAACTAAGAAGAATATTACCAGTTACTGGGTAATGGACTCTTAGGGGACCAAAGCATCTATCTAGGTAAGAGCTAGAAAGAAACAATCAATCAAGACTCAATCCAATGAGGACATAACTCAAGAGGAGTAATTCCATCCAGAAAATACACTGGAGAGAAAATTGAAATAACAACCATCCACGAGGAAACAAACTCAGTGGGGAAACGGAGAAAGGTTAAAGTCTTTCTGCTTAAGGGGTTGACACTCTACAAATTGAAGGAGGACAGACACCAGATTTGATATGGGGATAAAATACCGCCATAACAGAGAATAAGAATATCAAACAAATCAAATATGAATATGCGAGATATGCAAATTATGAAATTATATGAATGTATATGTATATGTATATATGATGATTATGCTGACAAAACGATCACAAAGGATATAGAGGTGTCGCAAAGGATTTGAACCACCGGTACAATCCTCGGTCAATCCACAAAATATGGAGACAACTGCTGGAGAACAGAGAGATCAATCATCCCAAAGTTTCAAACCTAACTGGGGAAGAAGGAGATCTACTAAGGATAAATCATCTAATTTGTGGGGAATTTTAGGTCAACACCATGAAAATGGGACACAACCCTACAGAGAAATAATCATAACAAAAGCTGCTCAGAAACCAGGAGAAAACTCTGACTGGGGGCAAAGTTGAGTGGTGATTGGTGGGGAAACCAAAGCGATCCACTGAGTAAGATCAACCATATCTGAAGATCAACCATGCTGAGGAGATACAAACTTCGCTGGGGAAGGCAGAAACTCTGCCGGAGAAAACAACACGCCGCAGGGTATCCGAATCAACCAAATCAGCTGGGGACAAAGAAAATCCACTGAGGATCAAACACTCCACCTAGGAACTGAATCAACACTAATGTCTAAGGATACCCAAAGGGTTAACTGCTTGGGGAACCTCTGATGCTTCACACTTAAGGACTTGCTATTCATTGAAATGTTGTTGATGTTCATTTTAATTGCTTTGACAAATTCTTGCTTTTATATATTAAAGAAAACTTGATTTTGATTTAAAAAAATTTAATTTCAAAATGACCATAATAAAATTTAAAACTATTGGCTGAAGTAAATAAGAGTAGAAACAATTTGGATAAAGGCTCAACTTTATTTAATAGAATGGTAGTCTGTAAATGACAAGACTCGATAGATTTTTACAAAGTTGAAAATGGTAATTTACATGGAAAAGGTTACATTGAATACAAATGATCCTTAATCCCTCTACCAACTCTTGACATCCATTGTGCTCTTGACCGCTGCTGGGGTGATGAATCGATGTCAACCCTTATGCTCAAACAAGTCTTCAAAATCACGGAAGATCAACATAATGCAGTTACTTGCCATAATCCCTAATTTTTGCATAAGTTGCCCCAAGGTGGGGGACTAAACTTATCGGGAAATTCTTTCTGTTTTATGTCTCTAATTTTTGCCTGGATCGCCCTTTCCGGTTTTCAATCCACCGAGACGCTCATTTTTGCCTAAGCCGCCCTTTCGGGTTTTCAACTTAGCGAGCTGTTCTTTTCTTTTTAGGCGAAGTATTTCTTGACTGCATCTGCGTTCACAGGACGAGTGAACTCTTCACCATCCATAGTTGTAAGAATCAATGCACCGCCTGAAAAGGCTCTCTTAACAACATATGGGCCTTCATAATTAGGAGTCCATTTTCCTCTGGAATCTGGCTTGAACGTCAAAATCTTCTTGAGCACAAGGTCACCTTCTCTGAACACTCGAGGTTTGACCTTCTTATCAATAGCTTTCTTTATTCTCTGCTGATATAACTGATCATGACACATGGAAGTTAATATCTTCTCTTCAATCAAATTCAACTGGTCAAACCTAGTCTGACACCATTCAACTTCAGTCAACTTGGCTTCCATGAGCACACGCAATGAAGGAATCTCAACCTCTACAGGGAGCACTGCTTCCATACCATATACAAGAGAGAAAGGGGTTGCCCCTGTTGAAGTGCGGACGGATGTACGATACCCATGCAAAGTAATTGGGAGCATCTCATGCCAATCCTTATATGTGACAACCATCTTCTGGATAATCTTCTTGATGTTCTTATTCGCAGCTTCAACAACCCCATTCATCTTGGGTTTGTAGGGAGAAGAGTTATGATGTGCAATCTTGAAGTCTTTGCAAAGAGCTTCCACTATATTGTTATTCAAGTTTGATCCATTATCAGTAATGATCTTACTTGGCACACCATAACGGTATATGATCTGATTCTTGATAAACCTTACAATAACTTGCTTGGTCACGTTTGCATGCGATGCCGCTTCAACCCATTTTGTGAAGTAGTCAATTGCCACTAAAATGAAATGATTTCTATTCAAAGCTTTGGGTTCAATCATCCCAATCATATCAATTCCCCACATGGAGAAGGGACATGGGGAAGAGATAACATTTAAAAGTGTCGGAGGAACATGGATCTTATCAGCATAAATTTGAAGCTTGTGGCACTTATTCACAAACTTTCAACAATCAGATTCCATTGTCAGCCAATAGTAACCTGCTCGCAACATCTTCTTCGCCATTGCATGTCGATTGGAATGAGTACCAAAGGAACCTTCATGCACTTTAGTCATCAACAAGTCTGCTTCGTGTCTATCCACGCATCTGAGCAAAACCATGTCAAAGTTTCTCTTGTACAGTATATCACCATTCAAGTAGAAATTACCGGCTAATCTTCTCAAAGTCTTCTTATCTTTCAAAGATGCTCCAGGCGGGTAAATATGACTTTGGAGGAAACACTTGATGTCATAATACCACGGCTTCTCATCTTTGATCTTTTCAACAACGAACACATGAGCTAGCCTATCAAGATGCATTACAGACAAATTGGGAACTTCATTCCAATACTTCACTACAATCATTGATGCCAACGTTGCAAGAGCATCTGCCATCCGGTTCTCATCTCGAGGAATATGATGAAATTCAACCTTTGTAAAGAAAGTTGAAATCCTCCTTGCAAAATCTCTATATGGTACTAAACCGGGTTGATTTGTCTCCCATTCTCCTTTGATCTAATTCACAACCAAAGCCGAATCACTGAAGACATCCAAATACTTGATTCTGAGATTCATGGCCTCTTCAAGCCCCATAATGCAAGATTCATACTCTGCCATGTTGTTTGTACACTTGAAAGTCAATCTAGCTGTAAATGGTAGATGCGTACCTTGAGGAGTAATAATCACTACCCCAATGCCATTTCCATATTGATTAACAGCTCCATCCAATACCGTGCCCCAACGGGAACTAGGTTCTGGCCCTTCTTCAAGCAATGGTTCATCACAATCTTTCATTTTCAAGTACAAAATCTCTTCATCAGGAAAATCATACTGTACTGACTGATAATCTTCAATTGGTTGGTGAGCCAAATGGTCAGCCAAGATACTACCTTTGATCGCTTTCTGAGATCGGTATTCGATATCATACTCTGATAACAACATCTGCCAACGGGCAATCCTCCCAGTTAAACCAGGCTTCTCAAACATATACTTAACTGGATCCATTTTGGATATCAACCAAGTGGTATGATTCAACATATACTGATGCAGACGCTTAGCAGCCCAAGTCAATGCGCAACAAGTCTTCTCAAGCATCGAATACCGAGTCTCACAGTCGGTGAACTTCTTACTGAGGTAGTAAATTGCAAATTCTTTATTTCTAGTCTCATCTTGCTGACCAAAAACACAACCCATACTAACTTCTAGCACAGTCAAATACATGATCAACGGTCTTCCTTCAACAGGTGGAGACAAAATCGGAGGTTCAAGCAAATATTCCTTGATACTGTCAAAAGCTTTCTGGCAATCTTCGGTCCAATCACAAAACTGATCTTTTCGAAGAAGCTTGAATATAGGCGCACATGTGGCAGTCATGTGGGAAATGAATCTGGAAATACAATTCAAGCGGCCGAGAAAACCTCTGACTTGCTTCTCAGTTTTGGGCGCAAGCATTTCTTGTATTGCTTTGACCTTGGCAGGATCAACTTCAATACCCTTCTCGCTGACAATAAAGCCCAACAACTTACCAGAACGAACACCAAAAGTACACTTATTGGGATTCAAGCGGAGTTTATACTTCCTCAAACGCTGGAATAACTTCAACAAATGCTCAACACGTTCCTCTTCATCAATCGATTTAGCAATCATGTCATCGACATAAACTTCAATCTCTTTATGCATCATATCATGAAAAAGAGTAGTCATTGCTCTCTGGTATGTTGCACCATCATTCTTTAGACCGAAAGGCATCACTCTATAACAGAATGTTCCCTAAGGTGTAATGAATGTGGTCTTCTCCATATCTTCGGGTGCCATTTTGATCTGATTATATCCGGAAAATCCATCCATAAACGAAAAGACTTTGAATTTAGCAGTATTGTCTACCAACATATCAATGTGTGGTAGAGGGAAATCATCTTTCAGACTGACTTTATTCAAATCTCTATAATCAACACACATGCAGACTTTTCCATCTTTCTTCGGCACAGGCACAATATTGGTCACCCATTGCGGATACTCAACGGTCACAAGGAAACCGACGTCCATATGCTTTTGCACTTCCTCTTTGATCTTCACAGCCATATCAAGATGCGTTCTTCTCAACTTCTGCTTGACTGACGGGCATTCTGGCTTCAACGGAAATCTATGCTCCACAATCTCAAAATTCAACCCAGACATGTCTTGATAGGACCAAGCAAACACATCTGAATATTCTCGAAGAAGATCAATCAACCCCTTCTTGACTTCTGGACACAGTCGAGACCCAATCTTGACTTCCTTCACATCATCTTCGGAACCCAAGTTGACTAGCTCAATTTGCTCTTCAAATGGATGAATAATCTTTTCATCTTTCTCAAGAAGACGAGACAATTCATCACTCACTTCTACATCATTTTCCTCATCGGCCTCAAATACAATGAATTCAAAATTTGGAGAAGGAGAAGGATCATTGTATTCAATGGGGTTAGGAACCAACCTTCATAATGATTTGATATTTTGATTTTAGAGAAGTGAATTTGTGACCAAATATTATGCAGATGGACAATCATATTTTTTATTTATGTTTTTTGTGATTACCATTTTTAGAATAAAGCAAAAAGTAAAAATAAACACCAAATATGTAGATGAATAGAATTAATTTATTAATGATCAATTTAAAATGCCCAAACAATGTTCACTTCTCCCTTAGGCATAAGAGAAGGATTTTAAAATATAAAAGCAATTACTTAGATCGATGCAAAATAACAGGAATATCAATGGCAATCCAATTATTACATGTCTTTCCATGCGTTACAAAGTTGGTGCAATCTTCCTCTTCGTTATCCTCTAGCACAACAACTAAGTGTTGTTCATCGCCATGAATGAATCCTCTGCTACGGAAGCTGAGTTGCATATCTTCAGACCTAACAGTTGATGAGCCTTTCTGGAACCCCAACCCGGTTCTTCCTTTGTTGTCGGAGACCTCTACCATGCGCCCTCACTGATCAACAGCACCTTCTTCCACAATCTTCTTGGCATCTTTCAACGAGGACATAGGTGCCCCAACTCTCTTCTCAGCAACAATAGACAAGGCTTGGAACGGAGTTCTAACCTCATCCTCGGCTTCAACATACGAGAAAGGTGACATATGGCTAACCAACAACGCCTTCTCTTCTCCAACAATCACAAGCTTACCATTCTTGACAAATTTCAATTTTTGATGTAGAGTGGAGGTAACAACCCCAGCCTCATGAATCCATGGCCTTCCTAATAAACAACTGTAGGTCGGGTGGATATCCATTACTTGAAAAGTAATTTGAAAATCACTCGTACCTATCTTGACTGGAAGATCCACTTCACCAATTACTGTCTTGCGCGAACCATCAAAGGCTTTGACGATTACACTGTTATACCTCATGGGCGCTCCTTGGTAAGATAGTTTCGACAAAGTTGACTTCGGAAGCATATTGAGTGACGAACCGGTGTCAACAAGCACATTTGATAAAGCATCTTCCTTACAGTTCATTGAAATGTGCAAAGCCATGTTATGATTTCTTCCCTCCTCAGGGAGTTCTTCATCACAGAAGCTCAAATTATTGCATGAAGTGATGTTAGCCACGATGTGATCAAACTGATCCACAGTAACATCATGTTTTACATATGCTTGCTCAAGAACTCTCTGTAGTGCTTCTCTGTGGGCTTCAGAATTCAAAAGCAGAGACAACACTGAGATTTTTGAGGGGGTCTGGAGCATCTAATCTACCACATTAAACTCGCTTCTCTTTATTAATCGGAGTACCTAATCATCATTGGCTTTCAAGTTGCTGGATTCACCATACTTATCCTTTGAACAGCCAACTGGATCTACATTAGGCACCTCCGCCTTCTTACCAACAATTGTTTCCTCTTTGTTTTCTGGGAACACCGGCCCAAACACTCGACCACTACGGGTCACCTTCGTAACATCGGCAATGCTCACTACTGAACTAGTCGTAGGTAACGGGACCTCTTGAACATTCTTTATTATTGTAGCATTGTACTGGTACGGTACAACCTTATCAGATGAATACAGGATTGAGTCCGCTAACCGTATTACCAACGGTGATACTGATCTTTGACTGACATTCTTATTGTTGCTGCTATCATATTGGATTACCAACCGCTCTTGTTGCTTGAAAACGGGAACTATGACATTGACGTCATCATCTACGTGACGAGATTGAACAATCTGGATCATGCCTTCATCCATCAGACGTTGGATGTCCCTTTTCACCACATCACACACTCTTGGGCTCACACTACAAATAACACAACCATTATGATCATGTTCACAATCACTCACCAAACAAATATCCTTGTGCATCTGCACCAAAGATCTTCGGATAAACTGGATGTCAAAAACCTTGAATTCTCCAGGACAACCGTCCATCATATTCACTTAAGAGTTCCCATGAGCGGGCAAAAGGTTTTCTTTTACATTTGGCGCGCGGTCCTCAAAGGACACCATATCACTCTTCATAAGCTTTTGAACCTCATACTTCAATGGATAACAGTTTTCAATATCGTGTCCGGGTGCTGCTTGGTGAAAAGCACAACGAAGTTCAAGTTTATACCACCAGGGAAGTGGTTCTGGGATCTGCGGTGGGTTCCTCGGTTGAATTAAGTTCTTGAGAACTAGCGAGGGATACAGCTCTGTATACGACATAGGAATTGGGTCAAAAGAGACCTTCTTCCTTTCAAAGTTCTGCTGATGACAATTGTTGTTGTTGTAGGTGTTCGTTCTTTGTTGCGGTTGTTGTTGTTGACGTTGATGTTGCTGTTGTTGAATTGGTGTTGCTTGTTGATTAGAAAATACCAGAATTACTGATGACACTTGATGATGATGATGTTGACGGGGTGGTGGATTTCTTCTGATCTGAGGCCTCCTCTGCCTCCCACTGATTACTAGGTTGGTCTCACTGTCCTTCTTTTTACCAAAGTTGCTACCATATCTCTTGCTTGTTGACGCCTCATCTCTTGACAACCGTCCTTCACGGACTCCTTCCTCAAGTCTCATCCCCATATTTACCATTTCAGTAAAATCACTGGGGGCACTAGTGATCATTCGTTCATAATGAAATGAACTCAGGGTTTTCAAGAAGATCTTCGTCATCTCTTTCTCCTCCAAAGGAGGAGTGATCTGGGCAGCCAACTCCCTCCATCTTTGTGTGTATTCTTTGAATGTCTCTTTGTCTTTCTGAGACATAGACCTCATCTGGTCTCTATCCGGCGCCATGTCCACATTATACTTGTATTGCTTCACAAAAGCCTCTCCCAAGTCGTTGAAAGTGCGAATGCTTGCACTATCCAACCCCATGTACCAACGGAGTGCAACACCAGTTAGACTATCTTGGAAGTAGTGAATAAGCAATTGATCATTGTCAGTCTGAGTAGACATCTTGCGGGCATACATCACAAGATAACTGAGCGGACAAGAGTTCCCCTTATATTTTTCAAAGTCAAGCACTTTGAACTTCGCCGGAATTTTGACATTGGGCACCAAACATAACTCGACAACACTCTTCCCAAACAGATCTTTACCTCTCAGCGTCTTCAATTCCTTGCGCAACTCAAGAAACTGATCTTTCATTTCGTCCATATTCTCATAAACATCCGGATCCTCAGACGGCTCGGAATGATAAATGGTATCCTCTATGTGAGGCAAAGTGTGCACAACAGGAGGTGGCACGGACATGACCGGGCTAGATGTCGGCATGGAAGCAAATGTAGGCGCAAAGCCTTCGGGAACAAAGTTGGACGGCATTCCCCACGGGAATCTGGAAGGCATATTCGACGGGAAATGGGCGGTAGCAGCAGGCATGGTAGAGGTAACCACTTCTGAAGTAACAGTCCTCACGGGAGGAGTTGCAGGTGTTGGAGAAGCTTGGTTCTGAGCAGCAAGAACTGACTCCATCATGGCAGTCAGGCGGGCGATCTCGTCCTTCAGCTCCCTGTTCTCTTGCTCCAAATGTTCCATGATTTTCTGATGATTGGCTCGGGTGTTGTACCGGTGAGTCAGCTTGGCTAAAGCACATAAGAAACACCCATCAGACATCTAGCGAAAACTTGCTTATGCAAATGATGCATGAAATGAAATGCTTGATTATTTTTATTTTCAAGGAACTTACTATATCATTTGCAAATATACAATATTTAAATGGCAATTGTAACAATTTGATATGACCAAAAATCTCTTTTTATTTATATAAATTGGAAGGATTACACTAATTACAATTTCATAAACCAAAATGAAAAGATACAAGAGAAAAGGAGACTAGTCATCTTAAGGATCCCTAACAACAATGTCAGAAGATCTGGCTGAAGGCGCGTACTTCCTTCGAATGCAACGGATCTCGGTCTCAAAAGAAGCCTTCACCTGAGTCTTCTCAAAGACAAGCTGGTCAACAATCTTCTTCCAAGCAACAAAAGGCTGAGGCATGCTAGAAGATGAAACCTCTGGCTCTCTCTGTCTCTTCTTCGCTCAGTCTTCAAGTAGCTCAATAAGTGCATCTTTGTCCTTAGACTCCAACTGCAACTCTTCATGCTTCATGCTCAAAGCACGGAAACACTCTTCCCACATATCCTTCTCTTGCTTCATCTTCGCGAGTGCGTCTTCCAACTCCTCTACATCTTGGTTAGGGAGAGTTAATGGCTCAACCACAACCATAGACATAGGTCTTTCACATGGATAAGACATCTTCAACTCCATAGCTCATTTCTTCACCCAAAGAGTGTAAGCTTCCAAAGCTACACAATTGCACGGACCAAGCTCGGATCTTCCTTTCCTATGAACATTATGCCAAGCATGCACAATATTTTGCTTCAAATGTAGGGGATCTTAACCCTCTTGATAGAAAAGACCTTCTAACAACATGTTATTAGGTTTGTCTCTCAAGGGGAACCCAAGTTGACGATAAGCCAAAGCAGGGTTGTAGTTAATTCCTCCTTGTGTACCAATGAGAGGTACATTAGAGAATTCACCTCAACTATCAATAATCTCCAAACTGCTTAAGGACGAATCATAGCAAACTATATCATCATTAGTGAGAGACATAAGTCTCTGAGACCACCTTAGACATTGTTTGTTCTCCACAAAAGCAGGTGTCTGAGGCAAGTGCGAAATAAACCACTTGTACAGAAGAGGAATGCAACAGACAATAGTTCCACCACCTTTAGAATTCCTTAGATGCAAAGAGAAATACATATCACCCAACAAAGTAGGCACAAGATTCCCAATCAAGAAAAGTCTAATGGCGTTAACATCAACAAAATCGTCAATGTTAGGGAACAAAGCTAATCCATAGATGAGCAACATAAAGATAGTTTCAAAAGCATCTACACTACCAGCTTGAGCAAAAGTAGTAGCTTCCTTGATGAGGAAAACAGATGGCAATCCAAATAACCCTCCTTTATTCACCCAATGAGCCTCTATCTCAGACTTCTTCAAGTGAAGAGCTTCTGTAATAATACTAGATCGGGGAATCTCTTCCAATCCACTAAAAGGCACTCTACTAGAAACAGGTATCCCTAAAAGATGAGAATACTCCTCCAAGGTAGGCACAAGCTGAAAATCTGGGAAAGTGAAACAATGGTAGAGAGGATCATAGAACTGCACTAGCACACTCAAGAGTCCTTCAACCACATCAACAGACAAGATGGACAGAAGCTTCCCATGACGTTGTTTGAAGTCCAAGGGATTTGATACAAAAGATGCTAGCTTCCTTAACTCTTTCAAGTTGGGACATTTGAAACTGTACTTCTTAGTGTTCCTTCATCCATAATCCATGGTCTGAAAATATTTTCAAATGATACTTTAATTCCTTGAAATTTTCGTGTGATGAATGTTATGATGCGCATGAATGCATGAATGCAACAATCACAAATAAGGGATCACACACAAGGCAAACAAAGGTCAAGGGATGAATCAAGTCATTGTCAAGATCAATCATCCATTTTGGTAGATTATGGTTTACACCTTATCAACACCTAAGTTCCATTGATATTGACAAGACTTGATTGGATCAACCAAGAATCAAGGGTTTGTTGCAAGTCACGAGCATGAAGTATGAGTAAGAACCATCCCAAAGGAGTGAACTAAGGATAAAACATGTAGATCATGTTCTAAAAAGTTCCCAGAGTCTTAATTCCATCTATCGGATATTACAGGTTAAGATGACTGGCTCATCGACCCATAATATTCTCAAGAGAAACTCGTCTGAGTGTAGTATCACGTAACAACTGTTATCAAGTCTACCCTTGAACAGTTTCCGCACTACATCCTATATAGGCCAAGATGGGTTAAATGTTATAAGGTCCTCAGCTTCTCAGACCCAATTAGAGATAGTAATGCCTAACCACAAATACTTGTGTGACATTTCCAAATCCAAAGGAGTCTCCACTGAGCAGATGGATCTCAAGCTAACTTGTTAAGGACTACTTCACACAAGTCGAACATGACTATACCATCCTCCTATCTTAATTGCACTCAAGTTCGGGTTAGAACTTATCTCACCACTAAGAGATCACCAAGCATAACAAGCAGATTATATCACACATACATATATACAAACATCACATATATACAAATATATACACACAAAAAAGTAGGCTAAACCCACTGGAGACTACTCCCCAGCAGAGTCGCCACTTAATTTCTGTAGCGGAAATTCATGATCATCAAGCTATTGATAAGCTAGAGATCAAATAACAAGAGTCGCCACCACACTTTTATTGTTTCCAAGGGAAAAGGGAAAAAGTACGAACAAAACCCAAAAGTAAGAAGTTTTCAAATCAAAACTAATAAAAAGTCATAGATCACAGGTAAGGGGGTTGGTTACACAGAGAGAAGGTGTTAGCATCCAAAGTGTCCTAGGTACTTCTAGGGAGCCCTTTTTGTGTGCATATGTATTTTGTACAAAGTGATGTTTACAAACAAATAGAATGGGGGGATGAGAGAAGAATTCATTAATTATATTTTTTGTGTTTGACAAGACTTTCGGTCTTGTGCCTACGTACCAACATAAAAATGAGGGATCAAAATCTCGTAGTTCGTGATACAAATTTCAAAATGGATGCATTGATTTTAACAAAATTTAAGTTTGAAAGGCTCAAAGGTCTAAAATGGTTTGAATGAGTTAGTTCTTTTTGGCTTTTTAAAAGTTTAAGTCAAGTATAATTAAGTTTATTTACAAGTTTGATTTAAGAAAAGAAGTTTGAAAATGCAATGGCATAAGGCCAACGTTTCTATCTTTTTGCAAAAGTGGTCAAAGTTTAGAACAAAAGTAGTTCACACAAAGAAATGGGGAGAAGACGAAGAGACTATCCTATGTACAAAATTAAAAGTTTAGAGTTGAAAAGATCTGACCAAGTGGGTAGCAATCCAATAGACAAGAATGTCAATAGAAACCCAAAATTCCCTTGGAGTTTTAGAATCAAGCAATACACAAATGCACAATTATATTCTCTTGAAGAGCAAAACATCAAATAAAGATGACCACATCCAAGCTTATCCATTCCATGATCTTCTTCAAAATATCCCATGTGATAGATGAATTCCACAAGTCACAGGTTCAAAATAACAGTTTCACAATGATCATGTTGCAGATGAACTTAGAGATGTCTTTAATGATGTATCAGATGAAGTTCAAATTGCAAGCACTTGGTTCTTCAACAAGTTGGCATTGGCCAAGTCCAATAGCATAGGAAGGTTGCCTAGATTCTAAGTCCATTTGTCCAAGATCAAGCCAACAGTCCACTCAAAAGTTTTTTAGGGTTTTTGTTATTATTATGTACATGATGGTCAAAGACCACACAAACAAGCAAAGTATACACAACAAAATATATCACACAATATGGTCCAAGTGGACAAAGTGAAAATTGCATTAACATAAACAATTAGAATGATATGAACAATGACAAATGAAATAGAGTGCTAAAAGTAAATGGCATTAAAGTAAAAGCTTGAAATTAAAAGTTAGTAGTTAATAGGTTAGAAGTTAGTATTGTTTTGCTTTTGCTTTTCATTTCAAGAAATTCTTTGGAGAACACTCAACCCACTTATCACAAGCATGAATCCTTGAGCCAAAACATCTTCCAAAGGAAGGAAAGGCCAAGTTTCCACACAATACCATGAAAGAGGGGAGACTTACAATCTCACTAACTAGAATGCTTATGCCTTTTATGTCACCAATTTAGTGCTAATTTTAAGCAATCGTAATTGGACTTATGTAGAAGTCACAACTATTTGAGGTCGGGTAATAGAACTTTGGTGTTAATGCATGTTAGAGACATAATATAATGGATTATGCTCATGAAACATACCACACACAAAAAGAATATGCAAAAGGTGTGGCCTAATCTCATCCATACTCATGTCAATTTTTCAATCAACTAGCATTAGGACTTTGAGATGTCATAGGCCAAATGGAATGAATGAATGAAGAAGAGGAATGAGATGAAGAGGGAGGGGAATGGATCAAAACACAAATTGGTCAAAGGAGAACTTTTACCAAATTAATATCATCCATTCATTTTGGAAGATGGAATGTACATTTCATCAATCCCCTAAATCCAATGATATTAATTTGACAAAGTCAAATCAACCTTGACCAAGGCCCAACAACAAGAGTTAAACATAAACAAGTCATCACAATTGGTCAACAAATTTATTTGGCATTTATTCAATTAAAAAAAAAACTAAAATAGTGCATTTAAATTAAGTATGGTTTGTCCAATTCCTAAAATCTCATCAAAACACCAAAGAAATGGCCATAAGATTTATCATAGGTCAAACAAGGTCAAAGGACCTTGAAGAAAAAAAATCATAATTTTTGGACATTTAAAAATATTTTTAAATAATTTAAAACAAATGCAAAATCAAATAATTCATGAAAAATATTAATAATGATCCAAAAAATAATTTTAATTCAGAATATAAAAGAGAAAAATATTTGAATTTTTTTGGGGAAAGTCTCATATTTTTTGGATCAATATTGAATTTAATATGAATTATGGAAAATAGTGCAATTAAAATGAAAATTAAAATATTAGAAAAAACGTGGACCACTTGATCACCCTTATTAATTGAGGTGGCAGAACACGTGGCCAAAAACGCACGTTCTACTATGGTCATTAGTCAGCGCGTTGCAACATTGGTAATTCAAATGCACGCTCCAGATTAAAACAAATCCGGTATTCTTGTCCGGTGGACCTCACCGAACTGGTCCACCATCAACCATCACCAAAATTAAAAACAAAGACATGATTTCAAAGTAAAAATGGCACTGAGCTCTAATCTGGCCTCAATTCACTCTAACTCCAAGTATATTGAGAGATACATGGAGTTGAAATTTGAGGTACATGAACTGAGTTGCTTCGATTTGGCCTCAAAGCAACTCAAACTTGTTGCCTATATTGGTAGGACTTCAGACAACCAAAGAATCAATAGAATTGAGCAAGAATTTGAGAGAATCGAAGAGTTCAAAATTTCTAAAAAATACCTTCAATGGAGGTCTGGATTCAACTGATCTTGATCTTGCTTGTGCTTGATCTTACTCCACTTGCTTGCAGAAGAAGGATTGGAAGCTTACAAGGTTGTGGATTCCTGGAGATTTGAATTTCAAAATAGTGGAAATTCAACCTCAAATTCAAATGAATTTCTCAGGTTTATCCTTTGCAAAGTGAGGGTTTGAGATGGGGGATCAAAGCTGACCCGAATGTGTGTGAAATTCTGAGCAATTGGAGCTCTATTTATAGCCAATTCAGTTGATATTTGCACACTTGAAATGAACTTCCAAAATTAGCAATGTGTGATGCATGAGTGCATGGGCGTGTGCAGGCCCATGAAATCATTCTATCTGATCCATACTTGAGTGTAAGCAATGCTGAAGTCATGTTGGAATGCTAAGCAATTGTGTATGGATGTTTGAAGTTTGATCCTTTCCAAGTGATGTCACCATGTTTATGCCATGCGCATCCTATGCATTTCTTGTCCAAAATGAATGAATTTGAGCTCTTTGGAAAGGTGAGATCAAGGGGAGAAACTTTCATGTTTAACACTTTTTCATTTGGAGCTTGGAACTTGTATAAATTTGAGGTGGAAGTTTGATAATTTTTGACATATCAAATTTTTTCTAAGTGTCAAGCCATATGTCTCAATATTCCACCTTGCTTAACTTTTTATATGAGCTTCAAATGAGAAAAGTGTCTTCATCAAAGTTGTATCTCTCTCAAATACCTTCAGAATGGTCACCAATTTCATGTCATCTGGATTTAAAATGATAGAGTTATGCATTTTTGAAGTTTGGAAAAATCACTTGATCAATGGTATATGTCAAAAGTGACCTATAATGTAACCTCATATCACATGCTCAAAAAAGTTAAGTTATCTCCTTCTCCAAACATCAAAGTTAAAGTAGACACATTGAATTTGATTGTGCAACTTGGAAATCTTTCATCTTATAAAAAATGAGCAAGTTATGGCCTTGGGAAGTTGACTTTAAAATTAGGGTTTAGACAAAATAACCTATAATGTTTTATTATAATGATTTTCCAAGCAAAACTAGCTATAGGTCTCAACATGAAAGTTGTTTGGAATGTCATTTAGAGTAAGTTTTATCTTGTAATCATTTTCATATGGTGAAAATTGTAGGAGATAGGGTCTAGGGAGACCCTGTTTTGATCAGATGAATTCATCTGGTCAACCACCATCAACCAACTTGCTAACTTCCAATTCTCTTGACTTTCTTGGCTCATGGTAGATCATATATGCATAAAATTATGAATTTGGAAGTGTACCTTGAGAAATTTGATCAATTGGTGAGATAGCTTGTCGGAGAAGTTACTCAAGATACCCAGTCAAACTAGGGTTTGCAAGGCAAATCACCCTCAAACTCTTGAAGAAAACTTGATCAATATAACATGAAGAGAACATTGGGACTCATATGTGATGCTCATGACAATTATTGGATCCCTTCTTGGTTGTGCTCTTTTTTTATGAGGGTCTCAAACTCTAGATGCGAACTTGATGAATCAATGGAATCATGCCCTTCCTACAAAAGAGTTAGACAAATGCAAAGACATATTTTTGGTATTTTGGTTAGTGAAATGATAAAATACAAGTATGATACAATCACAAAGTGCTTGGTAATCTCTCCCAAAACAAACCCAATGAAGGAGGGGTAAGGAGGATGCCAAGGTATGATCCCAATGCTAGTGCTTATGATGAAATTGCATGAGGGATCTTAGGGTCAAAATTGGGGTCTTATAGTCGGACATCCCATTGTATATCACCTTGTGTCAAAGGAGAGGGAACTTATTTTGGACATGAAATTAAACATGGTGGCTCCGAAAACATACTCGCGTCTTTTCTGTTATTGGTGGTAATAGATATGATGCACATGAATATGTTTCCCAAGGTTATTGTGAATGTGAAGGTTAAACTGGTCAAAGTGAAGTATGATGTTAAATCAGATAATGTGAAATGATGATGATTAACTGGATGCTCGTCCGACCGTTGTAGAGTAGATGTTCATGAATAATTTATAAATAAAGAAGTGTTTTTGTTCGTGAACATATGCCACAATGGGTTCGTAGGGAGGCCGGAAAATTGGGGTTTGACGTTGTAATTGGAAGGTCCGACAATGGCTCGGATATAAGACAAACATTTGTAACAATGGTATGGGAAAGAAGTGGCACGTACTAACCAAATATTATGAAGTTGAAACGAGATGATACTGGATCGAGGAAATGTGAGTGTTTGTTTAAATTTCACGGATACCGTATGGCGGATGATATGTGAAAACTTAATGTGATTTCCGGTATACATAATCATGTTTTGGAAGACAAGCTAGCGGACCATCCCATTGAATATTGCCTTGTGCCAGAGGAGAGGGAACTTGTTTTGGACATGACATTAAACATGGTGGCTCTGAAAACATACTCACGTCTTTGAAACTCAAGAGACCTCTAAATGTTTCAAATATCAAGAAAATATACAATGTTCGTGCTCGAGACAACAAAGAGGTAAGGTGATCAAGATCTAAGATGCAACAATTCTTGACGCTTTTGAAAGATGACAACTATGTTTCCAGGTTCAGAGTTTGTGAGAATAAAGTCATTGTTCGAAACATATTTTGGAGTCATTGATCGCGACTTTATGAGTCGAATTTGGGGTACAAACTGCAAGTGCACAGTTCTATCGCGTAGTTTTAAAAGATATCGATCCCACAGGGACTTATGAATCGATATACCGTTATCTAAGGTTACTTCGTAAAGCTAAGGCGGATGATACTTTGATTGTTCGGGGGAAAAGTTAAAACTAAAAATAAGATCTAAATTAAATATTAATTAAGCGGATATCGGTATGTAGTTTGTCGTAATTAGGGAATCAATTCTTCGTTGGTTTCTTGGTTTTAAAATAAATCTTTTCAGTTGACACTATTGTTTAAAAGTCTTATCTCAAACTCTCGCTCTGTTGAATAAACTATGATTTTATATTAACGTAGCTGTCACTTATTAGTTAAGTCAAAAACCACTTTTTGAAAACAATAGAATCCGTAGAAACTCTTTTTAAGAAAACACTAATCGTTTAAACACCCTTGTCTCAAACTCTCGCTCTGTTGACTTAGGTTATATAATTAAATTCAAATGCTTAACTCTCGTCCTCACACTTAACCTTTAAAAATACTTTTTGGAAAAGATTAGAATTTAATTAACTCTAAAAATTGCTCTCGCCCTGATCTAGAATTAATGTCCAACTTACACTGTCCAGTTAAAAACTCAAACTCTCGTTCTATTGATTTTAACTTCTTTATGTCTTTTACTTTCGTACAAAAACCTTGTTATTAAACCTGTAAGTTGAGACCGTAAAAAGAGTGATTTTATTTTAAACTTAATTAAACCAACTTAGTTTTGATTCCTTCATTCCGCTTACTCTACATACCGACACCTAAATGAATTAGCCAGACATACTAAACAGATCTAAATAATCAGCATGCATAAATAATTTCATCTCAGGCAGATAACATAAATAAACAGTAAAACAAAGCATATATAAATTCAAACTATAATTAAAGAACCTGAGTAATTAAATAGCAGTCTTGAACACTCCACCACAGACCGGTTGGATTTGTTCTTGAATTCTTCAATCGGACAGGAAAATAAAATTGAAGGAATAAAAATCTAGGGTCTAACGTAAGGTTAGATCTAGTGAAAGGTACACAATAGTTTCCGGTGTAGAAACTACTGTGCGAAAAATTAAGTAATTGCTGAAAAAGAAAATAGAAATTGCAAAGGAAACAATATAAAAGTTGTAAAAATAATGCTGTAAAATACTTATGCTGCTGGAAGAGAAAAAGTGCGAAAAAGAGAAAACGGCGAAGAAGAAAAAGGAACGTCCCGAGGGTTTGCCAAAAACTACTATTTATATTGGTCTCTTCTCGTAACTGCTTCCAAAAGTCTTCCGCGTAAAAGGGTCTTCACGTGCCAAATGGTCAGGCGTACAAATAGGCCTCAACGTCTCTGAAGCCAAAAATATAGGAGACTGGTGTGACGTCCGTCACACCATGTGTTACGCTCGTAACACAAGTGGGTAAAGCGTGACGCTCGTCACAGCCTGTGTGACACTCGTCACAGGTGCAGCGCCTGTGCTTTTTGGGTTGGGCTTTGGCTTTTGATATTTGCTTCTTTTCATTCCTTTTTTCACCTCCTTTTCTTCCTTTTTCACTTGTGCTTCAAATAAACTACCTGGGATAAATAGAAAGAAAATACCGAGTAATATCGAATAAAATGAAATAAATTGAAGTAAATAATAATATAATTTAATTAAATTGAGTCCTAGAATGTTATATCATTTCATGTTATCAGTCATCCTGATTATGTCAAGTTGTTCAACACCTTTCCACCATGCTCATAATTGAATCGACATACAAAACAAACAAGTATAGACTTTCACTTTTGGAAATTATTGGTGTTACTTCTACGGATATGACTTATTCAGTTGGTTTTGCATTTTTGGAATCCGAAAAAGAGGATAACGTTACATGGGCTTTGAAAATGTGCAAGACTATGTTGAAGGACCAAGTAAACATGCCACAAGTCATTAGTGATGAATTCGATTGCAATGGTGTTTCCTACATAGTCCGTATTACTTTGTAAGTATCCCATAACCAAAAATGTGAGAAGTCGAATAAAACCTGCGGTTAGCATATCAAAGGTGAGGGAGGACAAGAAAATTGTTAAACCTAGTGTCGTGGTGGAAAAGATAATGGATGCATGGAATAGTATAATAAATTCTCTCATAATCACTTTAGTAATGCAACAACTAACAAAGTTGAATTTGCACAGGCTAAACTAAAAAATTGGTTGGGAAATAGTAAAGGTGATTTTTGTCGAGATTGGGACGCCATGGATCAAATGCTCTGAAACTAACATAATTAGATACATACATCTTTTGGTCGGAGCATTACTGTGTTAGAGCACCACTTCAAAGATGACATCCTTTATTCATAATTGGTTGGAGATGTATCTCAGACGGTGTTGAATTTTTATTTTTTATGAAGCCAAGCGAGTGGATAAAACATGTTCAGATAGCTCTAAGTGTGGATGCACACTTAGGAAGACTTACGATCTTCCATGTGTTTGTTTAATTTCAAAGAAGCTTAAGCTTGAAAAAACAATACGTATGGACGAAGTTTGCACTCAATAGACAAGGCTCCATTTTGATGTTGATGGTGTGACGGAGGTTGATAAATCAAACATATCTATCATGACTGAGTGGAAAGTGATCCAAGAGAGATTCATGAAAGTTGATGACATCATGAAATTTCACATCAAAGAGCAACTTAGGAATATTTCATGTCCAGAAACAATAGATTTGAAACCACCGTTGGAAACAGTTAAAACAAAAGGTGCCCCTAAAAAGGTAAAACTGACACAAAGTGAAAACTCCACGAGATGCTCTCCTTCATATTTTGAACATGTTGACTCACATTTTTCGGATTCTCCGACACCAAAATCCTAAAAAAGTGTTTTCAAGGGTGTCTGCATTAGAAAACCGTCTCATCCACCACTGTTGCCAAAAATAAAACTTGTTAAAGAGATGACGTTTTTTATGCATAAGTACATCGAACGGATTATAGATGTTGAACGTGACGACAACTGTGGTTTTCAAGTTGTTTTGGGTTTACTTGGTAAAGGAGAGGAGTAAGGGTGTACGCGGGTTGGGTCGAACCAGATTTGGCCTAACACGTTACGCAGCCGGTTCAAAATCCAATGGGTTAGATCCGTCGTCCAATCCGCAATTTCGTTGTCAAAACCGATCCAAATCGACCCATTGATTAATGAGATGGGTTAGGTTGGGTTCGCGTCTTGTGTTTCAAATAAAAAATATATTTTTTATGATTCCTTTTGTAGGTTTTATAATACTCATTTATAATACTCTAATTCAATGAAACACATCATATAATATCTATAAAATTCATCAGTTCGACATAACATTTTATAATAGTATAAAATTCAACAAGACACGTTATTTTTATAAAATACATAAGTTGGAAATGATACAAAAGAAAAATAAGAAACAAAATTTAATCTTAGAATTACATAAACTCATTGGCCTAGTAGTATTATTGGTGATTTTTTTTTTGGAAAAATGGTTATTAGTGAGATATTAACTTTATATTTTTATTTAAAATAATAAGAAATTACTAAAGTCACATCAATGGATTGGGTCAACGGGTTACAAAACTCAAACCCGATACCCGAACCAAAATTACACGGGTTGTTATGGGTTGGGTTTGGTATACCCGTAAATGAACGAGTTTGGGTAAATTATGAGTTGGGTTGGGTTGGGTCAGCGGGTTCGTAGGTCGATCACACCCATGAACACCCCTAGAGAGGAGGACCACCAATTGGTAGGTCGTAATCTTATACAAGAGATAACGATGCATAGGAAATCATATACAAAGCTATACAGGAACAAATCAAATTACTACACAATTCTCAATGCTCTTATTCCTTTTCTAAGTGCTCCGACCCAGTTTGACAAATGGATATGCTTTCTGGAATTTAGACATCTTATAGCTTGCTTATGATATAGTGTGCATTGATTTAATATGATATGGTTTCTCGAAAGCATTCTTTCCACTTTAGAGTAAGTCGCCTCATAATCCACCAAACGTATCATGTATATTGGTTGGCTATCAAAAAATAACATTTTGTTCAGGTTTATTTAAAACCAGAATGTCCTATACCAAAGAAATCACCAGAGTGGATGACACATTTCACACAAGATGCTGAAACATGACCGAATCACTTTCTTGAAAGGATGGAAGAGTTCACCAAGTTGAGCGATATTGAACTAGAAGCAAATAGGGGAAGGTTGAAGAAGGAGCCACCAATATATTTAGGTAGTGACATGTGTTTTGATGCGTTTTAGTTGTACTCTAACAATGTAACACGTTTTTTTGTAATTAATGCACTGTATAATGTTATAAAATTGGATAGTATTTTTGGACATTTTTTGTTTTTCAAATTCTACTCCGCATAATTGGAATGTTTATGTTCTGATAATTGTTGGGTGGATCTGGAGAAACATCTTCGGATACACCTTCTAATTATTTTTAAAAAAATAGTGAATCATTCGGAGATGCATCTCCGGATAGACCCTTATTTTTTGGGGAAAAAAGGAGGACCCAGATATTATCTCCGAAGTATTTCATGCATATATGATCAGATTTGTAAGGTCCTTATTGCTCTATAACTTCTATAAATAGGATCTCTCCTTCTATTTTCTTTACACAAACCAGAATGAGTATATATCCTCATCTTGCATTTGTGTAATTCAATGGCGCAACCCCCCCCCCCCCCCCCCCACTTCAATTTCAGATTTGCAAGGACATACTTCTCGTCGATCTGAAAACCAAACTGAATACTCTCCTACGATATCCAAAAAATTGAAGAATTGTCAAGCTCGAATATCGTTCACCTTCTATACACAATGAACGGAACATACAGTTGATAACGAGAAATCGTATCGTGTTTTTAGGCTTATTTCACATGTTATACGTCTATGTTTTTATGCATTTTATCGCCTTTTACTTTTGTTTTATTTGTTTTGCAGTTGTAAGTCGATTTCATTGGAGTGTTAGAAGCCTCATGGAAAAGAGGCGAAAAAGGAGCCAAAGTTGAGCAAAAGAGTTAGTTTAACCAATCTGAGCAAATGGCGTTCGCCATCTCCACTGCCTGCCACGTCATTTAATGAGCAAGGAAATGGTGTTCTTCATTGCCCTAATGGCGTTCGCTATCTTCATGCAGAAACAAAATTGTGCTAGTAGGGCAGTTTCTTAGCAGTTTTCTACCACTTCTCCCTCCACTAAGTTAGCACGTCCAAGGCAGTTACTAAGCATATGAACTCTATATATAGAGCCATTTTTGGAGTGTTGGACATCCAATTGAATCCGTGCGGAAGCTCTGTCAAAATTACGTCTTAGTTTTAGGCAGAAAATTACCTGTAAAAGTGGAAATAACGCACATTGAGGGATTGTCACACCTTTTTATTTTCGTACCGTTTGTATTTTGGATCAAGAACAAGCTTGCCGTTATTTTCAAGTTCAAGTTAATTAAAGTTTTATTTTACGCAATTTCAGTTTTGTTTACACTTTTAATATTTGTATGTTTTACTGTCTTTTATTAATTGCATGCCATGTTATTCTCAGTTATAAATATTTAATCATGTTGCTTTCAAATAATATCATGCCTTGCTAAATTATTCTGAGTCTGGCGTATGAGGATTTTCGTTACCGACGGGACTCGGTAGAAATAATAGGCGTGAATATATGATTTAACTATGTTTTGGCTTTAGTTTCCAAATGTATGTTTTACTGTTTTGGCACGAGAGTGTGGGACAAACCAAGGTTCTATCCGATAGCACGGGAGTGTGAGGAAGGAACCAGATAGTGGAAACTAGGCAGTGATCCTAAAAACAGCGATAGCGCTTTAGGCATCATTTAGGATCTCATTTACTTTCAAATACGCTTTCTAATTAGAACGAGCGAGCGAGAGAAAAATCATGTGGTCAGGGGGTGTGGTCTTTGATGATAGCGCGGGAGTGTGATATGGGCCTTTAAGTCGATATTTTCTACATAACACAATAGAACCGTATTTAGTGCCCAAATTCTACCTAAGCCCTTAGGAACACGAAATCCATATTTCTGACTCGTTTTTATCATAACTTTTAAACTGTTAGAAATTAGTATCTTCATTCCCGTTTATAAACTTATAACCTTTAGCCTTATCTTTGCACTGCAACAATAGATAACATTAGTTTGAGCATTAGTCTCTGTGGGTTCGATAATCTTTTAAAACTACACAATAGACTGTACACTTGCAGACATCATCCAACAGACACGTCAGTCAGCGATCAAGTTTTTGGCGCCGTTGTCGGGGACTAATTTAGTCAATATTGTGATTCCTTTGTTGCATAGTATAGACTAAGGCAACAAATTTTCTTTTTCTTTGTCAATTGTATGTCAGACACTCATTCTCAGAGCAAGGAGTTAAAGCAACCAATTGATGATATCGAGCGTTATCTTAGTTTAAAACCCCGAATCAACAATTTTCGTATTAAATACGACCTTCTAGATCCTATTATCCCAATTTCATAACCAGAACAAAATATGGCTGAAAGACCACAAAACCGTTCATTGAAGTATTATGATATTCCATCGCAAGCAGAACCACATTACAGCATCGTTGCCTATGCCATCAATCAAAACGATTTTGAGTTGAAACCTTCGTTGTTATCAGTCGTTCAACAAAACCAATTTTGAGGTAGTTCTACAGACGATCCTAACTTACATTTGTCAGTGTTTATGCAGTACGCAGACACAGTAAAAGTAAATGGTGTCAGTCAAGAAGCGATTAGACTACGTCTTTTCTCTTTTTCCTTAAGAGATAGCGCTAGAGCTTGGCTCCAGTCTCTACCTTCAAACTCAGTAACCACATGGGACGAGTTGAAGAAAGTCTTCTTAGCCCAATATTCTCCACCAAGCCAAACAACTATGCTAAGAGCTCAAATCAACGTATTTAAGAAAAAAGACAATGAATCTCTTTTCGACGCTTGGGAAAGATACAAGGACATGATGCGACTTTGTCCACACCATGAACTTGAAAAATGGATGATTATCCATACTTTCTATAATGTTTTGTCGTATAACACTAAGATGAATTTAAGCGCTGTCGTTGGCAGTGCTCTAATGGATAAATCGTATGACGAAGCTTATGAACTTATAGAGAACATGGCTCAAAAGCATTTCCAATAGGGAGGAGAACGAGTTGTTGTAGAAAAACCAACTCCGAAAGGCAGAATGTACGAAGTTAATGGCATAGACCGTGTCAATGCTAAAATGGATGCGCTTACTCAAAAGATTGAAAGCTTGGCCATAACCCCAACAGCTACCGTAGCTGCTATAACACCGAACTGTGAATTATGTGGAACCCCTGGGCACACTAATGATGATTGTCAGTTATTGGCTGGTGTTCCCACCAACCAAATAAACTATGCTCAAGAAAACCCATATTCAAACACTTACAATCCTGGTTGGAGGAACCATCTGAATTTTTCCTATAAAAATAACAATGCTTTGTTTCCACCAAACCCAACACCTACTATTCAATCTAGCTATCAGAAAGGAGCCTCAATTGCTCCAAAAGCACCTAGAAAGTCAAATCTGGAGATCATGATGGAAAACTTTATAAATGCCCAAGCCCAACAAAATAAAGAATTTGCAAATCAAAACGCTCATACGAGTGAACTGATGAAACAATTGTCAAATAAGTTTGATGTTATTGCTACCCATAGCAAAATATTAGAAACCCAGATCTCCCAAGTAGAACAACAACAAGTCGCAATAGCAGCCCCAGTTGGAGCATTTCCTAGTCAACCACAACCAAACCCAAAAGGCCACGCTAACGCTATCACACTTCAAAGTGGAACAAAACTAGATGAACCAGTTGATCCAAGAATCGAAAATCTGGCCATGTATCAAATTCTGGTAAGGGATCCGAAAAAGTAAACAAACCAACCAATGATGGAAAAAAAGACGAAAGCGGAGAGGAAAAAGATAAAGAACCACCTTATGTGTCTCCGCCGTTATACAAACCACCTATACCTTATCCCCAAGGACTTGTTAAATCCAAAAATGAAGGACAGTTCAAGAAATTCGTAGAACTTCTGAAGCAACTTAACATCACTATACCATTCACAGAAGTCATTACGCAAATGCCTTCATATGCTAAATTCCTTAAAGAGATTCTATCCAACAAGAAAAAGCTTGAGGATAACGAAATACCCTAAATAACATGTATGCTAGACTAAACTGAAAGACCCTTTTAGTTTTTCCATACCATGTGTAATCAGAAAATTTATCATAGACAAAGCTCTATGCGATTTAGGAACCAGTGTTAGTCTAATGCTCTTATCCACATGCGAAAAACTCAAAGAAGAATTAAGACCAACAAAGATGTCTCTACAACTAGTTAACCACTCTATTAAGTTCCCAATAGGTTTGCTAGAGAACGTTCTCGTTCATATAGGACAATTATATATTCCCACCGACTTTGTAATAATGGATATAAAGGAGGATTCCCACATCCCTATTATTTTAGGAAGACCCTTTTTAGCCACAGCCGGAGCCATCATAGATGTGAAGAAAGGAAGGCTAACATTTGAAGTCGGAGAAGAAAAAGTTGAATTTCTCTTAGCTAAATTCCTACAAGCACCAACTTTAGACGACTCATGTTATTTCTTAGACATCATAAACGAATATGTGAAAGAAATGGAGAAGGAACCATTTAAGTATACTGAAGTACCAAAGATTCCAACACCTCCTATATTCGAAGACGATAATTGGCATGAGCCATGCATAGATGACAGTCTGAGAGAATGTCTAGCACTAACACCAAATCCAATCACATGCCCCAAGAAACCTTCAATAGAACTGAAAACACTACCCAAACATTTAAGGTATGAATTCCTAGATACCGAGCTTGAAAGACCAATTATAATCAATGCTGACTTAGGACATATTGAAACCGAAAAGTTACCCCACATCTTAAAAAAACATCCAACAACTCTAGGCTATAAAAGGAATAAGTCCCTCTATATGTATGCATCGCATTATGCTAGAGGTGAACTGTAAAACCTCTAGAGAGCATCAGAGAAGAGTAAATCTTATCCTGAGTGATGTAGTCAAAAAGGAGGTACAAAAGCTATTAGAAGCAAGAAACATATACCCGATATCTGACGGTAATTGGGTCAGTCCAATACTATCGTTCCAAAGAAGAGAGGTGTTACTATTGTTAGTAATGAGAAGGGCGAATACGTAGCAAAAAGAACTCAAACTGGATGGAGAATGTGCATAGACTATAGAAAACTAAACAAAGCCACTCGTAAGGATCACTTTCCATTACCTTTCATTGATCAAATGCTTGAACGACTGGCTAAACATTCTCACTTCTGCTATTTAGACGGATACTCAGGATTCTTTCAAATTCCTATCCATCCTGATGACCAAGAAAAGACTAATTTCACATATCCTTATGGTACATTTGCCTATCGACGAATACCTTTTGGACTATGTAATGCCCCTGTAACATTTCAGAGATGCATGATGTCAATCTTCGCTGATTTTATAGACGATATTATGGAAGCATTTATGGATGACTTCTCTGTTTGCGGGCAAAGCTTTGAAGGATGTCTTTTGGACCTAGAAATGGTACTTGAGAGATGCATTGAGGTAAATCTCGTATTAAATTGGGAAAAATGTCATTTCATGGTCTGATAAGGAATTGTACTTTGTCATGTCGTATCCGATCGAGGGATTGAGGTGGATAAAGCAAAAATCAAAATTATATAACATCATCAACCTCCGTAAACAGTTAGAGAAATTTGCAGTTTCCTAGGACACGCTGGTTTCTACTGACGATTCATTAAAGATTTCTCTAAAATAACAAAACCACTAACGGGATTATTAATGAAAGACGATGAATTCATATTCGACGAAGAATGCTTAAAAGCGTTTGAACATCTAAAAATGCTCGTATTACTGCATCCATCATGAAACCACCTGATTGGAGTAAGCCATTTGAGATAATGTGTGACGCTAGTGATTTTGTCGTTGGCGCTGTCTTAGGATAAAGAGATGATAAAAATCTTCTTGCTATTTATTATACAAGTAGAACCCTAGACGAGTGCAGATGAACTACGCCACCATAAAAAAATAACTACTATCTGTTGTATTCGCTTTAGATAAATTTCGTTCCTACTTAGTAGGAGCAAAAATAATTGTCTATACAGACCACGCCGCAATTAGGTACCTGTTAAGTAAGAAGGATTCTAAACTAAGACTTTTAAGATGGATCCTACTCTTACAAGAATTCGATCTAGAAATCAAAGATAAGAAAGGCACCGAGAACGTAGTAGTAAGTCACCTCTCTAGGATTGAGGATCTAAAACCCGAACGAGTGCCCATCAATGACGATTTCTTGTACGATCGACTTATAGCCCAATTAGAAAACAAAAGCGAGATGATCGAATTCTCTTTAGTGTACAATGACACAGATACTAATGAAGTTGTGGAATCTATTTGCACCAAGACCATCCTGCCATGGTATGCTGACTTCGTAAACTACTTAGCCATTAAAGTGCTTCCACCAGACTTAACATACCAGGAAAAGAAGAAAAATTTCCATGATCTTAAACATTATTATTGGGATGAACCGCTACTTTTCAAGAGAGGCGCCGATGGCATTTTCCTTTGATGTGTCCTCGAATCGGATGTACATGATATCATATCCCACTACCATTCTGCATCCTATGGAGGGCACACAAGCACCTCGAAGACTTGGGCAAAGATCCTACAAGTTGGCCTCTTTTGGCCTAATCTATGGAAAAGATGTCCACATCGAGATTAAAAATTGTGACTGGTGCCAACACACTGGCAATATCTCTAGGCGCGATGAGATGCCGCTAAAAGGTAGCTTAGAATTAGAAGTCTTTGATGTATGGGATATAGATTTCATGGATCCTTTTCCATCTTCTTTTGGTAACAAATACATACTCGTTGTAGTTTATTACGTATCAAAATGGACCGAGGCAGTAGCCTCTCCCACTAACAATGCATGAGTGGTATTTAAACTTTTAAAGAATCAAATCTTTCCTAGATTCGTTGTACCAAGACTCGTAATTAGCGACGGAGGATCTCACTTCATTTCCAAAATCTTCGAAAGATTGTTGCTGAAATATGGAGTCCGACATCGTGTATAAATTCCATATCACCCTCAAACAAGTGGACAAGTTGAAGTTTCCAACAGAGAAATCAATTTTTTTTGGAGAAAACCGTTTCAACTTCTAGGAAAGATTGGTCTGTAAAACTTCATAAAGCTATGTGGGCTTATAGTACAGCTTATAAAACCTCGATAGGAACAACACCATTCAAACTAGTTTATGGTAAATCATGTCACCTGCCTGTGGAACTCTAGCATAAAGCTTATTGGGCCATCAAGACCCTTAACATGAATTACATAACTGCAAGCGAGAAAAGAATTTTGGACATCCATGAATTAGAAGAACTTAGATTGGATGCTTATGAGAATGCCCGTATTTATAAGGAAAGAACCAAACAATGGCATGACAAACGAATTATAAGGAGAGAATTCAATTAGGGTGACGTAGTCCTTCTCTTTAATTCTCGACTCAAATTATTTCCATGCAAACTTTGTTGTAGATGGTCTAGCCCTTTTAAGGTCATGAGAGTTTTCCAAAGTGGAGTTGTGGAAATAAGAGGTAAAACCAATTAATCATTCGTGGTAAATGGGCAGCGACTTAAGCACTACCACAACGTAGATAATAAGGATTTCTACACGAGCTACAAATTGGAAGAGCTGCCCACTCTTTCGAAAGATTAACACCATTCCAAATTGATGTCGAGCTCCCGACATTAAATGAAACGCTATGTGGAAGGAAACCCACGACCTTTAATCTTTATCTTTTCTTTTTAGTTGTTTTCATTTTCATTTTTATATTTATTCTACGTTTGTTATTATTATTATTATTATTATTATTAATGTTATTATTATTATTAATGTTATTATTATTATTATTATTAATGTTATTATTATTAGTAGTACTAACTATTCTAACACTTTCATGATGTACCTTTTACTAATAGTATAACTTTTGTTTACTTTCAGGCTAACATAGCTTAGGATAGCTTATCACTAACTTAGGAGTATGGAGCATGTTGACAATATGGAAGTTATATTTAGGAGCGAAAATCAGAGGCGCCATTTTGACATGTTAGCGCAAAGGGAAATGACACTTTCTATATGTCCTGATGGATTGACCTTGACTAACTTAGTATTAAGAGACAATGTTATGTATCTTCTCAACCAAGTAGGTTGGGATGGTTTTGCTGTGAGGAAGAGGTATAGCCAATATCATAGGCTCACCCTTGAATTCCTGAGTTCCCTTTATTATGATCCTAACAGAGGAATAGGATTTGGTAGAGGCCTAACTATATTTAGGCTCTTTGGAACCAAGTATCGTTTCACCCGCCATGAGATGGCTGAGTTACTAGTATTTCCTAGTGACCCTGATCCATACACCATTTCCCCTGATGATGCCTTTAAATACCTTGACCTTGACTTTTTCTAGGGAACCATAACCGAAAATTATCATCCTGAACCTCACACCATGTTTTCCGCAAACATACACAACCCTGCCATCTGCTACTTTCATAAAATCCTGGCCCGTACCCTGTTGAGAAAGGAAGAGAACATCATCGTTGTTTCTAGGGACGAACTTTTTATCCTGTATTGTGCTTCCCAAGGGAGACTAGTGAATGTTGTTGCCTTTATGTTAGCAATCATAAACAAGATCGCTCGAGAAACCCACGGTACTATTATCATTAATGGGTTAGTAACCATGATTGCTGATGCTTTAGGCCTGAGATACCCGCTTAGCCATTTACATGCTTATAGAGGTATTTGTCCCATGCACCTAAACTTCTGTTTCAACCGAGGCATCATTTCCAATTTAGGACCGGCTGAGTCTGAGTTGTTGATTGATAACAAAGTAGTCTGGAATTTTACACTTCCAAACCATGAGAAAACTAATGTCCACAACCGTGATAACTAGTTTTATAACTTAGAGAGCCAAGATGAGTCTCTGACACCTCCTGATAGCCCTTAACATTATAAGAACCAACAAGCCATTTTCCCTGATGCTAATTCGCACGCCTCTGATGCACATCATATCGTTCCTCCTGTTGCTTTCGGAACTGCTATACATGCTCTCCATTCTGAAGTTGATTTCATCAAAGGAGAAGTCAATTCTCTTCGAGCGGATCTCCTTGGATTTATGGATGTTGTTAATGAGAAGTTCGATCATGTTTTCCAGCAAGTTCATTCCTTTCAGCGCTCTTTTGGACCGAAGTGATGGCTAGTGTTGATTGATTGTACTAGAATTTCCCTACTTTCTAGTTTAGTATTTTAATTGTCATAAGTTATTTCCCTTTGTTAATTTTCAGTTTGTGTTTACTTTACGTTTGATATATCAACGTGAACATGTGTTACTACTATGTTTAATTAATGTAATTTCCATTTCAGTCAATTAATTAATTTAATCGCTTGTTATTTTAGTTCTTGCAAATTTTATGCTTCTTAATTATGCTACTAGTTTTAATTATTTCATTTACTGTTATATGGCCTTAGGAGCACTTACCTGCAGTAATCATAAGAAAAAGCTAGAAAAAATTGTATTTTAGGTTAATGGCATCTGCCATTAGCTTCGAATTTAAAACCCAACAATTTAGGCAAATGGCGTTCGCCAAATGCCTAATGGCGACCGCCATATCATGAAATTTTCCTCTCTTTTCTTGTCCCTCCTGCGAGTTTTTCCAATACCCTACATTTAAATCTCTTAAACTCCCTAATCTAAACATTTATAACTCCAACCCTTCAACTCCCAACCACACCACTTCTTCCAAATCATTATAAAATACCAAACATCCACTTCCCAACTTCACAAATCCTCTCCTCTTACGTTTCTATCTTTACAACACCCATAACCTCTTCTTCAAATTTCTCTTTCCCTTTGTTCAACATGCCTCCAAGAGTAGTTAGACCAAGAAGAGATATTAACTATTTGAGTATTGAGTTCGTCGAGGGAATTGATGGAGAAAATCAAAGAAGCAGATACCACAAACTTTTAAAGAGGGACGTCTTAGCGGCGAAGTACCCTGATGATGCTTCCCTTTGTGCTTTGGGTTTATTCAACAGTTTTTGTTGGATTCTTAATAACCTAGGTATGACTCACTTTTTCTCTTTGACTAGTCCAACCTACATTCGACTTACCTATGAGTTCTTAAGCTCTTTTCGATACACCATCCCTATAGGAGGATCCCGTACCACCAACATTGCATATTTTAGGATGTTCAATAGAAATTATAGTATTAACCAAGACCAATTGGACGATTTATTTGCGTTCCCTCATGGAGACGAGTTTGCTTGCCAACACCCTTTAGAGAGCGAATGGGAATCCAACGCTCTCGACTTTTGGTAGCAACTAATGGGTAAAACCACCACCGACTGGGAATGCCTTAAAGCCACCGCTATTCAAAACCCATCCATTCGGTATTTGCACCGCATTTTAGCCAACACTATATTTGGTCGAGAGAATACCGGAAACGTAAATTCTAGAGACCTTTTCCTTATTTATTGTGTCTTATCTGAAACAAAAGTTAACCCAACACCATTCTTACTAGCACACTTCCAGCCCACCAGTGTTAGGACAAGAGGGCCTAATTGTGTTGGAGGGATGATTACATTTATAGCCCTTGCTTTGAACTTAGGCACGGAGTTGGCTACGCTTGAGCCGTTAGAGACTCTTTTTTCCGACCTTGACTATTGTCGTAGCATGCGCCTTATCAAGAATAAACCTGACGACAAGTATTTCCTGATGATTAGTAACCGAGAGGTTAGGGGAGTTACATTACCTTGTGCCGCACGCATCAACATGTGAATGAGCGCTAATTGAACTTTTGATATTACCTCCCCTGAGCCTGATCATATGGAACAAGATGCTCCCCATATTGGCACCCATGCACATACCACATATGTTTTCCTTGATTCTTTTGCAGTTACCTCATCCGGCTATCAGCCTTGTGAGGAGTATGACTACACTGCCATGAGGACAACTCTTGATGACATCCTAAGTGAGCTGAGACATTGGAATGATGTCGATGTGGACCGTGATGTCCTACTTAGGAATATTCAGAGGCATCAGAAGGAGATGAGGGTCGCCATTGATCAGATTAGAAAGACTCGGCTTGACTTTGTCGAGAGGACCAAGATCAACGCGGGTGACCTTACCGAGCAGATAAACGGAGTGCTCATGGAAGTGTCCGGTATGAGGGAGTAGATACAGCATGTGCCCCATCCCCGCATTCGGTAGAGGAGGTTTTGCGCGACACAGAGGCCGCAACCGACATCATTGAGCCCCCTACCAGGTTTTGTAACACCCTTCTAAAATACCCCAAATATTTAATTAAAACAACAGCATATAAATCAATATCAGAGTAATCATGCACCAAGGGTGTCACATAATACTTCACATAATTCACCGTAAAAATCAGTCATGCTCATTATTTAATTCAACATAAACACTTCTTTAAAAATTCGCAGCGGATAGAAACATTCAACATCTGTAATATCTTAAAATTAACATTTATTCAACAAATAAAACATCCCGTCCCGATGTTACATCTATCAGAGCATGACCCACTAAAACCACTCTAGACTTCAAGCACTAGCTTCTACTCAACTCACTGCTCGTTACCTGAAAAATATAACTGTAAGGGTGAGTTCCTCAATCGATATAACAAATATTATAAATCATCATGTTATGTTAAGTAACTTTACACGTTAATCACCCACATCATATCATGCATTCGGTAGCAGCATATTCAACTCAACATCATATTCAAACACAACGTAAATGCAACTCAAATGAGACTCGACTCTTCATGCATGTGGTACCATTTGGAGTAAAACTCCCAACTTAAAATCATTGCCAGTTTAGTGGGCATCAAGGCATAAGCCTTCAACTTTCAACTTAGAATTTTTGCCAATCCAGGCCAACGTGGTGTGAGCAAAAGCCCCATAATTTTGCCAATCCAGGCCAACGTGGTGTGAGCAAAAGCCCCGACTTAATGCATATGAATGTATATGGCATGTACGACTTGAAGTTCAACAACATAATAACAACGACAACATAACAGCTTTTTCAGCAACAACAACTTAAAAATCAACTTTGGCTCATCAGCCTACAACTCAGCATTTTCAACAAAACAACTTATATTCAACTTTGGCTCATCAGCCTACAACTTAATATTTTCCACAAAAACACTTATCAACATATTTGCATCAACATTTCGCAACATACACTCCACGAATTTATTTATCACAATTGGATACAATAGGCCAATCACCAATTACACTTACATCATAAAAATCAACCATTTTTACATACTGCAACAGTGTTAACCGGTTAACGCTATAGGTTAACCGGTTAACGCAGGAAATTACACTTCCAGGCAAAACGCAACAGTGTTAACCGGTTAACGCTATAGGTTAACCGGTTAACGCAGGCAAAACTCAACATTTTTCACAATTTATAACAGTGTTAACCGGTTAACACCCTGGGTTAACCGGTTAACGCAGGCGAAACAGCAGTTCCTGCGCTAACACAAGGCAGAATGCAGAGTTTCCGCATTTTCCGCCGTTGGAGGACTTCCGGACCTCCGATTCAACTTCCGTAAAAAGCTATACGCTCAGAAATTCACAATACACTCAAACACAAATTCAATTTCAGCTTTAATACAACTTATTCAACATAATTTCTCAGCATTCTAAATCCCAATTAGGGTCAATCGACGGCTTATCACTACCCATTACATGTTAATCGATAATACCCATTAAACGACGATAAACCCCCCTTACCTTAACAATCCGGCAACTCTTCGAGCTTCAAGCTTTTCCGTTCTCCAACCTTTGCTCTACAGCTCTTTGCCCTTTTCCTCTTCCCTGCAGCTTCTCAGTTTTCACGTAAAAACCTTTTCCAAAAATGAAAACCTTTTCTCTTATTCCACTTATATATTTTCCAATAATAATTATTATTCCAAAATAATAATAATAATCCAATAATTCAATTTATTTAATTAAATTATTAAATATATTATTAACTTAATTAAATAATTCTTTTACTTTATTTGGGGTGTTACAACTCTCCCCCACTAAAGAGTTTTCGTCCTCGAAAACATACCTCAAACAAATAACTCTGGATAGGACTCCTTCATCTGACTCTCCAGTTCCCAAGTCACATTGCCACCTGCTGGTCCTCCCCAAGCTACCTTCACTAAGGCAATCTCTTTACCCCGCAACTGCTTCAACTCCCGATCCTCGATCCTCATAGGCGATGTTTCAACAGTCAGGTTATCTCTCACCTGTACATCATCCACTTGGACTACATGCGACGGATCATGAATGTACCTCCTCAACTGAGACACATGAAAAACCTCATGCAAATTCGCAAGTGACGGCGGTAAAGCGATACGATAGGCTACCTCTCCTATCCTCTCTAAAATCTGATAAGGACCAATAAATCGAGGTGTCAACTTCTTCGACTTCAAAGCCCGACCAACACCTGTTATCGGAGTAACACAAAGAAACACATGATCTCCCTCTTGAAACTCAAGTGACTTCCTCCTCTTGTCATGATAACTCTTCTGACGACTCTGAGCCATCCTCATCTTCTCCTGAATCATCTTAATCTTTTCTGTAGTCTGTTGAACAATTTCCGGTCCGACCACAACACTCTCACCGGACTCACACCAACATAACGGTGTCCGACATCTCCTACCATACAAAGCTTCAAACGGCGCCATACCAATGCTCGAATGAAAACTATTGTTGTAGGTAAACTCAATCAACGGTAAATAACAATCCCAACCACCTCCTTTTTCCAAAACACAAGCTCTCAAAAGATCTTCTAATGACTGAATCGTCCTCTCAGTCTGACCGTCAGTCTGCGGGTGATATGCAGAACTCAATCTCAGCTTAGTTCCCAAAGCTCTCTGCAAACCTTCCCAGAACTTCGATGTAAATCTAGGATCTCTGTCCGAAACAATACTCGACGGAATACCATGCAAACTTACAATCTTCTCAATATACAACTCAGCCAATTTTTCTAACGGATAATCCATTCTAATCGGAATGAAATGAGCCGACTTTGTTAATCTGTCAACAATCACCCAAATAGCTTCAAAATTCTTACTTGTCCTCGGTAAACCAGAAACAAAATCCATACTGATACTATCCCACTTCCACTCTGGAATAGCCAACGGTTGCATTAGCCCAGACGGCTTCTGATGCTCAATCTTTGACTTCTGACAAGTCAAACAAGAATAGACAAAACTCGCAATTTCTCTTTTCATTCCTGGCCACCAAAATAACTTCTTCAAATCATGATACATCTTCGTGGCTCCAGGATGAATACTCAGACCACTACGATGTCCTTCCTCAAGAATACTCTTCTTAAGTTCGGTAACATCCGGAATACACACCCGACTACCAAACTTCAAAATACCATTCTCATCAACTCTGAATTCGCCACCTTGACCTTGATTCACTAGAGTCAACTTATCAACCAAAAGCATATCAGATTTCTGACCCTCTCTGATCTCATCCAGAATACCACTTGTCAACTTTAACATTCCCAATTTAACACTATTGTGAGTACTCTCACACACCAAACTCAAGTCTCTAAACTGTTCAATTAAATTCCAATTCCTTAACCATTAACATAGACATATGTAATGATTTCCGACTCAATGCATCAGCCACTACGTTTGCTTTACCCGGATGGTAATTCAACCCAAAGTCATAATCCTTCAGAAACTCTAACCATCTTCTCTGCCTCATATTCAGCTCTTTCTGATCAAACAAATACTTTAAACTTTTGTGGTCACTGAAAACCTCAAATCTTGACCCGTACAAGTAATGTCTCCATAACTTCAGAACAAACACCACAGCTGCCAACTCTAAATCGTGCGTCGGATAGTTCCTCTCATGAACCCTCAGCTGTCTTGAAGCATAAGCTATAACCTGCTTATTCTGCATCAACACGCCACCCAAACCCAACAATGAAGCATCGCAATAAACTTCAAATGATTCCGACGAACTCGGTAATATCAGAATAGGAGCAGTAGTCAACCTTCTCTTTAGCTCTTGGAAGCCTTCTTCACATTTTGAGTCCCAAACAAACGCTTGCCCCTTTCTAGTCAACATCGTCAACGGTAACGCCAACTTAGAAAATCCCTCAATGAACTTCCTATAATAACCAGCCAAACCAAGAAAACTTCGAATCTCAGCAACAGACTTCGGAGCTTCCCACTTAGATACCGCTTCTATCTTAGAAGGATCAACAGCAACACCACCTCTTGAAATCACATGACCAAGAAAACTTACCTCTCCTAGCCAAAATTCGCACTTGGACAATTTAGCAAATAACTTCTTTTCTCGTAGGACTTCTAAAACCACTCTCAAATGTTCAGCATGCTCTTCTTCAGATTTCGAATACACCAAAATATCATCAATAAACACCACAACAAACTTGTCTAGGTACGGATGGAAAATCCTATTCATATACTCCATAAATACTCCAGGTGCATTAGTCACACCAAAAGGCATTACAGAATACTCATAATGTCCATACCTTGTTCTGAAAGCAGTCTTCTGAATATCCTCTGTTTTCACACGGATCTGATGATACCCAGATCTCAAATCTATTTTACTGAACACACTTGCACCAACCAACTGATCCATCAAATCATCAATCCTCGGCAAAGGATACCGATTCTTGATCGTCACTTTATTCAGTTGCCTGTAGTCCACACACAACCTCATAGTACCTTCTTTCTTCTTAACCAATAGCACTGGTGCACCCCACGGTGACACACTCGGACGAATAAATTTCTTATCCAATAGATCTTCCAACTGACTCTTCAATTCAGTTAACTCAACAGCAGACATACGGTACGGAGCCATCGATATCGGCCTAGTACCAGGTATCAAGTCAATAGAGAACTCCACTTCACGCTCTGGCGGCAATTCATTCACTTCTTCCGGAAACACATCAGGAAAATCACACACCACAGCTAGATCGCAAATCATCAGTTTATCTTTAGCCTCCAAAGTCGCTAACAGCATAAACAACTCTGCCCCATCAGCTACTTCCTCATCCACCTGTCTCGCTGATAGAAACAAACTCTTTCCTTCCTCACTCTCAGGAAATATCACGGTCTTATCAAAACAATTGATAGAAACTCGGTTAAACACCAACCAGTTCATACCCAGAATAACATCAATCTGCACTAGTGGAAGACACACTAGGTCCATTCCAAAGTCCCTACCAAAAATACTCAAAGGACAGTTTAAACAAACCGAAGTAGTAGTCACTGAACCCTTCGCAGGAGTATCAATTACCATACTACCTGTCGTACCCCAATTTTGTCCGGGCTTATTTTAATTTCTTTTCAAAATTAATTGCAGTTTCATTTTTGCATCATACACATAACATGACACACATTTGCATCATGAATAAATGCCGGAAATATCAATCAGAGGGAATTTATTTGAGAATTAAAAAAATCGGTTGAATTGTCAAAATTTGAAGAAAGACTGTGATTGATTGAATTTTCCGAATAATTTGTACTCATTTTTTAATTGGTAATTTTCTTTTTTAGATATTTAAATTAAAATAATTAGTTAGGTATTAGTTAATTTAAATAATTAGTTTTTTATATTAGTTAGATTTTTTCTAAAATAGTAGTTAATTTTAGTTTAAATATTAATTAGTATTAATTTTGTTATAAACATTGGTTAGATTTTTTTAATATTAATTAGGTAATTATATGTGTATATATCTACATTGGATTCCCTCCACATAAAAAGACAAAAAAAAATTCATTCAGTAACAAAATTCAAAATCCACTCAATATTCCCTGCTCCACTCCTAACAACCTGCTCCACTACCTCATTACTCTAAAAAAAACGACAAAAAATAAAAATGATAAAAGGGATCTCTCAACTCTCACGCTGTAAAAAAAAAAACCCTCTCTCTCAGAATTCTCTCTCAGCACTGTTCACTCTCACATTCACTCCAACGTTACTCTCTCACGGTCTCACTCTCCATCCGCCTCTATCTCTCAAACCGAAACCCTCTTTCTCTCGCTACACCACGAAACCCTCCGTCTGTTCCTTAACCACAACCCTTACTCCGCCGCTCCATCTCCATCGCCCTAAACCCTCAATCTCTCCACCATCCGCCTCAACCATCGCTCACGAAACCCCCCGCCGTTCCTCATCTCAACCCGTGCGCCTCTCAACATCGAAAACCTTAAATCGCTCCAACCACAAAAACCCTCATCGCCTTCGCCCTCTTCCGTCTCTCTCGCCTTCACTCCGCCGCCACACCTCCGATTCCACTCACGACGGCTTCCATACGACCACGCCATGAAACCGACAAGCGTACTCTAATCCAACTCCTTCACAGCTTCGAGGTTGCTCTGTAGCGGTATCGGCAGAACTCAAGCACAACGAGGACGGGAAGCAACAACAACTCCGACTCCGCATTCGGTAACCTTTTAAACTGAGAATGATGTCAAAGATGTAAATCTGTTTAGAAAGTTTTGAGTTTGAGTTAAGCTCGGTACCACTGTTTCGGATTTCCAATGGACTATGCATCATTTTTTTAACGTTTTTGATTATGTATATGTGATGAAGTTTATTGCTGGGATTTGTTTTGAGTTTGTTGAAATCCTAAATATGTTTAAGCTGGTTGAAATTGCGGACCATTTTTGAAGTTATTATTTGGTTAATTGTTTTTTTTTTTTTTTGTGTTTGTGTACCATTTTGATTCTAATTATGGAAATTGTTTTGCTCCATACCATTTTGAGTAGGGTATGTGCTGGATTCGTTTTTGTTGTTAGCTTCCATGTTGTTTTGATACCCTTAGATTTCATTGAGCTTAAAATTTTCTGTGGAAACTGGTTCAGGTTTTGAACTTATGGTTGGGTACTCATCCTAATTAGATTCATTATTTGTTTCTTTGACCTTAGCATCTAATTTCTTCTTTCTTATGAGTGTTGTATTGAAATGTGTTTTACGAATTTCATTTTTGAATCTGGTTTAGTTATGAGCTTTTGGAATTATGTTGGACTGTTGTTTAATACATAGGTCTCTTCATCGGAAGGGATAAACGGGAAAGAAAAAGTCGTTTATTGGACTGTTGTTTAAGCTTGCTGTTGAAATCCCAAAGGAGGTCACTATAGTCAGCATGTTTCAAATACTTAGTGTTTGTTATTATTTAATAGCTAATTCAGATTTAATAATTTTTTTGGGCCCGAATTAATTTCAATAAATTGTGGCCCATGTGTATATATGCACTGTTTTTGATTTCTTTTTTTTTATAAAGGCGTTACTTAATTAAGATATTAAATAATTAAGTTAAGTCAATTGTTAACCAAAAAATATATTTTCTTTTTTAATTATTTCTATTGCTCATGTTTATAGTATTTTCTACTAATTCAAAAAGAATTTAAAGCATTTCTCACCCTTTACTATCATAATTTCACAATCATTTCCAAACCAAGCTTCTTTGCTTCAAACAACTATGTTATTTCACAATCGTTCTTAATTCCAATTTCATTTCATCATCCAATACAAACCAACTTTCTTTTTTAAAAAAATAAATAAACACAAATCATTTTCTTCAAATAACTCAATTTCAAAACTCATTTCATTCACAACTTCAAATCATTTTTTCCAAACCAACTCAATTTCAAAAGAGTTTTCTCTTAAGCATAAACTTGGGATGAAAAGGAGATAGGAAGCGTACGCTCCACTATTTCTCAAGCACTTGAACAATTGGCGTACGCCATATTGCGCGAGTTCTTGTCACCCGATTAAATCTTAAGGCACGCAAATTCAAATCATTTTCCAAATCAAATATAACTTCTAAAGATTTTCTTAAATATAACTTGGGATGAAAAGGAGATAGTAAGCGTACGCTTCACAATTTCTCAAGTACTCGAATAATTGGCGTACGCCATATTGCGCGAGTTCTTGTCACCCGATTAAATCTTAAGGCACGCAAATTCAAATCATTTTCCAAATCAAATATAACTTCTAAAGAATTTTCTCTTTTAAAATAAACTTGGGTTGAAAAGGAGATAGGAAGCGTACGCTTCACTATTTCTCAAGCACTTGAATAATTGGCGTACGCCATATTGCGCAAGTTCTTGTCACCCGATTAACACTTCAAATCATAATATTTCAAAACATTTCTACAAATTTAAATCCTCTTAATTCCTTATTTCAGATGAAAAGAGGATAGGAGGCGTACGCCTTACTATCTTTCGATTGTTCGAATAATTGGCGGACGCCACATTGCTCGAATCTTCGTCATCAAACTTTAAACGCAATCGAGTAAGCTCAAATCATCGACAAATCCAAACCTATCAATTCAAATACAAACTATCTTCGTAAATCAAATACTAACATCTAAACATATCTTTTACAATTTAAATCTCGGATGATAAAAGATGGGAGGCGTACGCCTCACCATCTCTCGATTATTTGGATAATTGGCGTACGCCATATTGCACAAATTATCGACTTCCGACTAAAAACACGTTAAATAAAATTGGATAAGGGAATAGGTGGCGTACGCCTCGTTATTCCTTGAATAAGCAAGTAGGAGGCGTACGCCTCACTACCGTGCATATTCAACATCCATAAACAAACTTTCAAAATAATCTGAATGAAAAAGGAATAAAAGGCGGACGCCTTATTACTCCTCGAGAGAATTGGACGATTGGTGTACACCACATTGCTCAACCTTTCGTCATTCTTCCAAAACATCTTAAACAAATCAAACCTAACTTCTCGCCCTCGAGCGATCGAAACCAAAAAACCCAAACACATCAACTCAACCTGTCACCCCCGCGTGACCAAAACCTCATCAAAAGAACACTGTCAATCCTTTCTAATGCGCACAACAAACCAGTGCTAGAGCCTCCCCCGAGAGTAGACATGCCAGCGTTTAGCCGTTAGAACGCCGACCTACACAGTCGTTCATCAAAACAAAACCCACCAAATATTCGTAGTAGCCCGAACTACGAATGCTCTGATTTCCTTATTGCACCATAAGGATACGTAGGCAGGAGATTGCTGTATCTTCGCGAGCACACTAATAAAAAACCTCCCATTTCCCCTCCTGAGGTCTTCACCCATATCTATCATCAATTCTAATCACTCGAAGCAAGCAGATAAACAGTCAATTAACAGTCAAATAGCAAAATCAGACTAAGAGGTTCCCGTTGAGTACAACGGACGTGAGGGGTGCTAATACCTTCCCCTTGCGTAATCGACTCCCGAACCCGAATATGGTTACGATGACCATTATTCTTATCTATAAAGGTTTTCTCGATATTTTCCTATTCCTTCATTGGAATGAATAAAGTTCGGTGGCGACTCTGTTTTCGAACAAATTTTTTCCGCGTCCCATCGCGAGGGATCGCATTATCACTCATTTTTTGAGGTGCGACAGACTGGCGACTCTGCTGGGGACGCTGCTCCAAGCAAGAGAGAGTCTAGCCTAGCTTAGTCTAATTTTGCTATGACTGTTGGAAAATTTTCTTTTCTTCCACGTTTATTTCTCTGTATTCTTTTTTGATTGTTTGTATTGTATGTAATATTTTGACCTGGGGCTGATGTATGCTGTGAGATAAGCTTCACACCTGAGCTTCGAGAAGAACTTAGAACCCGGAGTTGTGTAGTATTGAACCGAGGGGCGTACGCCTATTGGGACAATACGAAGACTCCACCTAGAGTAGATCTGTTTGGAGTTCCCATCATAATATGGCTAGCCCATCATTGCGGTGGAGGTTCTAAACACGATCCGTGACTCTAGGGACCTCGCCTTAAACCCAAGTTTTGTTTTCATGATTGGCGATTGTGTAGTATTGAACCGAAGGGTCTACACCCTGTTCGTGCAATACGAGAATCCCACTTAGATTAGATCATTTCAGAACTCCCATCACGATGTGGCTAGCCCACCATTGCGAGGAAGTTTTGAACTTGATCCGTGAGTCTAAGTTCCTTCCTTGAAAACACAAACTTTAGAACCTACCCTTGGGAATTTCTAGTAATCAGAAAAACCCGTATTTCTTCCTGTTATCCTGACGTACCCGACGTGTGAATAATTTTGAGTCTGTATTCCTCTGTGAAAAATCCTGGCAAAATTTCATGCATTTGCATATCATCTACATGCATTGCATTTCATCTTCCAGAAACAAAAAACTTACACCATCTTCTCCCCTTGCCCAGTAAACGCTGACTACTCGACACCGGTACGAGACACGCCGCAATTACGAGATGACACTTGAACAGCTTGAAGCTAACCAAGTTTCGATGAGGACCGACATTGACTCCATGCAGGCAAAGATGGATCGCTTGCTTGAGACTATGCTACTCTTGGCCCAAAAGGAGAAGGATGCTGAGACTAACACCGAAGCCAGGAAAGTTGCTGCCGAGTTTGGATCGCCATCACTTAGCATCCCTGGAGTGACTGGACTTGATGGTAATCCCGCTCAGCCTAGAGGAGGACCCATCCCCATTCCTGTTCCCATGGTCAACATGAACCCCCATGAGCATTCTGCTACATCTGCTCGACACGGATCTGTGATGGGTGATGAAGATCCATACGACGCCTTCTTCATGCCACAACCCGCCAAACCTGCTGTTGGAGGTCTCCCAGACCCAGCTGTTGATAGACTCCATGCTTTGGAGGAAAAGTTTAAGTCCTTGGAGGTTCACACTACTCCCGGTTTGGACGCCGTTGATATGTGCCTGGTGCCAGGACTCGTGATTCCGCAAAAATTCAAAGTCCCGGACTTTGACAAGTACAAAGGGATCAGCTGCCCAAGAACTCACCTCAGAGCCTACTGTCGCAAAATGGCTGCCCACATCAGTAATGATCAACTCCTGATTCATTACTTCCAAGATAGTCTCAGTGGGGCATCTTTGGAGTGGTACATGCAACGGGAGAGAGGACAGGTCCAATCATGGAGAGACCTTGCTGAAGCATTCCTCAGGCATTATCAGTACAACACTGATCTAGCACCCAATCGCACACAGCTGCAAGACATGACTCAACGCAACAACGAGTCATTTAAGGAATACGCACAACGGTGGAGAGAGCTAGCAGCTCGTGTTCAACCTCCTCTCCTTGACAAAGAGCTAATTGACATGTTTATGGGAACTCTGCACACCCAGTACATGGAGAAAATGGTAGGATCCAGTTTTCCGACTTTCGCTGAGGTCGTCTCCGTGGGAGAACGGATTGAGAGCCAGATCAAGAAGGGAAAGCTACCTTGCGCTGCCAACACTTCAGGTGGGATGAAGAAACCCTATCCCAATCTCCCGAAGAAGCCAGAAGGTCAGACCAATGCTGTAATGAAAGGAGGAGGATATAGGGCAACTCCATATGCTCCTATGCCTTACGATCAGGTTTCTGCGGTCATTCCGACACCATATCAGCCACCCTATCAGCAACCGTATCAACAACCTCATCAACAGTCGGCTTACCAGCAGCCACATCAAAATCAACATCAACGTGCTCCACAACCACGCCCCCCTAACCAACAGAGGGCAAGGAGGCCAGAAAGACATTTTGATCCTTTGCCAGTATCATATAGCAAGATCCTTCCCTACCTGCTAAAAGATGGATCGGTTGTTCTGAAGGAGATAACACCTGCAATTCCACCATATCCTCCAGGCTACGACGCCAATGCTCACTGTGAGTATCACATGGGTGCCCCAGGGCACACTATAGAGAACTGTAAGGCTTTCAAGCACAAGGTTCAAGATTTGGTTGACAGTAAAGCACTTACATTCACGCCAGTGAGGCCAAACGTTGCAACGAACCCCATGCCGACGCATGCAGAGTCGAGTGAAGCTCGAAGATAAAGCTCCTCACCGGCCTGAAAAAGCAGAGCAATTCCGCTGAAGAATCCAAAGATGAAGTCCTGTTCATTTGAATGAAGGCAATCCTTATGCCATTTTTACCATTTTGCATTCTTGTAATTTGATCTTGTTTGTCTAAGTACTGTATGCTTTAAACATTGTTATCTGTACTTGGTTTTATTAATGGGATGATTATGCATGCTTTGAATCAATCATTCATATCCACTCATTTATCACATATGCAAATAACAAACACGTACTTTTCCACCTCACTTCCTTTATAACACTATTATTAGTAAATGTTTGAAGGAGGATGACGAAAACAAAATACCCATAATTGTTGATTGTATGCTTTCGGATAAAATCCTACTAATGATGTACAGGCATTGTTTCAAATTCCCAAACACTGGAGAGATAAGGAGTTAATCCCTAGTCAACCACTTCGAGCCTAGAAGTAGGAGTTTCTTTCGGATCTAAAAAACCCTTATGCTTAACCTGGGGCAGGGTAGTGTTCAGTCAATCCGACTACACATTCGAATTACAAAGGTGAAATATCCCGTACAAGGGTCAACCACATGATATTCTTCACACACATCCTGAAGTGTCGAAGGAACCATACAAATCCAAATTGTATGTCTGTTGTTCTTCAATGACTAACGACTTGGCAGTCACAATTTCCAAAAAAATCAAAAGAAAAAGCCCGCTAAGTCCAACACCCTGAAAGGAGACTTAGGCAAAAACAGGGGAAATCCCGATGGATTAAAGCTTCAAACAAAGCGGTCCATGCAAAAGTTAGGGATCAAAACAAAAATCGAAAGAGACAATGAAAGTCTCCAACAAAAAAACAAGATCCAGTGACCACCATACCAAAATCAAAGGGTCACCGACATCCAAAAAAAATGAAATAAGGTGGCTGCCATTCCAAGAGACCTTGAATCACCATCTTCATACTTACACCTGCAAAAGACGAATGTGTGTGAATTAACTGAACGTAGGATTGAAGATCATCATGAAGAAGGGGTGGGTTAAAATAAACTTTGAGCCTTACATCCTTTTGTTTCAAATAACCATGAACCAAACCACATTACAACCCTCAAAAGACCTAATTGAAGTAGGGTTTGTTCTGAAAGCATACTATAACAAGGTTGAGTAAACTGACTCCTAAAGATTTGCTAATATTCTCTTCTCACTATATCATTCACACACCAGCTAAATCAAGCACTGCGTTTGGGCACATGATCCACTCGCCACACACTACCACAACACTTCCAAATGAAGGATTGTTTTTCAAAACTTGCATAACTGTTGCATTAAAATCACCATTTCTTGGATAACAGTTCTTAACTGTTAGTCAGTACTTGACATCAAGGTAAATTCCTACAAAGGGCAATTCAAGGGGCACTTGAGTAGTTGGTGCAGACACATATCAAGACCATCCTATGAATCAAGGGCATGGCATCTTTTGATCATGTTGGCTTAAGAAGCAGTCAGCATAAGACAAATCCCCAAGCATCGGTTGATTAGAGAGGAAAAACACTTCAACTCAGTCCGTCTGAAGCAGGTTCCCCAAAGGCTAATCAGGGGCAGACCATTGCCAGAATCAGACATTAAAGGAAACAAACTCAGACCATGTCATGTGATAATCACTCCTAAGGTTTCCTTTCAAGGAGAATTCCTTTGAACACCCTACAGTCAGGGGCAAGACAAGCTGCAAGGGGCAAAATTCCCTCCCTACCTTCAAGTCAGTCAAACAATTTACATCAGACATTAGTGACTGCTTAAATTCACAATCAAAGTGTCGAAAGTTCATACCAGTACAACATCATACCTTGACAAGAATCCTTAGGGCGCGTCAAAAGCATAACCAACATGGGTTGATCACGTCGCTATGCTCAGTCACAGGCTGGCCAAACACTTCAAAAGAAGAACTGAGATCTTCTCAAAGATAAATACACAATATATCAGCAAGAGATCAAACTTGGGGCACCAAGAGTATCCGCATCTACTGCGTGTTCATCACATCATCAACTACCGAGTGTCGGGAAGTCAGATCCTTTCACCAATCAATAGCCCAATCCACATCGACAATTACCAGAAAAACCAAAGCCCACCTTGCTGACACCCACACAAAAACAAATACAACCAACACTGGTTTTCCAAAAAATACATTGCCTTTGAAAAGGGGGGCCAACCCCAAACAAGCCAATCAGCCTTTGCATCACATGCATCACATGCATCACCTCATACATAACACATACATGACATTTATGCATATAACTCGAATCAAAATCCAAGGTTTAGTCGTAGGCATCCAGGCCAATCCTCAGTCGAGTCATTGTCACTTCTTTTGAGTGAGTTCCTACCCACTATTGGGCATTCCCCATTGAGTTACATCCTTCAACCTTTTGTTGATAAGACGTTATCCTCAGCTAAGTCAAACATTGTTTCTTCCAAACACTTACCTTGTTTCACGTTGAGCGTCCCTCAATGAGTCGTTTCCTGTAACCTTTTGTTGACAGAAATTACATCTCCCCAGAGAATATTGGTTTTGCAACCTTTTGTTGTGGATACCCTGAGCAGTCTCATCCAGCAATGATCCAACACTACCCAACAAGTCAGGCTTATTGAACTTTTTCAGTAGCCTTGTTTTCCAATATTGTTCTCACTGTCATCCTTTTGGTGAAAGTTCATTAAGGAATAATATTAATCATCACCCTGTTTACGATAACCGTTATCCTTTTGGTAATGGTAAATCCTTGACATTTGTGATCTTACCGTCATCCTTTTGGTGTCAAAGATCCTTGAAGTTGCGGCCTAACCTTCATCCTTTTGGTGAATGGTGACCTCTGCAATTATTACAGTCTACCGTCATCCTTTTGGTGTCGGCGATCCTTATGGGGATAAGCAATCCTTGTCATTTTGGTTCAATCATCATCCTTTTGGTGATGACGTCCAGTTCAATCTAAAATCATCCTTTTGGTGATAGAGACTATGGAATTCAGTTTAAGCTATCATCCTTTTGGTGATAGTGACATATCGAAAGTCCAACCCCTACTGTCATCCTTTTGGTGTCAGTAATATTTGAAGTTATTATAACTTATTATCATCCTTTTGGTGGTAACGAGTTTTGAAGTTATGATCTCACCTTCATCCTTTTGGTGATGGTGATTGTGGATTCATTATCATCCTTTTGGTGATAACGAGTTCTGTTGTGTTGTAGTGCCTTCATCCTTTTGGTGATGGTGACTATCGACTTATTATCATCCTTTTGGTGGTAATAAGTTTTGTCGTTTGACAATACCTTCATCCTTTTGGTGATGGTGATTGTTGACTTCTTATCATCCTTTTGGTGATAACAAGTTTGTGTCTTGATCCTACCTTCATCCTTTTGGTGATGGTGATCAATTGCGTGTGTGCTTATTATCATCCTTTTGGTGATAACAAGTTTGTGTCTTGATCCTACCCTCATCCTTTTGGTGATGGTGATCAATTGCGTGTGTGCTTATTATCATTCTTTTGGTGATAACAAGTTTGTGTCTTGATCTTACCCTCATCCTTTTGGTGATGGTGATCAATTGCGTGTGTGCTTATTATCATCCTTTTGGTGGTAACTAAGTTTTGTTGTTTGACAATACCTTCATCCTTTTGGTGATGGTGATTGTTGACTTCTTATCATCCTTTTGGTGATAACAAGTTTGTCTTGATCCTACCCTCATCCTTTTGGTGACGGTGATCAATTGCGTTGTGTACTTATTATCATCCTTTTGGTGGTAACAAGTTTTATCTTTTAATTATACCTTCATCCTTTTGGTGATGGTGGTTATCATCCTTTTGGTGATAACAAGTTTGTGTCTTGATCTTACCTTCATCCTTTTGGTGATGGTGATCAGCTGCGTGTGTGCTTATTATCATCCTTTTGGCGATAACAAGTTGTGTTTTAATTACACCTTCATCCTTTTGGTGATGGTGATCATTGAGTTCCGACTTATTATCATCCTTTTAGTGATAACAAGTTTGTTGTTTGACTATACCTTCATCCTTTTGGTGATGGTGATCATTGGGTTTTCGACTTATTATCATCCTTTTGGTGATAACAAGCTTTGTTGTTGGATCTTACCTTTATCCTTTTTGTGACGGTGATCTCTGAAGTTGATGAGTCAACTATCATCCTTTTGGTGGTAGCCTTGATCTTATACTCCCGGTAATAGGAAACTTTATCAGAATAACCATCATCCTTTTGGTGACGGACATCATCCTTTTGGTAATGACTACCTTTGAAGCTCAACTTATCCATCATCCTTTTGGTGATGACAATCCTGACAATCATGATGGATTACTATCATCCTTTTGGTGATAGCAAATTCTACTGTCATCCTTTTGGTGTCAGAAAACCAATCTCACCTTTGTCTTTTCATCAGATGCAACCTTTGTAATGATTTCCGACTCAATGCATCAGCCACTACGTTTGCTTTACCCGGATGGTAATTCAACCCAAAGTCATAATCCTTCAGAAACTCTAACCATCTTCTCTGCCTCATATTCAGCTCTTTCTGATCAAACAAATACTTTAAACTTTTGTGGTCACTGAAAACCTCAAATCTTGACCCGTACAAGTAATGTCTCCATAACTTCAGAACAAACACCACAGCTGCCAACTCTAAATCGTGCGTCGGATAGTTCCTCTCATGAACCCTCAGCTGTCTTGAAGCATAAGCTATAACCTGCTTATTCTGCATCAACACGCCACCCAAACCCAACAATGAAGCATCGCAATAAACTTCAAATGATTCCGACGAACTCGGTAATATCAGAATAGGAGCAGTAGTCAACCTTCTCTTTAGCTCTTGGAAGCCTTCTTCACATTTTGAGTCCCAAACAAACGCTTGCCCCTTTCTAGTCAACATCGTCAACGGTAACGCCAACTTAGAAAATCCCTCAATGAACTTCCTATAATAACCAGCCAAACCAAGAAAACTTCGAATCTCAGCAACAGACTTCGGAGCTTCCCACTTAGATACCGCTTCTATCTTAGAAGGATCAACAGCAACACCACCTCTTGAAATCACATGACCAAGAAAACTTACCTCTCCTAGCCAAAATTCGCACTTGGACAATTTAGCAAATAACTTCTTTTCTCGTAGGACTTCTAAAACCACTCTCAAATGTTCAGCATGCTCTTCTTCAGATTTCGAATACACCAAAATATCATCAATAAACACCACAACAAACTTGTCTAGGTACGGATGGAAAATCCTATTCATATACTCCATAAATACTCCAGGTGCATTAGTCACACCAAAAGGCATTACAGAATACTCATAATGTCCATACCTTGTTCTGAAAGCAGTCTTCTGAATATCCTCTGTTTTCACACGGATCTGATGATACCCAGATCTCAAATCTATTTTACTGAACACACTTGCACCAACCAACTGATCCATCAAATCATCAATCCTCGGCAAAGGATACCGATTCTTGATCGTCACTTTATTCAGTTGCCTGTAGTCCACACACAACCTCATAGTACCTTCTTTCTTCTTAACCAATAGCACTGGTGCACCCCACGGTGACACACTCGGACGAATAAATTTCTTATCCAATAGATCTTCCAACTGACTCTTCAATTCAGTTAACTCAACAGCAGACATACGGTACGGAGCCATCGATATCGGCCTAGTACCAGGTATCAAGTCAATAGAGAACTCCACTTCACGCTCTGGCGGCAATTCATTCACTTCTTCCGGAAACACATCAGGAAAATCACACACCACAGCTAGATCGCAAATCATCAGTTTATCTTTAGCCTCCAAAGTCGCTAACAGCATAAACAACTCTGCCCCATCAGCTACTTCCTCATCCACCTGTCTCGCTGATAGAAACAAACTCTTTCCTTCCTCACTCTCAGGAAATATCACGGTCTTATCAAAACAATTGATAGAAACTCGGTTAAACACCAACCAGTTCATACCCAGAATAACATCAATCTGCACTAGTGGAAGACACACTAGGTCCATTCCAAAGTCCCTACCAAAAATACTCAAAGGACAGTTTAAACAAACCGAAGTAGTAGTCACTGAACCCTTCGCAGGAGTATCAATTACCATACTACCTGTCGTACCCCAATTTTGTCCGGGCTTATTTTAATTTCTTTTCAAAATTAATTGCAGTTTCATTTTTGCATCATACACATAACATGACACACATTTGCATCATGAATAAATGCCGGAAATATCAATCAGAGGGAATTTATTTGAGAATTAAAAAAATCGGTTGAATTGTCAAAATTTGAAGAAAGACTGTGATTGATTGAATTTTTCCGAATAATTTGTACTCATTTTTTAATTGGTAATTTTCTTTTTTAGATATTTAAATTAAAATAATTAGTTAGGTATTAGTTAATTTAAATAATTAGTTTTTTATATTAGTTAGATTTTTTCTAAAATAGTAGTTAATTTTAGTTTAAATATTAATTAGTATTAATTTTTGTTATAAACATTGGTTAGATTTTTTTTAATATTAATTAGGTAATTATATGTGTATATATCTACATTGGATTCCCTCCACATAAAAAGACAAAAAAAAAATTCATTCAGTAACAAAATTCAAAATCCACTCAATATTCCCTGCTCCACTCCTAACAACCTGCTCCACTACCTCATTACTCTAAAAAAAAACGACAAAAAATAAAAATGATAAAAGGGATCTCTCAACTCTCACGCTGTAAAAAAAAAAACCCTCTCTCTCAGAATTCTCTCTCAGCACTGTTCACTCTCACATTCACTCCAACGTTACTCTCTCACGGTCTCACTCTCCATCCGCCTCTATCTCTCAAACCGAAACCCTCTTTCTCTCGCTACACCACGAAACCCTCCGTCTGTTCCTTAACCACAACCCTTACTCCGCCGCTCCATCTCCATCGCCCTAAACCCTCAATCTCTCCACCATCCGCCTCAACCATCGCTCACGAAACCCCCCGCCGTTCCTCATCTCAACCCGTGCGCCTCTCAACATCGAAAACCTTAAATCGCTCCAACCACAAAAACCCTCATCGCCTTCGCCCTCTTCCGTCTCTCTCGCCTTCACTCCGCCGCCACACCTCCGATTCCACTCACGACGGCTTCCATACGACCACGCCATGAAACCGACAAGCGTACTCTAATCCAACTCCTTCACAGCTTCGAGGTTGCTCTGTAGCGGTATCGGCAGAACTCAAGCACAACGAGGACGGGAAGCAACAACAACTCCGACTCCGCATTCGGTAACCTTTTAAACTGAGAATGATGTCAAAGATGTAAATCTGTTTAGAAAGTTTTGAGTTTGAGTTAAGCTCGGTACCACTGTTTCGGATTTCCAATGGACTATGCATCATTTTTTTAACGTTTTTGATTATGTATATGTGATGAAGTTTATTGCTGGGATTTGTTTTGAGTTTGTTGAAATCCTAAATATGTTTAAGCTGGTTGAAATTGCGGACCATTTTTGAAGTTATTATTTGGTTAATTGTTTTTTTTTTTTTTTTGTGTTTGTGTACCATTTTGATTCTAATTATGGAAATTGTTTTGCTCCATACCATTTTGAGTAGGGTATGTGCTGGATTCGTTTTTGTTGTTAGCTTCCATGTTGTTTTGATACCCTTAGATTTCATTGAGCTTAAAATTTTCTGTGGAAACTGGTTCAGGTTTTGAACTTATGGTTGGGTACTCATCCTAATTAGATTCATTATTTGTTTCTTTGACCTTAGCATCTAATTTCTTCTTTCTTATGAGTGTTGTATTGAAATGTGTTTTACGAATTTCATTTTTGAATCTGGTTTAGTTATGAGCTTTTGGAATTATGTTGGACTGTTGTTTAATACATAGGTCTCTTCATCGGAAGGGATAAACGGGAAAGAAAAAGTCGTTTATTGGACTGTTGTTTAAGCTTGCTGTTGAAATCCCAAAGGAGGTCACTATAGTCAGCATGTTTCAAATACTTAGTGTTTGTTATTATTTAATAGCTAATTCAGATTTAATAATTTTTTTGGGCCCGAATTAATTTCAATAAATTGTGGCCCATGTGTATATATGCACTGTTTTTGATTTCTTTTTTTTATTAAAGGCGTTACTTAATTAAGATATTAAATAATTAAGTTAAGTCAATTGTTAACCAAAAAATATATTTTCTTTTTTAATTATTTCTATTGCTCATGTTTATAGTATTTTCTACTAATTCAAAAAGAATTTAAAGCATTTCTCACCCTTTACTATCATAATTTCACAATCATTTCCAAACCAAGCTTCTTTGCTTCAAACAACTATGTTATTTCACAATCGTTCTTAATTCCAATTTCATTTCATCATCCAATACAAACCAACTTTCTTTTTTTAAAAAAATAAATAAACACAAATCATTTTCTTCAAATAACTCAATTTCAAAACTCATTTCATTCACAACTTCAAATCATTTTTTCCAAACCAACTCAATTTCAAAAGAGTTTTCTCTTAAGCATAAACTTGGGATGAAAAGGAGATAGGAAGCGTACGCTCCACTATTTCTCAAGCACTTGAACAATTGGCGTACGCCATATTGCGCGAGTTCTTGTCACCCGATTAAATCTTAAGGCACGCAAATTCAAATCATTTTCCAAATCAAATATAACTTCTAAAGATTTTCTTAAATATAACTTGGGATGAAAAGGAGATAGTAAGCGTACGCTTCACAATTTCTCAAGTACTCGAATAATTGGCGTACGCCATATTGCGCGAGTTCTTGTCACCCGATTAAATCTTAAGGCACGCAAATTCAAATCATTTTCCAAATCAAATATAACTTCTAAAGAATTTTCTCTTTTAAATAAACTTGGGTTGAAAAGGAGATAGGAAGCGTACGCTTCACTATTTCTCAAGCACTTGAATAATTGGCGTACGCCATATTGCGCAAGTTCTTGTCACCCGATTAACACTTCAAATCATAATATTTCAAAACATTTCTACAAATTTAAATCCTCTTAATTCCTTATTTCAGATGAAAAGAGGATAGGAGGCGTACGCCTTACTATCTTTCGATTGTTCGAATAATTGGCGGACGCCACATTGCTCGAATCTTCGTCATCAAACTTTAAACGCAATCGAGTAAGCTCAAATCATCGACAAATCCAAACCTATCAATTCAAATACAAACTATCTTCGTAAATCAAATACTAACATCTAAACATATCTTTTACAATTTAAATCTCGGATGATAAAAGATGGGAGGCGTACGCCTCACCATCTCTCGATTATTTGGATAATTGGCGTACGCCATATTGCACAAATTATCGACTTCCGACTAAAAACACGTTAAATAAAATTGGATAAGGGAATAGGTGGCGTACGCCTCGTTATTCCTTGAATAAGCAAGTAGGAGGCGTACGCCTCACTACCGTGCATATTCAACATCCATAAACAAACTTTCAAAATAATCTGAATGAAAAAGGAATAAAAGGCGGACGCCTTATTACTCCTCGAGAGAATTGGACGATTGGTGTACACCACATTGCTCAACCTTTCGTCATTCTTCCAAAACATCTTAAACAAATCAAACCTAACTTCTCGCCCTCGAGCGATCGAAACCAAAAAACCCAAACACATCAACTCAACCTGTCACCCCCGCGTGACCAAAACCTCATCAAAAGAACACTGTCAATCCTTTCTAATGCGCACAACAAACCAGTGCTAGAGCCTCCCCCGAGAGTAGACATGCCAGCGTTTAGCCGTTAGAACGCCGACCTACACAGTCGTTCATCAAAACAAAACCCACCAAATATTCGTAGTAGCCCGAACTACGAATGCTCTGATTTCCTTATTGCACCATAAGGATACGTAGGCAGGAGATTGTTGTATCTTCGCGAGCACACTAATAAAAAACCTCCCATTTCCCCTCCTGAGGTCTTCACCCATATCTATCATCAATTCTAATCACTCGAAGCAAGCAGATAAACAGTCAATTAACAGTCAAATAGCAAAATCAGACTAAGAGGTTCCCGTTGAGTACAACGGACGTGAGGGGTGCTAATACCTTCCCCTTGCGTAATCGACTCCCGAACCCGAATATGGTTGCGACGACCATTGTTCTTATTTCTAAAGGTTTTCTCGATATTTTCCTATTCCTTCAATGGAACGAATAAAGTTCGGTGGCGACTCTGTTTCGAACATTTTTTCCGCGTCCTATCGCGAGGGATCGCATTTTTTGAGGTGCGACACTACCAAACATCTCAGATATCTCTAACTTAAGTTTCACAGCACAATCCAAAGATATAAAGGAATGAGTCGCACCTGTGTCAATAATAGCTACAAGAGGAAAGCCATTAATATAACACGTACCTCGGATCAAACGATCATCTGCAGAAGTCTCAGAACCCGATAAAGCAAAGACCTTGCCTCCTGACTGATTCCCTTTCTTCGGCTTCTGACACTGACTTCCAATATGCCCTTCTTCGCCACAATTAAAACAAATCACTTCCTTGTGCTTGCAATCAGCTATTGCATGACCAATCTTACCACAGCGAAAACACCTCTTTACTTCAGCAGTGCATACATTACTCTTATGAGCAGCTTGACCACATTTGAAGCAAACTATACCAGCAGGAGCACCTCCCCCACTAGCTCTCTGAGCCGGAGCAGCTCTTTGTCTCCCTTTTCCAGCTGGAACATCATACGGCTTGCCACGGTTTTGATGTTGCTTGCCTCTGCGGTCACTGACAATCTTGTAATGAGCATTATTGTCTTCTTCAAATATCCTGCAGCTATCAACCAAATCAGTAAAAATGCGTATCTTCTGATACCCAACAGCCTTCTTAATTTCAGAGCGCAATCCGTTCTCAAACTTGATGCACTTCGAAAATTCAACACCACCACCAGTGTAATGAGGATAAAATTTGGACAACTCCACAAATTTCGCAGCATAATCAGTGACAGACATGTTTCCTTGCTTCAGCTCAAGGAATTCAATTTCCTTCTTACCACGGACATCTTCCGGATAATACTTCCTCAGAAATTCCCTACGGAATACATCCCAAGTAATGACTTCACCTGCCACGGTCAACCTCTCGTGAGTCTCTAGCCACCAGTCATCAGCTTCGACTGCTAGCATGTGAGTACCATACCGAACCTTCTGAGCTGGAGTGCAATCCATAACACGGAAGATTCTCTCAATCTCTTTCAACCATCCCAAGGCTGCATCTGGATCATGCTTCCCTTTAAACACCGGCGGATTCTCTCTCTGAAAAGTCGCCAAGCTACGTGACCCAGCATCACCACCAGCATTTGGCAAGTTCTGCACCGCTTGTGCCATTGCTTGCATTGCGGCAGCCATTGCAGCGTCATTCCTTCCAGCCATTTCAACTTATCAATACAACACAACTTAACGTTAGATTAATAACAATTACACAATTGTTAGACAGTAACGACACGACAACTGGCCGGACAGACCGACCTGCTCTGATACCACTAATGTAACACCCTTCTAAAATACCCCAAATATTTAATTAAAACAACAGCATATAAATCAATATCAGAGTAATCATGCACCAAGGGTGTCACATAATACTTCACATAATTCACCGTAAAAATCAGTCATGCTCATTATTTAATTCAACATAAACACTTCTTAAAAATTCACAGCGGATAGAAACATTCAACATCTGTAATATCTTAAAATTAACATTTATTCAACAAATAAAACATCCCGTCCCGATGTTACATCTATCAGAGCATGACCCACTAAAACCACTCTAGACTTCAAGCACTAGCTTCTACTCAACTCACTGCTCGTTACCTGAAAAATATAACTGTAAGGGTGAGTTCCTCAATCGATATAACAAATATTATAAATCATCATGTTATGTTAAGTAACTTTACACGTTAATCACCCACATCATATCATGCATTCGGTAGCAGCATATTCAACTCAACATCATATTCAAACACAACGTAAATGCAACTCAAATGAGACTCGACTCTTCATGCATGTGGTACCATTTGGAGTAAAACTCCCAACTTAAAATCATTGCCAGTTTAGTGGGCATCAAGGCATAAGCCTTCAACTTTCAACTTAGAATTTTTGCCAATCCAGGCCAACGTGGTGTGAGCAAAAGCCCCATAATTTTGCCAATCCAGGCCAACGTGGTGTGAGCAAAAGCCCCGACTTAATGCATATGAATGTATATGGCATGTACGACTTGAAGTTCAACAACATAATAACAACGACAACATAACAGCTTTTTCAGCAACAACAACTTAAAAATCAACTTTGGCTCATCAGCCTACAACTCAGCATTTTCAACAAAACAACTTATATTCAACTTTGGCTCATCAGCCTACAACTTAATATTTTCCACAAAAACAACTTATCAACATATTTGCATCAACATTTCGCAACATACACTCCACGAATTTATTTATCACAATTGGATACAATAGGCCAATCACCAATTACACTTACATCATAAAAATCAACCATTTTTACATACTGCAACAGTGTTAACCGGTTAACGCTATAGGTTAACCGGTTAACGCAGGAAATTACACTTCCAGGCAAAACGCAACAGTGTTAACCGGTTAACGCTATAGGTTAACCGGTTAACGCAGGCAAAACTCAACATTTTTCACAATTTATAACAGTGTTAACCGGTTAACACCCTGGGTTAACCGGTTAACGCAGGCGAAACAGCAGTTCCTGCGCTAACACAAGGCAGAATGCAGAGTTTCCGCATTTTCCGCCGTTGGAGGACTTCCGGACCTCCGATTCAACTTCCGTAAAAAGCTATACGCTCAGAAATTCACAATACACTCAAACACAAATTCAATTTCAGCTTTAATACAACTTATTCAACATAATTTCTCAGCATTCTAAATCCCAATTAGGGTCAATCGACGGCTTATCACTACCCATTACATGTTAATCGATAATACCCATTAAACGACGATAAACCCCCCTTACCTTAACAATCCGGCAACTCTTCGAGCTTCAAGCTTTTCCGTTCTCCAACCTTTGCTCTACAGCTCTTTGCCCTTTTCCTCTTCCCTGCAGCTTCTCAGTTTTCACGTAAAAACCTTTTCCAAAAATGAAAACCTTTTCTCTTATTCCACTTATATATTTTCCAATAATAATTATTATTCCAAAATAATAATAATAATCCAATAATTCAATTTATTTAATTAAATTATTAAATATATTATTAACTTAATTAAATAATTCTTTTACTTTATTTGGGGTGTTACAGGTTTCACTACTCCTTTCTCCATATTTCACTAAAACATTGAGGACAATGTTTGGTTCAAGTATGGGGAAGGAACTTTACCGCTTTTCTATTATTTACTATTTTATTTTCACTAGTTTCCTACTTAGTTATTTTTAGCTTTTGGTCGAGTCATACATGTGCTGTCGAGTTCTATTGCGTGATTTTTTTTCTTTTGTTTGAAAATTCCCTTAGATTTGACCACCAATGATAAATAAAAAATTATTCTGATTCAATGGCATGACACACCTATAGTATAGTTTGTTTCTATTTTTTAGGCTTTGTTAGATAGACTTGGGAAAGTATCGATAATATCGATACCGTCCTAACACCCTAAATTCCCTAAGTATGCGACATCGATTTGAATAACCATTATGCCAAGACCTTAATTCTAAGTTTCTTTAAGTAACCCCTTGAGTAGTTTATACTAGCAATCAACACCATCCTAAAACACACATGAGTAAGGAAGCCGATGCAAATAAGTGTATGATCTCAACAAAAAAAATACATAATGAATAAAATATGTGATAAGATTTGTCCCTTCTAAGTTAGGTGATCCTCACCCGATCATTTAGCCCAATGGTACGAACTCTTAAAAATTTAGTTGATACTTAAGCAAAATTTGCTTAGTAAGTGCGAAAAAGTTGAAAACGAGATCATAGTCACTGAAGGTGAGAAAAACAAGAAAGGGAGGTTTGAATTGTTTTAGAAAATAAAAGTTTTTTCAAAAGTAAGAACATACAGAATTTTATACTGGTTCGCTTATAAAACAAATCTACTCCAGTCCACCCTGCCAAGGTGATTTCGCCTTCAAAAAGGACTTAATTCACTAATCTTGAAAGATTAATACAAACGTCTAAGAGAGTGATCTCTTAGTCCTCCCAATTCTACAGACTACGCAGAGTCACTTGAGGAACAAAAGCAATTCAAAAAAATAAATTTGTAATGGAAAGTGCTTCTAAGAGTAAGCAAATATTACAGCAGAATAATCAAGCAAGTGTTTTCACATATGAGCAGCAGCTCGTGAAAACTAAGAGAGAATGTAAAGAATTTTATGTGCGTTGTTATGTCTCTCACTGAAGTAGGTTGTCCTTTATATAGTGGTGAAAGGACCGTTGGAGTGATGACAGAATATTGGCCTTTGATGAGCATTCAATGTCATTACTTCTGTGTTTCTTTCCATAACCAATTTGTCTCCCTCAATAACTTCTTTCTAAAAATACTTTCTTTCCATTTGAAGAAATTCTTTCCGTTACTCTTTCTGGAGAATCTTCATCAGAGTCTTTGTTATCTTGGAGTTTCTGTGTCAGAAGGAGATTATGTTGAGGTTACATCAAAGCTTCTAAGAGTACTGGTCTTCTAGATCATCAGAACTAAGTCCAGTGGATGTTTAGAGCTTCTGTTTCTTTCTACTGTCTTGTTTTGCTCAGAATCATAACTTCTAGAGTGCATTTATTCTTCAGATGCTTCTGATCTTCTAGTACTTTGTATCTGATCAGAGTTTGTATCTGATAAAACGATCAGATTCCTTTGTTGCTGTTCAGAGTCCTGCACACTTAGAGAATTTTCGTTAGGGTGCCATTTTTGGTTTCATCCTTTGTTATCATCAAAATCCTGGAATTATATTGTAGAACAATTTTTTTCTTACAATCTCCCCCTTTTTGATGATGACAAAACAATCTTAATTAAGAGATGAAACATTTAGAGATAAGAATATTTAGATCAGATAGACGTGAGCTCCCCCTGAGATAAGTCTGGGAGTTCAGAAGTTCTTACTGGAGCTTCCATGATATGATGTTTCTAGATACTCTTCTGCAAATTTCTAAGTCAAAAAGGATTAGAACCAGTTAAAACAATGTTTGCAGAGTACTGAAGGATTTAGATATGTTTTCATCAGAGCTGTTTTTAGTTCTCCCCCTTTTTATCAGAATCAAAAAGACTTAGATAAATGAAGGAAAGACATATATATATATATATATATATATATATATATATATATATATATATATATATATATATATAATATATTCAGATAGAAAACACAAACATCAGAAAGCGAGAACAAACACAACAGAAAGCAACAAGCAAATCAACAATCAAAAGGAATCCTAGGTGCCTAAGGGTTTGGAGGTGGAGGCATCCTCTAAAGCAGCTGGGTCAGCAGATTCTGAATGTTGACATTTACTGAATCCTATTGATCCAATTTGGCTCGGACTTCTTTCTTCTCCTTCAGAAGACCTTCAAGTGTCTTGAGAACCAGAGGGACAAAGGTGGAAGACTCCCCCTGAGTCAGAGCATCCGGTTCTACCATGTTGGCAGATTCTTCAGCACGACGAGCTTCAGCTTCAGCAGCGGCTTTAGCTTTAGCTTCAGCAGCAGCTTTTGCTTCAGCTTCAACAGCAGCAGCAACCTCAGCTAGAGCTTTGGCTTCAGCTTCCTTAATCGTTGCATTTCCTCTTGTCTGGCTTTCTCTTCTGCTTCCTTGCGGGTTCTCTCCTCAGCTTCTCTAGCTAGACGCTCATGGAGTCTTAGCTCAGTGTCTTTGATGAAGTCGTTTCGGACTTGCTCAGAGAGGCTCTTCAGCTTGAAGGCTTCAGCGGTTATCTAGCCAATAACTCTGTTCCAGTGTGTCCTAACAGCTGAAGGATCATCACTGATGCCAGAGTTGATGGTCAGAGACTTGACCTTGTCAACTAAAGCTCCTGCAAACAGCATTATTGCTTCCTCTAGGGTTGGCAGGGTGTTTTCTGGTTCAGAGGGTGGAGGTGGAGAAGTGGTAGGGCTTAGGTTGAGAGTGGGAGTTTGTGGTTCAGCGGATGTATTTGGTGGGTGTGTGTTAGAGTTATTTGGTTCAGAAGGTTGAGGGTCAGATGATGTCGGGTTTGGTTGTTCTGTGGGTGGTGAAGTGACTTCTGGTTTAGGTGTGGTTTGTGTTGGCTGTTGTGAGGCCAGAGTCTGAGCTTGAAGTTGAGTCAGAATGGGAGATGAGGGGTCAGAGTGTTCTGTGTCTGATGAAATATTGTAGTAGGGGGTGATTCTGAAGAAGAAGATGAAGATGGTGAGGTGGTTTCATTCAGCATTTTTGCGTCAGAAAGAGGTAAGGTGGTGGTGGCAAGGTTAAATTTTTGGGATGGTTGATGAGATGTTTTGGTGGTTGAAGGAGGGGTTTTTGAATTTGTATAGATAGGAGTGGGTTGAGGGAAAGAAGAAGCAATATTATGTGTTTGTACAGAGGGAGCGAGTGAAATGGACTTACCAGAAGGTCCAGGCAGAGGTGTTGGAGGTCTTGATCCGGAGGGTTCTCCCAGTCTTACCTTCTTAGCTTGCTTCGCCTTCTCAGATGGTCCTCGTGGACGCTTCATGAAGTTAGGAGGCTCAGCTGGCAGCTGCCTTATGTTGAAGTATGAGATATCCACTCCCTGTTTCCTCAGATCATCTAAGTAATATAGGATTACCTCTGGAGGGTCGATCTTTGAGAACAAATAAAGTCCATGTGGGATCTTCCTCTGATCTTTGAGAGCTTCCCAGGAGGTGTCCATAGTAGGTTTGAACTTCACCTAATCCAGAATCCCCATGCTCTTCAGATTTTTGGCGTTGAGAGCTCTTCCAGTGTCAATCATCACGTCTTCCATGAGTCTGAATGTTATCAGATGGTCCATGAGACGACTTTCGATCAGAACTTCAGAGATTAGCCTTCCTAGAGGAATGTAGTTTTTGGGCTTCATGTTGTTTCTTGTATCTCGTACAGAATCTCTGAGGTACTTGAAGAGAAGTGCTGGAAGGCAGAGCTTCAGACCCTTTTGGATGCAGTACAGAATGCACTTCTAGTCTGTGTTGATGTAGTCTGAAGAGTTTGAAGTTGGACGATGATGAATAGTGCCCAAGATGATCTTCAGCCAGACCCGGAGGCAATGGACTACAACCACCCTATAACGGATTTTGCCAACAACAATTGGACTTGAAAATGACTGCGAAAACCGGATGTTGGTTTAAAGATACCAAAGACAAATCGGAATTAGAGGTCCAAGGACATAGGATCAACAACAAGACCTAGGTCAATGCAAAATGAGCACGAAGTACATTTCGGCTATGCATGATTTGAATTTCCTTTTATGCATGATATATGAATGATCATGATTATGAGAATGCTGACACTGGACAGACTGGGAGTTTGCAAAGGCTTTTTATGGAAGCTCATGATTCCTCAACGCCGAGAACTCAACCAAATATTTTATGATAGATGTTGTCAAGGGAGGATTCTATCCAGTTTGATGGCCACAACTTAGCCAATGGAATCCTTTTGGAGGATTAATGAATCGTGCTAGCATAATTTTCAGGCACTCGTCTTAAACTCAATAGTTGTTGACGTATGGCAGAATTTGTTTGAGCAGTTCGAAAGCACGAAGAAAGAGGTTCTGCCCCTCTGTGGCTCATCTTGCCCCAGTCTGTTGGGTCTTTGGAAATGTTCACCTTGAAAGTGAGTTTGGAAACAACTTGCCATGAGACCACCTCGAGATGGCTTGCCCCAAGTGTTTGAAACTTGCAATGGTCTGAACTTGACTAACCAAATGTTGGAATGGTAGACTCTTGATTGATTGTCCTTTGGATAGCTGGACTCATTGAGCTCCGAGGTGGCTTGCCCCGGACTAAGTCTTGAAGCAAATTACTCTTGGCTAACTGAACCATGGAGTGATTGGACTTACTGAACTCTGAGGTGGCTTGCCCCAGTCTGATTCTTGAAACAGATTACTCTTGGCTAGATGATCCTTAGGGTGATTAGCTCGAATTAACGGATGCTCAAAGTGATTTTCCCCTGACTAAACTTCTTTCACTCCATCAAGTTCCTCAACTGTATTTGGCATTTCTTTGATGCTAAGTGTTGACTTGCAAATAAGATTGTTCATTCAAAAATGGTAATTTTAATGCAGTGTTTATGCAAAAATTTGAAATCAAAGTTTATTGATATGAACGGGTGAAATACAGTGAACGGGTCAATGATAAGAATACAATGGTGATCAAGTCATTCACAGTATGCAAGTTGGTGCTATCAAATGATTAACAAAAATCGTTTGGAGTCAAGTTAACACAAACTTGCTATAGTATGCTTTCAAGATAAACCCTGCCTCAATTAGGTCTTTGAAGGGTTGTAACATGGTCTGGTTCACGGTTTTTTGAAACAAAAGGATATAAGGCTCAAAATTTATTTTTACCCACCCCTTCTTCTTGATGATCTCCAGTTCCTACGTTCAGTTAATTCAATACACGCATTCGACTTCCAAGAGGGTTCGAAGGTGTGATGAGGATTCAAGACGAATTTTTCTTGAAATGGCAGTCACCTTATTTTTTTGTTTTGTTGAGGGTTTTGGTGACCTCTTTTTGTTTTTCTTTGTCCCTTATTTTGCCTGGACCGCTTCTTTGAAGCTTTCGGTCCACCGGGATGCCCTGACTTTTGCCTAAGTCATTTTTGTGGTGTTTGACTTAGCGGACTTTTATTTTTTATTTTTTAAAGGTATTGACTGCCACATTATTGGTGGATAAGGATCAACCAACACTAATTTTAGCTTTTCTTAACTTCTTCAACACTTCAACATGTGTGCGAAGGATAACACGTGGTTGAACCTAATTGGAGGGTGTTCATATGGACGATTTTTGAAAGATCGAATACATGATCAAAATATCTGAACACAACTACCCTGCCCCAGGTTAAGATTAAGGGTTTTAGATCCGAAATAAACACCAACTTCTAGGCTCAAAGTGGTTGTCTAGGGATTAACTCCTTATCACTCCAGTGTTTGGGGATTTGAAACAATGCCTTACATCATCGACAAGGTTTTACTCAAAAGCATACCACAACAATTTCAGGTGTTTCGTTTTCATCATCCTCCCTCCAATCTTTGTTAACACAACAGTTCGATAAACAAAAGTGAATGAGAGGAGTATTTTTGTTTTTTAACATAAATGAAAAACGAGTGAATACGAATGGATCAATTCAAAAGATGCATAAACATTTCATTAATCCTACCAATTCAAAGAAAACAACAATGCTTAAGAAGCAAATAACAGTCAACATGCAAGGAAACTACAAAAGAAATGCTGAAACAGCCAAATGATTGCCAGCTTTAGGGAATGACTTCTTCAATCTTGATCCATTAACTTAAGGGAACACCCTTTGAGACCTTCGCGCTTATCCGGTCGATAGGTTAACATTTACCACCAAGCTTCCTTCTTGAAAGGCTATGTACTTGTTGTCAATCAGCTGCTGTACTTTGGCTTTGAAAGCGTCACAGTCTTCAGTTGAGTGCCCTTCTGATCCGGCATGATATCCACATTTCTTAGTTGGGTTATACCCGGGTGGGTAAGGTTGTGGAACCGGTTTAAGAGACTTGGGAACCACCAACGAGTTTTGAATCAGAGGTTGTAGGAGTTGGCTGTATGTCATGAAGACCGGATGTTGAGGATCATTTTTCCTTTCCAAGTTACCTTGAGGCCTTTGCTGATTGTGATACCTCGGGCCTTGGGCTTGTTGATTTGGATGAGGGGTAAACCAGGATTGTTGGCAATGAAGACCAGAAGGTGGGGGTTGCTGGTACAACACTTTGGGCATTGCTAACTACTCATTTTCAGCCACTTGAAAGTTGGGATCAACAAGCTTTTTGACATTGGCAGGATGATCTTCAAATTCTTTTCCTTCAGTCTCATCGTTGTACGCATGTCTCTTGGATTCACTACTCACTTCTCCTTTTCTTTCATTGGTTAGGGTCGCGACATTGGAAATCCAAGACGGTATCTCAATGCTCTTACCAGGAAACAATGATAGCTCACTAGCCATATCCCTGACATCTTCCTTGTGGTACAAAACCTTGAGGGGTATCAAGGGTCCTTTCCCTTTATCATTACTTGGCCCAGAGATCAAGGTATATGTACTTGAGACTTCCTCCTTGAGTGTTGGTGACCTTATGTCAATCAATCTTTGCAGCTTGAGCTTAAAACTCACGCATTCCTCGATGGAGTGCCCCATTGTTCCAGTATGGTATTCACACTTGATCTTCGGGTGATCTTCTTCAAAGACTAAGCTCTTCTTGTTAATCAGTCCTCGTACCAAATATTTTAGCGCACAGCAAGAATCTAGGTCATGTCCCAATGCCCCTTTATGGAATTCACATGTTGCATTTGGATTGTACCATGGCAGGTCTGGTGACACAGGTGTAAGAGCTCGAGGTGTCACCAAAGCATTTTGGATCAGTTGCGGGTAGAGCTTGCTATATGGCACCGGAATCGAGTCATTGTGATCCTTGTTCCTCTTGTTCTGATTCTGATTTTTATTCTGAACCTGGCTTTGGTGACTTTTAGGAGGAATAGCCAGAGGATGTTGCTGATGACGTCTTGAGGGAGGGCCATATGCCGGTAGGCGAGGAGTTGCCATATAAAATTTCCCTTGACTTGGGGTAACACCAGACGGATGTGGAGTAGTAGCTCTCTTTGTTGCAGTAGTGTATATTGGGTGACCCTCTTTTCTCAACAAGACTTGCAGGGTTTCCAAGACCCACCTCATTTGGCTCTTCAAAAGATTAAGTTCCTCCTTCAGCGCTTCTTGGCTTTTCCTTAGCTCGTCCATCATCCCCTGAGACATGGTTCTTTGCTCTTCGCGTGTTGAGAATCACTTTGCTTCACGGACAAAAGATGGATGAGTCTTTTTTTTTTGGTATTTTGTCTGGAGAATGACATGCATTATGATGCGATGCAAATGCAATGGAATGCGAATGAATGCAATGCAAGCCATGCACATTTGTTTTTTTATACACGGGTTCAAAAGCCCGAGGTACTGATAAATTTGATTGCTTTTCCAAAACGGGGTTCTCACCGGGTATGGTCTAAGGTTTTGTTACAAAGGATTCCCAGAGTCATTGATTCACAAGAATGTTTGATGCTTACGGGAAATACTTTCCGGTCGTCAACTCCATCAAGGGAATCTATTCTGGGTGAGGTTCTCGTACCGACCCTTACGAAGTATACACCTCGCGAGTCCGTACTACGCAACCATCGACTGGGTTCTAGACAGGATACTCAGAGTCATGGATTCAAAAGACTGTTTGACGCTTACGGAAAATACTTTCCGGTCATCAACTCCATCTAGGGAATCTATTCTGAGCGAGGTTCTCGTATCGATCCTTACGAGGTATCCACCTCGGGAATCCATACTACGCAACCATCATTTCTAGTTGGCCAAAGGTTTAATGTTCTAAAAGGTCCTTAGAGTCATGGACCCCTTTGAAACATCGGCGCTTACGAGGTATACACCTCGGGCGACAATATTTGCAAAAGGATCTACTCTAAGTGAGGTTCTCGTACCGACCCTTACGAAGTATTCACCTCGGGAGTCCGTACTACTCAACCATCGTCCTATCTTATGTGTTTTTTCACTCTAGACTCGGGCGTAGAGTCTTTCCCACATGGTTTGCAATCAAATACCCAAGTACCAACAATCACAATAGAACCAATATACAACAGATATCAATATAACAATAAAGATATTAAAAGCAATAAATAAGGGAAAAGCCATAAAATTAAATAAACAAAGGCACACAAACGTCCTAACTAGGCTTGACTCGCTTAGGGATTTGGGTTTCCCCAGCAGAGTCGCCATCTGTCGCACCTCGAAAAAAATATGGGGATACGACTTCAAAGCGAAGCGCGATCGCACGCTCGCAATGATGGACTGAACAGAGTCGCCACCGAACTTTATTTATTCCTAAAAAGGAAAGGGGAAATATCGATAAAACCCAAGACAAAAGAAAGGATAAGATATGGTCATCGCAACCAATATCAGGGTTCGGGAGTCGATTACGCAAGGGGAAGGTATTAGCACCCCTCACGTCCGTTGTACTCAACGGGAACCATTAGGTCAGTTGTGTGCATTAATGTTAGTTGAAATGTTAGGCTTTTCAATTTATTAGGTGGGAAAGAAAGAATAGAAGATAGGAGAAATGTTTTTGGATTTTTGACGAAGGACTAAACCTAAGTTTTTTTATTAGTGGGCCTGACAAGATTTATAAATCCTGCTCCTACGTATCTCAAAAGAGAAATCAAGGCTTACGTAGTTCTGGGTAGAAAAATGTTTGTTTGTTGGTCGATTTTAGTGAAAGCTATATTGTATTAATCGACATAAACATTGTTTTACCCAAAACAGATGAGGAGTGGACGCGTACCACACATCGAACGGATTTATAAATCTACATTCGGAAAAGCGTCATTTATCTCTACTCAACAATCGTGGCCGAAACATTGTTTTGTATCACTTAAGACAATATATCTTTCATTTATGAAAAAGGTTTTTGATTAGTCGCACGGCGGCGAGAAAAGAGTTTGATTGGTTGGACGTACTTTGAGTGATGGCGAGAACTTGGATGAGCGAGATATACATCTCGAATCCTAGCCTCAGGAGTGCATGGTATACACCATGTTCCATTTCCATCTTTATTAAAAAAGTTAAGATAGGAATTAAGTATTTTGGAATTTGATTGAGAAAGGGTTTGAAGAAACCGCAATGACAATTTTAGACGATGGCGAGAGTTAAGATTGGCGAGGCATACGTCTCGAATCTTAATCTCAGGAGTGCATGGTATACACCATGTTCCATTTCCACCTTATTGAAAGAGTTTAAGATAGGAATTAAATATTTTGGAATTTGATTGAGGAAGGGTTTGAAGAAACCGCATTGACAATTTTTAGGCGATGGCGAGAGTTATGATTGGCGAGGCATACGCCTCGAATCTTAACCTCAGGAGTGCATGGTATACACCATGTTCCATTTCCACCTTTATTGAAAGAGTCTTAAATAAGATTTAAGTATCTTAGATTTGATTGAGAAAAAGGTTTGACGAAACCACATTGACAATTTTAGACGATGGCGAGAGTTAAGATTGGCGAGGCATACGTCTCGAATCTTAACCTCAGGAGTGCGCGGTATACACCACGTTCCACTTCCATCTTTATTGAAAAGGTCTTGAATATGAATTAATATTTTTTTAGTTTTTGATTATGAAAATGGCTTGACGTTGAATCAAGCGTTTGATGAAAATTTGAAAGAAATGGAATAGAATAGGAGGGAGAAATGGATTGATTTGTTTATTGAGAAAAATATTCGACGTTGGATCGAGTCATATTTTTTGTATTTTTGAAATTTGTTGATTTTATTCTTGTGTTAGTAGCTAATTAAACACCCAAACAGTAAAAGAAATAAAAAGTACAAAATTATTACATATTGGGGGAGTGGGGTACATTTGTCAAATGGGGATTAAACAATCATGAAATAAATAAAATCGGGCCCAAACAAATAATGCATGAGTGTAAGTGCAAGGGAACCGGCTCATTGTAAGAAAGCCCAAGAGTAAGCTATGTGAGGTCGGCGGCGATGCTTAAAAGCAATCGACTTACAAGGGTGTGAAAAAGGGGCTCAATATTAAATCGAGAAAAGTATGATTTTTTTTTTAAAATGGTTTTGCATGCATGATGGATTTAATAAAAAAATCATGGACATAAAAAAAAAAAAAAAAAAAAAAACTATTAAAAGAAACAAAATGCTAAAAGATAATAAAATACTAAAAAGAAATAAAAAAATGAAATGCTAAAAAGAAATGAAATACTAAAAATACTATTTACGAGTATCGAACCCACTCCTCTTGAGACTATGGCACTACGCTCTCTCCACTAGGCTACTTACTAACTGACTGATAATTTATTGCTAACTTAAATATATAAACTAATGTAAATTAAAAGAGATTAAAATAAAAACTTAATAGAAAAAGAACCGTTAGTCTATTGGCAATAAAGCCCAGCCGCCTGGCTGTTGGACTTACCAAGGGGAATAGATTGGAAACCTAAAACAATTATTAACTAACTAATTAAAAGAATCTTTTTTCATAATGTTTTTCTCTTTAAAACTAATTATTCTATTTAATAAAAAAATGAAAAAAGAAAATAAAGAAAGAAACACAAAAACGGATCTGTCTCTCTCACAAAGCTCGCTCTTCTCTCTCTCGCGATGCTCTCCACCTCAAACTCCCGTCTTCCTCACGAAATCTCTCGCGCCCCCAATCATCTCAAACCTTCGCACTCACCTCTCTCCCAATCGCTTCCAATCGCGTCTCTCTCAGACTCTCAAAATCTCATCATTTTTCTCCCTCGCCCAAACAACGTGAAAAATTGGAAGAAAAGCTCACCTTTGGCGAAACGACGGAGACGATGGCTCAAACTCGCTCCTTCCCTCTCCCAAGCAGGTTTTTGATTTTTTAGATTTAGGTTTTTTTAAGTTTTCGCTGCTTTTCCTCCTTTCCGCCTCCGATTGATTAGGGTTTTCTCTCTGAATCCCCTCCTATTTATCCTCTTCAAATTAGGGTTCAGATTGATGCTCCAAGGTTCCAAAAGAGAAAGCTTTCAGAAGCACTTTCGGATGCTCAGAAGTGCTTTTCCTATCTGATGATAGATTTCGAAACGGTAATCTGCACTTAAGCCTTTCCAATCGCTTTTTGTCCCAATTCCAATTTGGGAACTTTTGAAAATTAGCTATTTTTACTAATTAATTGGTGTTTTTTACTGCAGTGAAGATGATACTTGGTTTCGGTTTTCTCACAGCCTTGTTGGAATTGTTTTCGTTGCTTAGCTTCTGAAGAGAATAAAGCAGGATGCAATTTGTTTTATGCAGCCAACAAAACCTTTAGTTCTGTATCTCGACTGTCAATTGTTAATGAACCTGTGTGTTATTTTTCAATCTTGGAGATAGAAGCACAGAACAGCTCCAAATGAGTGCAAACGAGATTAACAAGATCCCTTATCAAAAAATCAATCCGATTTATATTCCTCATGCGTCTCAGAAACCAGATGTCTAGTGAAGTGATCAATTGCATCCTCAACAACAGGTGAATTCACTTTTGCTCGCCACTCAAATTTTGCAACTGCTTTTGGATTCTCGGTAGGCTTCCTTGTAGACTGAATATTGGTGGAGCTACAACAAACTCAATGTTCTCTGATTTCAAAGTCTGAATGAGCTTATGTGCCATAAGAGGAGTAATATGCACTGCTCTCTGAAATAGCTCTGAAGCAGCATTAACATTCCCTTCTTTGAGCTTAGCCATTGCCAAATCATGATAAGCATTTCTTTTCTTGTTAAATTTTAGACAATTGGTCTTCAAGGTATCTCAGGTCATGTTTATGTGGTTGTGTGAATGCAGGGCGTGTTCAGCAGGATAAAGGTTGGTTTCTTACATAGCTAGTTGTTGTCACAACACTGGCAGAAGATCGCTCAGAATCTGGACGGAGATTGGACGGGGCACTAAGATCAGAATTTGGAAACACTGAGCAACGGCAACGATGACATTTCACATTCAGCCTGAGCCACTCGTCAATGCATTCAACATGAAAATTGTGTGCACAAGGCAAGCCATGAACCTTATTCCCAACACGGAACTCTTCTAAGCAGATGGGGCATTCACTGCAATCCGTAGGAACAACCTTTAACATGAACTTTGGAAGTTCCTGAATCAATGCTTCAACTGCTTCTCTCTGAGCTGGTGTTAGGTAAAGTCCTGGTCAAGTGAGTTTTGTTGTCGCTTTGGCTCTAGTTCTGAATTCAACTTTTGAAAATTGGGAAGTTTAATGAATGGCTTTGGTATTGCAGGGTGCTGCTATGCTGTTTTCTGTTTCAATTTGCATTGCAGTTTTGTAAGTTGGTAGCTATGACAGTTGTTTCCGTTGCCCTTTCTGCTTTCTTTTACTGCAGCTTATATTGTGCAGTGGCTTTTATGTTTTGTAGCCACGTCCTGCTTTTGGCTCCTTGCAGCTTGTTGTTTGGGGCTTTTGTAAATGAAACCGGGACTGCTGTGATATTGCAAGTTGGATAGAATTGACCGCACCGCCGAAGGCTGCATAGCAGATGACGCTTACATGACTGATTTGAGAGGTATTCGACGGGTTTGGTTGCAGAAGGCTTCGCTGTTGTTGTTGCGGGACCCGGATAGACTTTTTCATTTGAATTGCTCATGATGTATGCCATGAAGTTTGATGTATGTAGCATAAAATGTATATGAATAACCAATGAGGCATAATGTAATGCTTATGTAAAATGCTTGTTTTGATATGTAAAATGTGCTTATGATATGTAAATACAAATGGAATGAAGTGTATGAGAAAGTAGCATTACGTACCATGCTTTTTTATATTGCCCCTTTTTTAGGGATATGCAAATGATCATAAAATGTGGATAATTGAGAAGTTGGTTTATAAAAATGGAAAGGATTTTTAGGCATAATCCAAAACTAACTTAAATATCAACTTAAATAATAATAACAAATCAGTAAAAACCAAATTAAAATCAAATTAATTTATAATTCATTTAAAATTACTTGGATATCAACTCTAACATTCATTTGGAAATAAAAATCGATTAGAGTTTTAATCGTTAGTAAAAATAAACAATTAAGATTAAATTGACAATTGGAATTAAACTTAATTTGAAATTAAAATCAAATTAAAAATAAAAAAAAAGAGTCAAGATATTAAAATCCATTTTATACTGATGAATGTATGCAAATGCAAAAATAAAAGAAAAAATGGAAAGATTTCAGGATCAAAATCGGGGTATGACAGTTGCCCCTATTTAAGTATCTTCAACTAGAGAATATGAAGCAGGACACTCTTCATATGATCATAGTAGAAGATGATTAAATACTAAGAAAACCCGGATTTTGATCCTGAATCCCTATGACATGATGTGATATGATATGATATGCACGACATGATATGCATGACATGATATGCGTGATTCTTTTTTTGTAATTTTTATCTGATAGGGATATGGTGGACCCTTAACAGGAGACGCTACTAGACAGACCAAACTGTGGGGAATGCTGATGGTCCACAGGAAGACAGACAAGTGGTAAGAAACAAACACGCTGGGGAAAACAAATCCTGCTGGAGAGTCAAACACACACTGGGGAGCAATCGAAGTGGAATTTGATAAGCAGCATTCAGAGTACGAGAGATTTAGGGGGTAAGTACACATATGACTTACCAGACTTGACAACGCTGGGGAATAATCATGGAGAAAGACTCTTCAGAACAGGTTCATGTACGACCTGTCACCGGAATAAGGCTCAACAACAGGTTCATACATGACCTGAATAGTATTGAACAAAATAGGAAAAACTCTTCAGAGCAGGTTCAAGTATGACCTGACCCCGGAATAAAAAGGTTCAACAACAGGTTTACACATGACCTGAATGGTATTGAACAAAAATCTTCAGAGCAGGTTCAAGCATGACCGGACCCCGGAATAAAAAGGTTCAACAACAGGTTTAAACATGACCTGAATGGTATTGAACAAAGAATCTTCAGAGCAGGTTCAAGCATGACCGGACCCCGGAATAAAAAGGTTCAACAACAGGTTCACATATGACCTGAATAGGATTGAACAAAGGATCTTCAGAGCAGGTTCAAGCATGACCGGACCCCGGAATAAAAAAGTTCAATGACAGGTTCATACAAGACCTGAATAGGATTGAACAAAGAATCTTCAGAGTAGGTTCAAGCATGACCGGACCCCGGAATAAAAAGGTTCAATGACAGGTTCATACATGACCTGAATAGGATTGAACAAAGAATCTTCAGAGTAGGTTCAAGCATGACCGGACCCCGGAATAAAAAGGTTCAATGACAGGTTCATACAAGACCTGAATAGGATTGAACAAAGAATCTTCAGAGTAGGTTCAAGCATGACCGGACCCCGGAATAAAAAGGTTCAATGACAGGTTCATACATGACCTGAATAGGATTGAACAAAGAATCTTCAGAGTAGGTTCAAGCATGACCGGACCCCGGAATAAAAAGGTTCAATGACAGGTTCATACAAGACCTGAATAGGATTGAACAAAGAATCTTCAGAGTAGGTTCAAGCATGACCGGACCCCGGAATAAAAAGGTTCAATGACAGGTTCATACATGACCTGAATAGGATTGAACAAAGAATCTTCAGAGTAGGTTCAAGCATGACCGGACCCCGGAATAAAAAGGTTCAATGACAGGTTCATACATGACCTGAATAGGATTGAACAAAGAATCTTCAGAGTAGGTTCAAGCATGACCGGACCCCGGAATAAAAAGGTTCAATGACAGGTTCATACAAGACCTGAATAGGATTGAACAAAGAATCTTCATAGTAGGTTTAAGCATGACCGGACCCCGGAATAAAAAGGTTCAATGACAGGTTCATACATGACCTGAATAGGATTGAACAAAGAATCTTCAGAGTAGGTTCAAGCATGACCGGACCCCGGAATAAAAAGGTTCAATGACAGGTTCATACATGACCTGAATAGGATTGAACAAAGGATCTTCAGAGCAGGTTCAAGCATGACCGGACCCCGGAATAAAAAGGTTCAATGACAGGTTCATACATGACCTGAATAGGATTGAACAAAGAATCTTCAGAGTAGGTTCAAGCATGACCGGACCCCGGAATAAAAAGGTTCAATGACAGGTTCATACATGACCTGAATAGGATTGAACAAAGAATCTTCAGAGTAGGTTCAAGTATGACCGGACCCCGGAATAAAAAGGTTCAATGACAGGTTCATACATGACCTGAATAGTATCGAACAAAAATTGGAAAAACTCTTCAGAGCAAGTTCAAGTATGACCTGACCCCGGAATAAAAGCTCAACAACAGGTTCATACATGACCTGAATAGTATTGAACAAAACTGGAAAAACTCTTCAGAGCAAGTTCAAGTATGACCTGACCCCGGAATAAAAACAATTGGACTCTGACCGTAAGCAATGGACTACAACCACCCTTTAACGGATTTTGCCAACAACAATTGGACTTGAAAATGACTGCGAAAACCGGATGTTGGTTTAAAGATACCAAAGACAAATCGGAATTAGAGGTCCAAGGACATAGGATCAACAACAAGACCTAGGTCAATGCAAAATGAGCACGAAGTACATTTCGGCTATGCATGATTTGAATTTCCTTTTATGCATGATATATGAATGATCATGATTATGAGAATGCTGACACTGGACAGACTGGGAGTTTGCAAAGGCTTTTTATGGAAGCTCATGATTCCTCAACGCCGAGAACTCAACCAAATATTTTATGATAGATGTTGTCAAGGGAGGATTCTATCCAGTTTGATGGCCACAACTTAGCCAATGGAATCCTTTTGGAGGATTAATGAATCGTGCTAGCATAATTTTCAGGCACTCGTCTTAAACTCAATAGTTGTTGACGTATGGCAGAATTTGTTTGAGCAGTTCGAAAGCACGAAGAAAGAGGTTCTGCCCCTCTGTGGCTCATCTTGCCCCAGTCTGTTGGGTCTTTGGAAATGTTCACCTTGAAAGTGAGTTTGGAAACAACTTGCCATGAGACCACCTCGAGATGGCTTGCCCCAAGTGTTTGAAACTTGCAATGGTCTGAACTTGACTAACCAAATGTTGGAATGGTAGACTCTTGATTGATTGTCCTTTGGATAGCTGGACTCATTGAGCTCCGAGGTGGCTTGCCCCGGACTAAGTCTTGAAGCAAATTACTCTTGGCTAACTGAACCATGGAGTGATTGGACTTACTGAACTCTGAGGTGGCTTGCCCCAGTCTGATTCTTGAAACAGATTACTCTTGGCTAGATGATCCTTAGGGTGATTAGCTCGAATTAACGGATGCTCAAAGTGATTTTCCCCTGACTAAACTTCTTTCACTCCATCAAGTTCCTCAACTGTATTTGGCATTTCTTTGATGCTAAGTGTTGACTTGCAAATAAGATTGTTCATTCAAAAATGGTAATTTTAATGCAGTGTTTATGCAAAAATTTGAAATCAAAGTTTATTGATATGAACGGGTGAAATACAGTGAACGGGTCAATGATAAGAATACAATGGTGATCAAGTCATTCACAGTATGCAAGTTGGTGCTATCAAATGATTAACAAAAATCGTTTGGAGTCAAGTTAACACAAACTTGCTATAGTATGCTTTCAAGATAAACCCTGCCTCAATTAGGTCTTTGAAGGGTTGTAACGTGGTCTGGTTCACGGTTTTTTGAAACAAAAGGATATAAGGCTCAAAATTATTTTTACCCACCCCTTCTTCTTGATGATCTCCAGTTCCTACGTTCAGTTAATTCAATACACGCATTCGACTTCCAAGAGGGTTCGAAGGTGTGATGAGGATTCAAGACGAATTTTTCTTGAAATGGCAGTCACCTTATTTTTTGTTTTGTTGAGGGTTTTGGTGACCTCTTTTTGTTTTTCTTTGTCCCTTATTTTGCCTGGACCGCTTCTTTGAAGCTTTCGGTCCACCGGGATGCCCTGACTTTTGCCTAAGTCATTTTTGTGGTGTTTGACTTAGCGGACTTTTATTTTTTATTTTTAAAGGTATTGACTGCCACATTATTGGTGGATAAGGATCAACCAACACTAATTTTAGCTTTTCTTAACTTCTTCAACACTTCAACATGTGTGCGAAGGATAACACGTGGTTGAACCTAATTGGAGGGTGTTCATATGGACGATTTTTGAAAGATCGAATACATGATCAAAATATCTGAACACAACTACCCTGCCCCAGGTTAAGATTAAGGGTTTTAGATCCGAAATAAACACCAACTTCTAGGCTCAAAGTGGTTGTCTAGGGATTAACTCCTTATCACTCCAGTGTTTGGGGATTTGAAACAATGCCTTACATCATCGACAAGGTTTTACTCAAAAGCATACCACAACAATTTCAGGTGTTTCGTTTTCATCATCCTCCCTCCAATCTTTGTTAACACAACAGTTCGATAAACAAAAGTGAATGAGAGGAGTATTTTGTTTTTTAACATAAATGAAAAACGAGTGAATACGAATGGATCAATTCAAAAGATGCATAAACATTTCATTAATCCTACCAATTCAAAGAAAACAACAATGCTTAAGAAGCAAATAACAGTCAACATGCAAGGAAACTACAAAAGAAATGCTGAAACAGCCAAATGATTGCCAGCTTTAGGGAATGACTTCTTCAATCTTGATCCATTAACTTAAGGGAACACCCTTTGAGACCTTCGCGCTTATCCGGTCGATAGGTAAAATTTACCACCAAGCTTCCTTCTTGAAAGGCTATGTACTTGTTGTCAATCAGCTGCTGTACTTTGGCTTTGAAAGCGTCACAGTCTTCAGTTGAGTGCCCTTCTGATCCGGCATGATATCCACATTTCTTAGTTGGGTTATACCCGGGTGGGTAAGGTTGTGGAACCGGTTTAAGAGACTTGGGAACCACCAACGAGTTTTGAATCAGAGGTTGTAGGAGTTGGCTGTATGTCATGAAGACCGGATGTTGAGGATCATTTTTCCTTTCCAAGTTACCTTGAGGCCTTTGCTGATTGTGATACCTCGGGCCTTGGGCTTGTTGATTTGGATGAGGGGTAAACCAGGATTGTTGGCAATGAAGACCAGAAGGTGGGGGTTGCTGGTACAACACTTTGGGCATTGCTAACTGCTCATTTTCAGCCACTTGAAAGTTGGGATCAACAAGCTTTTTGACATTGGCAGGATGATCTTCAAATTCTTTTCCTTCAGTCTCATCGTTGTACGCATGTCTCTTGGATTCACTACTCACTTCTCCTTTTCTTTCATTGGTTAGGGTCGCGACATTGGAAATCCAAGACGGTATCTCAATGCTCTTACCAGGAAACAATGATAGCTCACTAGCCATATCCCTGACATCTTCCTTGTGGTACAAAACCTTGAGGGGTATCAAGGGTCCTTTCCCTTTATCATTACTTGGCCCAGAGATCAAGGTATATGTACTTGAGACTTCCTCCTTGAGTGTTGGTGACCTTATGTCAATCAATCTTTGCAGCTTGAGCTTAAAACTCACGCATTCCTCGATGGAGTGCCCCATTGTTCCAGTATGGTATTCACACTTGATCTTCGGGTGATCTTCTTCAAAGACTAAGCTCTTCTTGTTAATCAGTCCTCGTACCAAATATTTTAGCGCACAGCAAGAATCTAGGTCATGTCCCAATGCCCCTTTATGGAATTCACATGTTGCATTTGGATTGTACCATGGCAGGTCTGGTGACACAGGTGTAAGAGCTCGAGGTGTCACCAAAGCATTTTGGATCAGTTGCGGGTAGAGCTTGCTATATGGCACCGGAATCGAGTCATTGTGATCCTTGTTCCTCTTGTTCTGATTCTGATTTTTATTCTGAACCTGGCTTTGGTGACTTTTAGGAGGAATAGCCAGAGGATGTTGCTGATGACGTCTTGAGGGAGGGCCATATGCCGGTAGGCGAGGAGTTGCCATATAAAATTTCCCTTGACTGGGGTAACACCAGACGGATGTGGAGTAGTAGCTCTCTTTGTTGCAGTAGTGTATATTGGGTGACCCTCTTTTCTCAACAAGACTTGCAGGGTTTCCAAGACCCACCTCATTTGGCTCTTCAAAAGATTAAGTTCCTCCTTCAGCGCTTCTTGGCTTTTCCTTAGCTCGTCCATCATCCCCTGAGACATGGTTCTTTGCTCTTCGCGTGTTGAGAATCACTTTGCTTCACGGACAAAAGATGGATGAGTCTTTTTTTTGGTATTTTGTCTGGAGAATGACATGCATTATGATGCGATGCAAATGCAATGGAATGCGAATGAATGCAATGCAAGCCATGCACATTTGTTTTTTTATACACGGGTTCAAAAGCCCGAGGTACTGATAAATTTGATTGCTTTTCCAAAACGGGGTTCTCACCGGGTATGGTCTAAGGTTTTGTTACAAAGGATTCCCAGAGTCATTGATTCACAAGAATGTTTGATGCTTACGGGAAATACTTTCCGGTCGTCAACTCCATCAAGGGAATCTATTCTGGGTGAGGTTCTCGTACCGACCCTTACGAAGTATACACCTCGCGAGTCCGTACTACGCAACCATCGACTGGGTTCTAGACAGGATACTCAGAGTCATGGATTCAAAAGACTGTTTGACGCTTACGGAAAATACTTTCCGGTCATCAACTCCATCTAGGGAATCTATTCTGAGCGAGGTTCTCGTATCGATCCTTACGAGGTATCCACCTCGGGAATCCATACTACGCAACCATCATTTCTAGTTGGCCAAAGGTTTAATGTTCTAAAAGGTCCTTAGAGTCATGGACCCCTTTGAAACATCGGCGCTTACGAGGTATACACCTCGGGCGACAATATTTGCAAAAGGATCTACTCTAAGTGAGGTTCTCGTACCGACCCTTACGAAGTATTCACCTCGGGAGTCCGTACTACTCAACCATCGTCCTATCTTATGTGTTTTTTCACTCTAGACTCGGGCGTAGAGTCTTTCCCACATGGTTTGCAATCAAATACCCAAGTACCAACAATCACAATAGAACCAATATACAACAGATATCAATATAACAATAAAGATATTAAAAGCAATAAATAAGGGAAAAGCCATAAAATTAAATAAACAAAGGCACACAAACGTCCTAACTAGGCTTGACTCGCTTAGGGATTTGGGTTTCCCCAGCAGAGTCGCCATCTGTCGCACCTCGAAAAAATATGGGGATACGACTTCAAAGCGAAGCGCGATCGCACGCTCGCAATGATGGACTGAACAGAGTCGCCACCGAACTTTATTTATTCCTAAAAAGGAAAGGGGAAATATCGATAAAACCCAAGACAAAAGAAAGGATAAGATATGGTCATCGCAACCAATATCAGGGTTCGGGAGTCGATTACGCAAGGGGAAGGTATTAGCACCCCTCACGTCCGTTGTACTCAACGGGAACCATTAGGTCAGTTGTGTGCATTAATGTTAGTTGAAATGTTAGGCTTTTCAATTTATTAGGTGGGAAAGAAAGAATAGAAGATAGGAGAAATGTTTTTGGATTTTTGACGAAGGACTAAACCTAAGTTTTTTTATTAGTGGGCCTGACAAGATTTATAAATCCTGCTCCTACGTATCTCAAAAGAGAAATCAAGGCTTACGTAGTTCTGGGTAGAAAAATGTTTGTTTGTTGGTCGATTTTAGTGAAAGCTATATTGTATTAATCGACATAAACATTGTTTTACCCAAAACAGATGAGGAGTGGACGCGTACCACACATCGAACGGATTTATAAATCTACATTCGGAAAAGCGTCATTTATCTCTACTCAACAATCGTGGCCGAAACATTGTTTTGTATCACTTAAGACAATATATCTTTCATTTATGAAAAAGGTTTTTGATTAGTCACACGGCGGCGAGAAAAGAGTTTGATTGGTTGGACGTACTTTGAGTGATGGCGAGAACTTGGATGAGCGAGATATACATCTCGAATCCTAGCCTCAGGAGTGCATGGTATACACCATGTTCCATTTCCATCTTTATTAAAAAAAGTTAAGATAGGAATTAAGTATTTTGGAATTTGATTGAGAAAGGGTTTGAAGAAACCGCAATGACAATTTTAGACGATGGCGAGAGTTAAGATTGGCGAGGCATACGTCTCGAATCTTAATCTCAGGAGTGCATGGTATACACCATGTTCCATTTCCACCTTATTGAAAGAGTTTAAGATAGGAATTAAATATTTTGGAATTTGATTGAGGAAGGGTTTGAAGAAACCGCATTGACAATTTTTAGGCGATGGCGAGAGTTATGATTGGCGAGGCATACGCCTCGAATCTTAACCTCAGGAGTGCATGGTATACACCATGTTCCATTTCCACCTTTATTGAAAGAGTCTTAAATAAGATTTAAGTATCTTAGATTTGATTGAGAAAAAGGTTTGACGAAACCACATTGACAATTTTAGACGATGGCGAGAGTTAAGATTGGCGAGGCATACGTCTCGAATCTTAACCTCAGGAGTGCGCGGTATACACCACGTTCCACTTCCATCTTTATTGAAAAGGTCTTGAATATGAATTAATATTTTTTGAGTTTTTGATTATGAAAATGGCTTGACGTTGAATCAAGCGTTTGATGAAAATTGAAAGAAATGGAATAGAATAGGAGGGAGAAATGGATTGATTTGTTTATTGAGAAAAATATTCGACGTTGGATCGAGTCATATTTTTTGTATTTTTGAAATTGTTGATTTTATTCTTGTGTTAGTAGCTAATTAAACACCCAAACAGTAAAAGAAATAAAAAGTACAAAATTATTACATATTGGGGGAGTGGGGTACATTTGTCAAATGGGGATTAAACAATCATGAAATAAATAAAATCGGGCCCAAACAAATAATGCATGAGTGTAAGTGCAAGGGAACCGGCTCATTGTAAGAAAGCCCAAGAGTAAGCTATGTGAGGTCGGCGGCGATGCTTAAAAGCAATCGACTTACAAGGGTGTGAAAAAGGGGCTCAATATTAAATCGAGAAAAGTATGATTTTTTTTGAAAATGGTTTTGCATGCATGATGGATTTAATAAAAAAATCATGGACATAAAAAAAAAAAAAAAACTATTAAAAGAAACAAAATGCTAAAAGATAATAAAATACTAAAAAGAAATAAAAAATGAAATGCTAAAAAGAAATGAAATACTAAAAAAGAAATACTAAAAATACTATTTACGAGTATCAAACCCACTCCTCTTGAGACTATGGCACTACGCTCTCTCCACTAGGCTACTTACTAACTGACTGATAATTTATTGCTAACTTAAATATATAAACTAATGTAAATTAAAAGAGATTAAAATAAAAACTTAATAGAAAAAGAACCGTTAGTCTATTGGCAATAAAGCCCAGCCGCCTGGCTGTTGGACTTACCAAGGGGAATAGATTGGAAACCTAAAACAATTATTAACTAACTAATTAAAAGAATCTTTTTTCATAATGTTTTTCTCTTTAAAACTAATTATTCTATTTAATAAAAAAATGAAAAAAGAAAATAAAGAAAGAAACACAAAAACGGATCTGTCTCTCTCACAAAGCTCGCTCTTCTCTCTCTCGCGATGCTCTCCACCTCAAACTCCCGTCTTCCTCACGAAATCTCTCGCGCCCCCAATCATCTCAAACCTTCGCACTCACCTCTCTCCCAATCGCTTCCAATCGCGTCTCTCTCAGACTCTCAAAATCTCATCATTTTTCTCCCTCGCCCAAACAACGTGAAAAATTGGAAGAAAAGCTCACCTTTGGCGAAACGACGGAGACGATGGCTCAAACTCGCTCCTTCCCTCTCCCAAGCAGGTTTTTGATTTTTTAGATTTAGGTTTTTTTAAGTTTTCGCTGCTTTTCCTCCTTTCCGCCTCCGATTGATTAGGGTTTTCTCTCTGAATCCCCTCCTATTTATCCTCTTCAAATTAGGGTTCAGATTGATGCTCCAAGGTTCCAAAAGAGAAAGCTTTCAGAAGCACTTTCGGATGCTCAGAAGTGCTTTTCCTATCTGATGATAGATTTCGAAACGGTAATCTGCACTTAAGCCTTTCCAATCGCTTTTTGTCCCAATTCCAATTTGGGAACTTTTGAAAATTAGCTATTTTTACTAATTAATTGGTGTTTTTTACTGCAGTGAAGATGATACTTGGTTTCGGTTTTCTCACAGCCTTGTTGGAATTGTTTTCGTTGCTTAGCTTCTGAAGAGAATAAAGCAGGATGCAATTTGTTTTATGCAGCCAACAAAACCTTTAGTTCTGTATCTCGACTGTCAATTGTTAATGAACCTGTGTGTTATTTTTCAATCTTGGAGATAGAAGCACAGAACAGCTCCAAATGAGTGCAAACGAGATTAACAAGATCCCTTATCAAAAAATCAATCCGATTTATATTCCTCATGCGTCTCAGAAACCAGATGTCTAGTGAAGTGATCAATTGCATCCTCAACAACAGGTGAATTCACTTTTGCTCGCCACTCAAATTTTGCAACTGCTTTTGGATTCTCGGTAGGCTTCCTTGTAGACTGAATATTGGTGGAGCTACAACAAACTCAATGTTCTCTGATTTCAAAGTCTGAATGAGCTTATGTGCCATAAGAGGAGTAATATGCACTGCTCTCTGAAATAGCTCTGAAGCAGCATTAACATTCCCTTCTTTGAGCTTAGCCATTGCCAAATCATGATAAGCATTTCTTTTCTTGTTAAATTTTAGACAATTGGTCTTCAAGGTATCTCAGGTCATGTTTATGTGGTTGTGTGAATGCAGGGCGTGTTCAGCAGGATAAAGGTTGGTTTCTCACATAGCTAGTTGTTGTCACAACACTGGCAGAAGATCGCTCAGAATCTGGACGGAGATTGGACGGGGCACTAAGATCAGGATTTGGAAACACTGAGCAACGGCAACGATGACATTTCACATTCAGCCTGAGCCACTCGTCAATGCATTCAACATGAAAATTGTGTGCACAAGGCAAGCCATGAACCTTATTCCCAACACGGAACTCTTCTAAGCAGATGGGGCATTCACTGCAATCCGTAGGAACAACCTTTAACATGAACTTTGGAAGTTCCTGAATCAATGCTTCAACTGCTTCTCTCTGAGCTGGTGTTAGGTAAAGTCCTGGTCAAGTGAGTTTTGTTGTCGCTTTGGCTCTAGTTCTGAATTCAACTTTTGAAAATTGGGAAGTTTAATGAATGGCTTTGGTATTGCAGGGTGCTGCTATGCTGTTTTCTGTTTCAATTTGCATTGCAGTTTTGTAAGTTGGTAGCTATGACAGTTGTTTCCGTTGCCCTTTCTGCTTTCTTTTACTGCAGCTTATATTGTGCAGTGGCTTTTATGTTTTGTAGCCACGTCCTGCTTTTGGCTCCTTGCAGCTTGTTGTTTGGGGCTTTTGTAAATGAAACCGAGACTGCTGTGATATTGCAAGTTGGATAGAATTGACCGCACCGCCGAAGGCTGCATAGCAGATGACGCTTACATGACTGATTTGAGAGGTATTCGACGGGTTTGGTTGCAGAAGGCTCCGCTGTTGTTGTTGCGGGACCCGGATAGACTTTTTCATTTGAATTGCTCATGATGTATGCCATGAAGTTTGATGTATGTAGCATAAAATGTATATGAATAACCAATGAGGCATAATGTAATGCTTATGTAAAATGCTTGTTTTGATATGTAAAATGTGCTTATGATATGTAAATACAAATGGAATGAAGTGTATGAGAAAGTAGCATTACGTACCATGCTTTTTTATATTGCCCCTTTTTTAGGGATATGCAAATGATCATAAAATGTGGATAATTGAGAAGTTGGTTTATAAAAATGGAAAGGATTTTTAGGCATAATCCAAAACTAACTTAAATATCAACTTAAATAATAATAACAAATCAGTAAAAACCAAATTAAAATCAAATTAATTTATAATTCATTTAAAATTACTTGGATATCAACTCTAACAATCATTTGGAAATAAAAATCGATTAGAGTTTTAATCGTTAGTAAAAATAAACAATTAAGATTAAATTGACAATTGGAATTAAACTTAATTTGAAATTAAAATCAAATTAAAAATAAAAAAAAAGAGTCAAGATATTAAAATCCATTTTATACTGATGAATGTATGCAAATGCAAAAATAAAAGAAAAAATGGAAAGATTTCAGGATCAAAATCGGGGTATGACACTCATAAATGATGTCTAATCCCAATAGTCAGTACACTGCTCGAGGAGATCTCAAGAGACTATTCCTTGATTACTGCTAGACAGCTGTCTAGAAGTTCCAAGGTCAGACGCAAGGTACTCCACGTGTTTGCTTTATCTAATCTTCAGGAATACCAAGGGATTGGTTCCTGGAGATTTCTAACTCAGATAACTTCTAACTTGGTAGGAGTATCAGAGTCAGAGGCAGAATCCATTGTGTTTACATCAGAATCTCATTTTACAAACTCAGAGGCACATTTTATTCAGGGCAATTTTGAATGTTCAGATTCTTTAAGATGAAGAGGAATCTATCTTTAGCTAAGGGTTTAGTAAATATGTCAGCCCATTGATGATCTGTATCAATGAATTTCAATGTTACTACCCCTTTCTGAACATAGTCTTTGATAAAATGATGTTTTATTTCTATGTGCTTAGCTCTGGAGTGTAAAATAGGATTCTTGCTTAAACAAATGGCAGCAGTATTATCACAGAAGATAGGGATGTTACTCTCAAAGATTTGCAGATCCTCTAATTGATTCTTCATCCAGAGCATCTGAGTAGTGCACATAGATGCTGAGATGTATTCCGCTTCTGCAGTAGACAAGGCTATGGTTGATTGTCTTTTGCTGGCCCAGGATATCAGATTCTTTCCCAAGAGCTGACAATTTCCAGATGTACTTTTTCGTTCCATTTTGTCTCTTGCGTAATCTGCATCACAAAAACCAGATAGTTTATACTCTGATGTTTTCTCATACATCAGGCCCAAGTTAGGAGTTCCTTTCAGATATCTGAGAATTCTCTTAACTGCTGTTAAGTGAGATTCTCTAGGGTCTGATTGAAATCTGGCACAGAGACAAACACTAAATAGAATGTCAAGACGAGTAGTAGTCAGATAGAGAAGGGAGCCTATCATACCACGATAGAGCTTTTGACAAACCTTTTGACTGACTTCTTCTTTTTCAAGAATGAAGGTTGGATGCATGGGTGTCTTTGCAGGTTTGCATTCAGCCATTTCAAATTTCTTCAGAATGTATTTTATGTATTTACTTTGATGAACGTATGTGACTTCTGAAGTTTGATTGATTTGAATTCCTAGAAAGAACTTTAGTTCTTGCATTAGGCTCATTTCAAATTCTGCCTACATTAGCTCAGAGAATTCTTGACATACAGAGGCGTTAGCTGAACCAAAAATGATATCATCAACGTATATCTGGCATATCATGAGATCATTATTAATGTTTTTACAAAAGAGTATGGAGTAAACTTTCCCTCTGATAAAATCATGTTCCAGAAGAAAATTACTTAATCTTTCATACCAAGCTCTGGGAGCTTGTTTAAGTCCATATAAAGATTTCTTAAGTTTAAAAACATGTTCTGGAAAATTTGAGTTTTCAAAACCTGGAGGTTGGTTGACATACACGTCTTCTTATATATAACCATTAAGGAATGCGCTCTTGACATCCATTTGATACAATTTGATAGAATGATTTATAGCGAATGATACAAGTAAGCGAATAGATTCTAACCTGGCGACTGGGGAAAAGGTTTCATTATAGTCAATGCCTTCTTGTTGTCTGTAACCTTGAGCCACCAGTCGAGCTTTGTTTCTGACAACTTCTTCTTTCTCATTCAGCTTGTTTCTGAACACCCATCCGGTTCCGATAATATGAGTGCCTCTGGGCTTAGGAACAAGATCCCAGACGTCGTTCTTTGTGAATTGATCTAGCTCTTCTTGCATGGCTAGAACCCAGTCGCTATCTTGAAGTGCCTCATCACAGGAAGTAGGCTCGACCAGAGATACTAGTCCTAGAGGAGTTTCTTCAGGGGTTTTGAAAGTAGACCTAGTTCAGATAGGTTCGTCCTTATTTCCCAGAATCAACTCTTCAGATATGTTAAGGCGACTTTTAGCTTTCTTTGGGATTTCTGGGGAGTTAGTTCCTTCTGAAGTTTGAATGGCAGTTTCTTCTGGAGCTTTAATCTTCTCGTCAGAGCCTGCAAGAGTGATCTCCAGATCTGCAAGTTTCTCAACTAGCTTTGACTTTTCAGGGTCAAGCTTATCATCAAATCTGACATGAATTGATTCTTCCACAATTTTGGTTTATGTATTGTATACTCTGTAGCATTTAGAGCGTTCTGAGTATCCTAACATAATGCCTTTTTGTGCTTTGGAATCAAACTTGTTCAGATGTTCTTTAGTATTTAAAATAAAACAGGAACATCCAAAAGGATGAAAATAAGAAATGTTTGGTTTTCTTCCTTTACACAGTTCATAGGGAGTCTTCTCCAGAATAGGTCTTATGGAGATTCTATTCTGAATGTAACACGTTGTATTTACAGCTTCGGCCCAAAAGTGCTTAGCCACATTTGTTTCATTGATCATGGTTCTGGCCATCTCTTATTGAGTGTCCTATTCTTCCTCTCTACAACTCCATTTTGTTGTGGAGTTCTAGGGCAGGAGAAATCATGGGATATTCCATTAGAGTCAAATAATTCCTCAAAAAATTTATTTTCAAATTTCCCACCATGATCACTTCTGACTCTGATGATTTTAGAGTCAATTTCGTTTTGAACTTTGGAACAGAAGCTAGTGAATACAGAGTGAGACTCACTCTTGTGCTTTAATAATTTTACCCATGTCCAGCGACTGAAATCATCAACAATGACTAGTCCATACTTCTTTCCATTGACTGATGATGTTTTCACAGGACCAAATAAATCAATGTGAAGAAATTCCAGAGGCTTAGAGGTTGAAACAATATTTTTCTTTTTGAAAGATGTTTTTGAAAATTTTCCTTTCTAACATGCTTCACACAGAGCATCTGAAGAAAACTTCATCTTAGGTAGACCTCTGACTAACTCGAGTTTATTTAGCTGAGATAATTTTCTCATGCTAATGTGGCCCAAGCGTCTATGTCATACCCATTGCTCTTCGTGAACAGACATCAGACATTTCATATTTTGTTCTTTTAAATCAGAAAGATTTATTTTATAAATATTGTTTTTCCTCTTGCTAGTGAATAGGACAGAACCATTGTTTTGATTTATGGCTTTACATGTTTTTTGATTAAAGATTACATCATATTCGTTATCACTTAATTGACTTATTGATAACAGATTATGCATTAATCCTTCTACATATAACACATCAGATATAGAGGGAAGAGTACCATTACCAATAGTTCCGGAGCCTCTGATCCTTCCTTTCTGATCTCCTCTAAAGCCTACGAATCCAGCATCTTTAAGTTCCAGGCTTTGGAACATAGACTTTCTTCCCGTCATGTGTCGCGAGCATCCAGAGTCCAGGTACCATGACTGGTGTTTTAACTATGTTGCATAAGATATCTGCAACATAAACAATCTTATCCTTTGGTACCCAGAGTCTTTTGGGTCCTTTCTGATTAGTTTTCCCAGAGTTTCTTAACACTTTGGGTTTTCTAGCATTATTAAATTGTTGCTCTTATGTATGTGTATAGTGATATGAAAATGGAGATTTAGGTTGGTCATTAGTAGAAGTTTTATCTTCATTAGGATCATACCCAATTCCTCTTCTATTGTTCTGACTAACTCCATAAATCATGGATGCCATTATGCTCCTCCCTATCCCATTTTTCAGAAACTTTTGAAAAGATTTTTCATATTTATAAATTATTCTGTTTGAAGTTTGTGGAGCTTGAGATAACGCTTCTTCAAGTTTTGAGCAATTTTTCTTTGTTGCATCTCTTTCTAATGTCAAAGTTCTGTTTTCATCTTTTAGTTCTAAAATTGTTATCTCAAGTTTGCCGCATTCTTCTAATGTTTCTTCAAGAACGCCTTTTATAGCTTTAAATTTTTGTTTGAGTTTCTGATATGAGCTAAGAGTTTCAGACAGACATGATTCTAGGTCAGATCGAGAGAGTTCAGAAAATACCTCTTCTGATTCAGATTCTTCATCTGAAGTGTTCTTGGATGTGGTAGCCATGAGTGCCACATTAGCATGTTCATCAGAGTCTGATTCTGATGAGTCAGATTCGTTGTCATCCCAGGTAGCCATCAGTCCCTTTTTGGTTCTGAGGGAATTTTTTCTTGAAGTTCTCTTCTCTGGAACTGTCTTTCTTTAACTTGGGACATTCGTTTCTGTAGTGACCTATTGCTTTACATTCATAACACGTAACATCTTTGTTAGATTTACCTTTCGAGGTTGATTCTGATCGGTCCCCTCTGGGTCTTGGTCTCCTGAAGTTATTATTCCTCTTTCTCCAGAGTTGTTTTACTCTTCTGGTCAGAAGGGATAATTCTTCCTCATCGTCAGAATCTTCTTGTTCAGAGTCATCAGCGTCTTCTGTTTCGGCCTGGAAGGCTTTGTTTCTGTCATACTTGCGCCTTTCAGATCTGGACTTTAATGCTACAGACTTGATCTTCTTCTGAGGCTCATCTTCCTCCAGTTCTATCTCATGACTTCTGAGTGAACTGACAAGCTCTTCAAGGCTGATGTTGTTCAGATCCTTTGATAGCTTTAAGGCTGTAACCATGGGTCTCCACTTCTTTGGCAAGCTTCTGACTATCTTTTTGACATGGTCTGTAGTTGTGTATCCTTTGTCTAGCACTTTGAGACCTACAATAGGAGTTTGGAATCTAGAAAACATTACCTCTACAGCTTCATCATCCTCCATTTTGAAGGCTTCATATTTCTGGATTAGAGCTAGAGCCTTCGTTTCTTTGACCTGAGAGTTTCCTTCATGAGTCATCCTTAGGGAGTCGAGTATATCTTTAGTTGTTTCCCTGTTGGTGATTTTTTCATACTCATTGTAGGATATGGCATTGAGAAGTATCGTTCTGGCTTTGTGATGATTTTTGAATTTGCGCTTCTGATCATCTGTCATTTTACATCTGTGGACGGCAACTCCAGCATCTGTTACAGGAGGTTTGTATCCAACTGTGACAATGTCCCAGAGATCAGCATCATAGCCCAGAAAGAAACAATCAATTCTATCTTTCCAGTAATCGAAATTCTCTCCATCAAAGACAGGAGGCTTAGCGTTGTAGCTGTCTCTTTCATTGGTGTTGGCCATAGTTTTTCTCGTTCTGGATCTCTCTACACTGTTAAGTGTTTGATTAGAAAATCAATAATAGAGCCGAAGCTCTGATACCAACTGAAGGTGAGAAAAACAAGAAAGGGGGGTTTGAATTGTTATAGAAAATAAAATCTTTCTCAAAAGTAAGAACACACAAAATTTTATACTGGTTCGCTTATAACACAAAGCTACTCCAGTCCACCCTGCCAAGGTGATTTCGCCTTCAAAAAGGACTTAATTCACTAATCTTGAAAGATTAATACAACCAAACGTCTAAGAGAGTGATCTCTTAGTCCTCCCAAGTCTACAGACTACGCAGAGTCACTTGAGGAACAAAAGCAATTCAAAAAAATAAATTTATAATGGAGAGTGCTTCTAAGAGTAAGCAAATATTACAGCAGAATAATCAAGCAAGTGTTTTCACGTATGAGCAGTAGTTCGTGAAAAACTAAGAGAGAATGTAAAGAATTTTCTGTGCGTTGTTATGTCTCTCACTGAAGTAGGTTGTCCTTTATATAGTGGTGAAAGGACCGTTGGAGTGATGACAGAATATTGGCCTTTGATGAGCATTCAATGTCATTACTTCTGTGTTTCTTGCCATAACCAATTTGTCTCCCTGAATAACTTCTTTCTAAAAATACTTTCTTTCCATTTGAAGAAATTCTTTCCGTTACTCTTTCTGGAGAATCTTCATCAGAGTCTTTGTTATCTTGGAGTCTCTGTGTCAGAAGGAGATTGCGTTGAGGTTACATCAGAGCTTTTAAGAGTACTGGTCTTCTAGATCATCAGAACTAAGTCCAGTGGATGTTTAGAGCTTCTAGTTCTTTCTACTGTCTTGTTTTGCTTGAATCATAACTTCTAGAGCGCACTTCTTCTTCAGATGCTTCTGATCTTCTAGTACTTTGTATCTGATCAGAGTTTGTATCTGATAAAACGATCAGATTCCTTTGTTGCTGTTCAGAGTCCTGCACACTTAGAGAATTTTCGTTAGGGTGCCATTTTTGGTTTCATCCTTTGTTATCATCAAAATCCTGGAATTATATTGTAGAACAATTTTGTTCTTACAATCCTCACCCGATCATTTAGCCCAACGGTACGAACTCTTAAAAATTTAGTTGATACTTAAGCAAAATTTGCTTAGTAAGTGCGAAAAAGTTGAAAACGAGATCATAGTCACTAACAGGTTCACCTGTCTTGAATATGTATGGATAACGGTCTTAATGTGATTTCGCTAGAATGAAAAAGAGGTTGAAAAAGAACAAAGAATGTAGGTCAAGTTATAATGGCATGATTCAAATTGGTTTTGCATAGGGGGAGTTTTTGTCCGTGAAATGCGGATGTGTGTCACTACGATATCCTTGTTATTGTTATCTAGTACCTATTTAACTAGAATTAGCCTAGAAGTCTCTTACTACTTAGAGTACCATCGTAACTATGTTTCAGACATTGTGTTTAACCGTTTATCATGTGCGTTGGATGATTGCTTAAGGACAAACAACGGTCTAAGTATGGGGAAATTTGATAACGAGAAATCGTATCATGTTTTTCGGCTTATTTCACATGTTATACGTCTATATTTTTATGCATTTTATCTCCTTTTACTTTCGTTTTATTTGTTTTGCAGTTGTTAGCCGATTTCATTGGAGTTTTGGAAGCCTCGCAGAAAAGAAGCGAAAAAGGAGCCAAAGTGGAGCAAAAGAGTTAGTTTTAATGCATCTGAGCAAATGGCGTTTGCCACCTGCTAGATGGCATTCACTATCTCCATGCCCACCACGTCATTTAATGAGCAACGCAATGGTGTTCGCCATTGCCCTAATGGCGTTCGCCATCTTCATGCAGAAACAAAATTGCGCTAGTGGGGCAATTTCTTAGCAATTTTTAACCACGTCTGCCTCCACTAAGTCAGCACGTCCAAGGCAGTTACCAGGCATATTAACTCTATATATAGAGCCGTTTTAGGAGTTTTAGACATCCAATTGAACCCGCGCGAAAGCTCTGTCAAAATTCAGTCTTAGTTTTAGGCAGAAAATTACCTGTAAAAGTGGCAATAACTCACATCGAGGGATTGTCACACCTTTTTATTTTCGTACCGTTTGTATTTTGGGTCAGGAACAAGCTTGTCATTATTTTCAAGTTCAAGTTAATTCAAGTTTTATTTTACGCAATTTCAGGTTTTTTTACCGCTTTTAATATTTGTATGCTTTATTGTCTTTTATTACTTGCATGTTATGTTATTCTCAGTTATAAACACTTTAATCATGTTGCTTTCAAATAATATCATACCTTGCTAAATTATTCTGAGTCTGGAGTATGAGGACCATCGTTACTCACGGGACTCGGTAGAAATAATAGGCGCGAATATATGATTTAACTATGTTTTGGCTTTAGTTTCCAAATGCATGTTTTACTGTTTTTGCACGAGAGTGTGGAACAAACTAAGGTTCAGTCCGATAGCGCGAGAGTGTCAGGAAGGAACCGGATAGTGGAAACTAGGCAGCGATCCTAAAAACAACGAGAGCGCTATCGACATTGTTTAGGATCTCATTTACTTTCAAAATATGCTTTCTAATTAGAACGGACTAGCGAGAGCAAAATCCTGTGGTTAGTGGGTGTGGTCTTTGTCGATAGCACGAGAGTGTGAGACGGGACCTTTAAGTCGATATTTTCTATATAGTGAAATAGAATCGTATTTATTTACCGAATTCTACCTAAGCCCTTAGGAACACAAAATCCATATTTCTGACTCGTTTTTATCATAACTTTTAAATCGTTAGAAATTAGTATCTTCATTCCCGTTTATAACCTTATAACCTTTAGCCTTATCTTTGCACTGCAACAGTAGATAACATTAGCTTGACCATTAGTCTCTGTGGGTTCGATAATATTTTAAAACTATACGATAGAATGTGCACTTGCAGTCATCATCCGACAGACACGTCAATGGTGCAAATCCCCCCACTTCAATTTCAGATTTACGAGGACATTTTTCTCGTCAATCTGAAAACCAAATTGAATACTCTCCTACGATATCCAGAAAATTGGAGAGTTATCAAGCTCGAGTATCGTTCATCTTCTATACATAATGAACGGAACATACAATTCACCATGCTTGAACTGAAGACGGATAATTATTTGAAAGTGATGTGGAGTACCTTTTATCGTTATTCAACAAAAGATCTTATTGAAGTGGGTGCGATGATTCAAAAATCAACCAAATATATTATAAGAATGTTGCAACATCCCGAACCACTCGTTTCTAAAAACATGTAATGTTAAATTTATGTAATGTTTATCTATGTAATGTTTATTTTGAAGTTAACTTATGTTGGTTTTCCATTCTTCCATTATTTCTTCTTGTGTCTGGTTTGATATAATATAGCATTTTCCGGAGATGCATCTTCGGAAATCTCACTGAGTAATGAACTAAGAGGGGTTACATAGATGCACCTAAAAATCAACCTTTCGTGCATACGGAGATACATCTATATATAAAATTTTAACAGAATAATGGTTCTTAGCATTTTGCCGCAGATTAAGCATTAGTCATCACTGAAATTAGATATAAGTAAAAAATAATCTATGTTTAAGTTTTGCTTTTGGGAATTGCTTAAGGCATCCTAAGCATTGTTGGAACAAAATTAGTTTGTATCATATCCCTTAGGTTTTGATGATAACAAAGTATTTATATAACAATTGGGTATACAAATGTTTGTTCAAGTATGCAGGACCATAGATTACAATTTCATATAGAATTCAAGTATTGGTTATGACTATGAACATTCAATGAGAAGCTTAAAGACCAAATTCAGATGGATCAGAATCTGAATACTAGACTCTAAAGAAGTCAACTTCTGAATAAATTAACGTCTAAAGGTCAGAGTGACCAAACTTTGAAGAGTGTAATGTTTGTAGGTCATAGTCTAAAGAAGTCATCCTTTAAAGACCAGGCCTTGAAGAAGTTTGCTTCTGATTATTAGAACTTGAGTCAGTCAAAGCACAAGGACCAAGGTGACACCAATAGGTCATTGTTCATCTCTGAACATACTTTGTCACATGAAGACTAAGCTCTATTTTCTTCATAGAGTTTGTTGGGATACAACAGCTAATTCCTTTTGTAGCAAAGAGTTTTCAAACTAACCTTCACCTAACCTGACAATTTGGTGAAACATACCAACGTCTCTTTTGAAGCTTCTCAAAGGACTCTATTGTGTTTCATCTTCAACGAATATTTGCGTCTCTATTGAAGGAGCTAAAAGTGTTGAAGAAATAGAAGACTCATGAATATTAATTGACAATCAAAGATAAGTTACTTTATCAAAGCTAAAACACAAACTAAACTTAGGATTTCTTATCCTTGTAAATATTAGAAATCTTTAAGTCATAGAGTCTATTTGTGTTGTATTATTTATGCACCTCTTATTGTATATCAAGTGTATTCACCCAACAATTATTAATCTGCTAGGTAGGTTGCTAGAATCCTCTTACTAAGTGTTTGAGAATTTGAAGTCTCTTGCTTGTGTGCTTGAGCAAATGAAGTATCTTGCTTGTGTGATTGAGAAAAGAAAGTCTCTTACTTGTGTGTTTGACCAAAGGAAGTCTCTTGCGTGTGTTCTTGATCAAATCGTAATCTTGTGTGATTTTAGTGAAAATCTCTTGTAAGTACAAGGGGACTGGATTACTCACAAGTTGTGAGAGGAACCAGGATGACTATGTGTGTTATTCTTCTTTATTACATTTTTTTACTGTTTACCTCTGACTAAATAAGATTCTACAACTTTGTGTTTAGAATCTAACTTAAGAGTTTTAAAAGAAAGAAAAACTCAACACAATTCAACCCCCTTCTTGTGTTTTTCTCACCTTTAGTTGGCATCAGAGCATGACTCGTGCTTAACACTTAGTAGTGGTGCTGAAAAGATCTTGAATATTGAATCATGTTTGGAGTTTTTAAATCTGATAGTGGTACTCCTACTCCACATGCTGCTATAAATCATGATTATAGCAATTCAGAAAAAGAACAGTTATACAGCTAGACCTCCAACTTTCAGCGGAGACTCTAATGAGTTTGAATGGTAGAAGAGCAAGATGTATACTCATATCATAGGCCTTGATAATGAGTTGTCTAATATTCTAGAAGATGGCATTGATATTCCAACCAATGGAGTTTGAATGGTGTATAATAGAAAACTCTCACGCCGACTAAGAAAATAGTCTATAGAAAACATCATAGAGTTATAGGCATCTTGGTTGATGCTCTACCTTATTTCGAGTACATCAAAATGATTGATAAATATAGAACTAAGACCCTTTTAAAATCCTTATGTGTTACTCATAAAGGGAATCAACATCTTCAAGAAGCTAAGGCTAACATTCTACTTCAGCAATATGAGTTATTCAGAATGAAGGAAGATGAAGACATTAAAACCATGTTTTCTAGGTTTCAAGTTAATGTATCTGGACTTCATGTTCTGAACAAGAGCTACACTACACCTGATCATGTCAATAATATTCTTACTAGTCTTCTTGTTAGATACAAACCTAAAGTGACAACTATTCAGGAGGCTAAAGACTTAGACAAGTTAAGTCTTGAAAGTCTCATCAGTACTCTTCGGAGCCATGAGATGGAGCTCAATGGAGATGAACCTTGTCATAAATTCGAAGCCTCTGGCATTGAAATTTATTTATTAAGTTTTCAAGGCTCCTCAAGTCTCGGAATTTGAAGAAGCTTCTCATGTAGAAGGTTTTGAAGATGACTCAAATGATGAAGAAATGGCCTTTATCATCAAAAGGTTTCAGTATTTGGCTAAGAAGAACAAGAGATTCTTTGGAAGAAGTTGTGGCTTCAGAGGATCTGGCTCCAAAGAGAAGAAGGATGATCAGAAAGGATGTTTCAACTGTAAAAAGCCTGGTCATTTCATTGTTGAATGTCATGAACTATAAAAGGATGGGCCAAAGAAGGGATGTTTTCATAAAGATAACTTCATAAATAAATTCAAGAAAAGTCTCATGGAAACATGGGATGAACTTGATAATGAAGAAGACTCTGAAAAGGATGAAGAGCGAGCCAACCTTGCATTGATGGCTCTTACATCTTCTAAAGAATAGTCTGACTCAGATTCTGGTTCAGAGTATGAGGAAGAGGATAAGGTATTTTCTAAACTATCCCCTTCTGATTTAATTACTTTTGTTCAAGATCTCATGGGAAAATGTCAAGAGAAAGCCAGACACATGAAAATATTGAAAAAGTAATATGATCTTTTGAATGAAGAATTAATTTTTTTAAATATGAAGCTCCAGAGAAAGATCATATTACTCTAGTAAAGAAAGTATCTGATAAACCTTTTGATGAGCATGAAATGGATCTTTAAGAATTTATCATAGTTGGCCTCAATAGAACTAAACTTGCTTCCATGATCTATGGAGTAAGTAGACACAAACGAGAAGGTCTTGGTTACTCACAAAAATATTTTAATCCAATGTTTGAGACCCTGAGTAAACCAACAAATCCGTCTTCTTTAAGCCCTGCTCAGAAATGGCTTGAATCTTATTTTGTACCTACTTCTGAGAATGCAAAGGTTCTGAAACAGTCATAACCTAAAGTTGTTGAGTCAAGGGTTCTGAAGAAACCAGAACCTAAGACTTTAAAGTCAAAGGTTCTGAAGAAGCTAGAACTTAAGATAACAGAAGTTAAGGTTCTCAAAGGTTCGGAACCTAAGGTTAAGGTTCATTCAAGACAATAAACTTTTAAATCAAAAGTCTTGAATAATACTAAACCTTATCATATGAAAGCAAAGGTACAAAATAAAAAGAAACCTGCCAAAACTAACTAGAAAGGATCCATAAGACTATGGGCACCTAAATCTCAAATTGGCGTTGCTACATATATGCTTCAAGGGAGAAGCAAAGTAACAGTCACAGTACCTGGACAGTGGCTGCTCCTGACATATGACAGGAGAAAGACTTATATTCCAAACCCTAACTCTGAAAGAGGGATGAACTGTGGGATTTGGAGGAAATCATAAAGGAAGGATCACTAGTATGATTACTATCGGTAACTCCTCTATTTCTATTAATAATGGTTGGCTTGTAGACGGACTTAAACATAACCAACTAAGCATTAGCCAATTTTACGATAGTGGTTATAAAGTCATGTTAAATAAGAACAACTGCATAGTCATGAATGAATATGACAAGTTCATTGTGTTCAAAGATAAGCGAAAGGGCATGTTTATAAAATGATTTTTTTCTGAATTGGTTGATCAGAAGGTACTTTACCTTCTATCAGTGAGTGATGAGGAAGTGGCTTTAGCGCAGAAGGCTAGGTCATGCTAACTGGAGATTAATCACTAAACTTAGCAAGTTAAAACTTATTAAAGGATTGCCATACCTCAATTATCACTCAAATTCTCTTTGTGGAGCATGCCAAGTAGGGAAAATCAATAAAAAATATTTCAAATCTAAAAACATTGTCTCTACCTCTAGAGCCTTAGAACTGCTTCACATTTATTTGTTTGGTTGTGTTAGTACTGCATCAATCAATGGGAAGAAATATGGACTAGTCATTGTTGATGACTATAACATATGAACTTGGATTAAATTCCTTAGAACCAATGAAGAATCATATGATGTGTTAAGCATCTTCTGCATATAAGTACAAACTGAAAAAAGAATCTAAAATTTTAAAGGTAAGAAGTGATCATGGTGGTGAATTTGAAAATGAGCCATTTGAACTATTTTATGAAAAATATGGAATCCTCCATGAGTTCTCTTATCCTAGAACTCCATAGCAAAATGGAGTTGTAGAGAAAAAGAATAGATATTTACAAGAAATGGCCATAACCATGATCCCTGAAAACAACTTATCAAAGTAATTAAGGATATAAGCTATAAACACATCATGTTATGTTCAAAATAGAATCTATATAAGACTTATTCTAAACAAGACATCATATGACCTATTTAAGGGAAGAAAGCCAGGAATTTCTTGTTTTCACCAGTTCGCTAATGCAAGGAACAAGAGATTTATGAATTACATAAAACATTTTTGTTTTCTCGTATAGTCGTGTGCATGATTCTTTATGACTCTTCAACTCTTTGATAAGTTGTTGGCGGACAAATATATGTTCCTCATCTCCTGTATCGAACAAAGAAAAAATAACTCAAAAATCACATTTAGCGTCACCCTCAACATTGACGATTCGTTCAATGTATGTGCATAAAAATCGGTATCTCGTCGATGAATTGGATTTTTGGTAACGACGGTGAAGGAGGTGGTTCACTAATGCGAGCTCCTTTGAAAGTACTTTTTTGAGATTTTAAAGTTGGAGAATCCATAAAAAGTTTGTCAACATGTTTAAAATACGAAGGAGACAACATTATTGAATCGTCACTCGATGTTGGTTTGACCTTCTTAAGAGAACCTTGTAGGATGGACTAACTCTTAAAGTGGGACCCCCATTTATTTGTAAAAAGAATAAAAGAAAAGAAATAGGGTTTTGTGTGAGATGTTTTATTTGGGCCAAATCTAGTTGACATGTATTTAAATTACATTTTTTAATCCTTAAAGCAACACAACAAATAAGCAACTAAAATAAGGATTTTAGAGAACGACATAAATAGAAAAGAGAAAAAGGTACAAGTGATAGATGATGTAGTAAAACTTATCAGTTTTAGTTACAAATTTAGTATGTTGTTCCTATCACTTAGTTAATTTTATTTATATTCTTGTTAAGTAGTTTTACCTTCTTTTAGAGTTGTTTTGGTATACCCATATTTTATGGAGGAGTTGTTTGGAGTGTGTTTTCCACCTTTATTGTTTATCGTTGAAGATTGTTATTTCCTAGTGTTACTAGGAATACATTTGTATACCTTGGTATAGTGGAAGGGTTTATTGGACTAGGTCTTATGGTTTTTATTCTTTCACTCAAGGGAAGTTTTTCACGTTAAAAATATGTTTTCTTGTTATTTAATTTCTCTATTACTATTATTGTGCTCTGAAATTGGTTATGTTGATTGTCTGTTTAAATTGCACAGGTTTGGGAAAGTATTCCGTTTGAAAAATATTTCAATTATTTGATAATTTCCCAACAAAGTGGTATCTAGAGCTTTGGTTGGCTTTTTTTGTGCATTTTAAATGGATAAAAATCAAGAGCCCAATATGATTAAGCTCAAATCTACTAAGTATACACTTTAGAAGACTCTCATAGAAGATATGTTATACAACAAAGATTTGTATGATCCTATTGAGGAAGAAAAAGGTAAACCAAGTGATAAGTTTGATGTCGAATGGAAGAAGATGAATCAAAAGACAAATGCTATAATCAGACAATGGTTGGATTTAAATCTATATCCACATGTTGAAGTTGAAACTGATGCGTAAAAAATGTGGAATAAATATGAGCGCATGAATATGCAAAATAAAGCATGTGTGATCTGGAAGCTGGTTAATATAAAATACATGGATGGTGACTTAATGGCAGAGCATATGAGTGTGTTTCAGTATACTGTAAATCAGTTGGCATCTACTGATATTAAATTGGATGATGAATTGCAAGCCTTATTAATGCTTAGTTCCTTTCATGATAATTGGGGAAGTTCTTGTTGTGACACTTACTAATTCAAACCCGAATGGGAAATTGGTAATGCCAACGGTTAAATGTAGTATTCTTAATGAAGAAGTTAGACGAAAGGAGTGTGGTTTGATTGTTACTCCTAATGAGTCTGAATCTCTACTTACTGAGTCAAGGGGAAGAAGCAAAACTAGATATTTTCATAAGCGTGACAAATTTGAGAGTCGCAGCAAGTCAATAACTAGAAAAGAAATTATATGCCACACTTGTGGCAAGATATGACATACAAAAATGAATTGCAGGTTTCTCAAAAGATAATATTCAAGGGAAATAGATGAAGGTAATGAGAATAAAAATGATAAAGACACGACAATAATTGTACATGTCAGTAATGTCTACATTGTTTATATGATAATTCCATAAACCTTGCATGTCAAGGTTCAACTTGGATTATTTATTCAAGTGCATCTTAGCATGTTACTCCTAGGCATGGTTTCTTCTAATTTTATGTTGTTGGCGATTTTGGAAGGATAAAAATGGAAAATGGTGGAGTTTGTGAAATTGTTGGCATTGAAGATGTTTGGGTTGAAATTGGTGTTACATGCAAGCTTAAATTGAAGAATACAAGACGTGTTCTTGATATTCGTTTCAACTTGATTTAGGTTAAAGCATTGGATATTGTAGGCTATCATACTTACTTTAGTAGTGGTGGCATATGTAAGATAATCAAAGGGTCACTAGTGGTAGCAAAGGAGTAAAGTCCCACAACTCTTTACAGGGTGCATGTAAAGTTATGCAAGAAGGAAGTGAATGTAGTTGAAAATGCATCTAATGATTTATGGCATTCACGCCTTGGTCACTTGAGTGGGAAAGGACTTAACATTCTTGCAAAGAAAATTTTCCTTCAGATGAAAGGTACTCCTCTAAAAACATGCACTCATTGTTTTTCTGGTAAGCAACATAGAGTTTCCTTTAATAGTAATGGTCCTCATATTCTAAATTTAGTTCACACTGATGTTTTCATTATAGATGATAAATATTTAGGTGGTGCATCATATTTTGTTACCTTTATTAACAATGACTATATAAAATTGTGGGGTTTTTTTTTGAAATCTAAAGACCAAATACTTGGTGTTTTCAAGCACTTTCATGCAAGTGTTCAAAGAGAAAATGGAAGGAAGCTAAAATGTGTCAGAGTTAATAATGGTGGTGAATATAGAGGTCCATTTGAAGAGCATTGTAAAGAGTGTGGAATCAAGATTGAGAAGATTGTTCCAAAGAGGCCTCAACTTAATAGAGTTTCAGAGAGAATGAATCATACGATTAATAACAAAATAAAGTGTATGCTCTCTCATGCAAAGTTATCAAAAGCCTTTTAGGATGAAGTGTTGACAACTGTAGTGGGTTTGATAAATCTTTCTCCTTTTGTTCCACTGGATGGTGATGTTCCAAACAGAGTATGGACAAGGAAAAATGTCTTTAATGGTTACTTGAGAATGTTTGGTTGCATGAATTTTGTTCACTCTCCAAGAGATGAGAGATCCAAGCTTGATAAAAGATCTAAACATTGTGTGTTTGTAGGTTATGGTCATGAAAAGTTTGGTTATATGTTGTGGGATCTAGTTGACAATAAAATTATCAGAAGTCGTGATGTGATATTTCTTGAAGACCAAGCTATTAAAGATTTTGATAAAACAGAGAAGACAAAATCTGATGGTACAAGTTACATTAATATTATGCCTAAATCTCCTGGTGAAAATGTTGTTGATGGGGAGATATATAGGTAGATGATGATAATGTAACCAATGACTAAGAACCTTATCACGATGAGCAAATTGAAGAGGCTCCACCTAGCCACCGGTTGAACCTGAGTTGAGAAGATCTACTAGAGAGTGTCAAGTTTCTCAAAGATATCCTCCACACGAGTACGTGAAGATCACTGATAATGGAGAGCCAAAATAATACCAAAAGGACGTTTCAAATGTTGATAAAGAAAAATGGTTGAAGGTCATGCAAGAAGATATGAATTCCTTGCATGAGAATCACATATTTGAATTGGTGAAATTACCTAAGGGTAGAATAACACTCAAGAACAAATGGGTATATAAGATAAATCCTGAAGAGAATAAATCTCAACGAAGATACAAAGCAAGCTTGGTTGTGAAAAGTTTTAATTAAGAAGATGACATCTATTCTAGTTGTGCACTTGTGCTAGGATTAACAGCTAGCTTGAATCTAGCGATTGAACAACTTGATGTGAAGACTGATTTCCTTCATGGTGATTTGGAAGAAGAGATTTATATGGAGCAAAGGACTTGGGCTATGTACAACAACTTCATGCCATGAAAATTTCTCGTGCCAGAAGGAAAGGCAAATTATGGTTGTCTCAACATAATTACATTGTGAAGGTGTTAGAGAGATTTAACATGAGCATTTCAAATTGAATTATGAACAATGTCCTACAAATGAATAAGACAAAGAATATATAAAGAATGTTCCTTATGCATCTGCATTGGTAGTTTGATGTATGATATGATGCACAAGACTAGATATTGCTCATGTTATTGGCATTGTTAGTCATTGTCTCTCCTGGTAAAGATCATTGGCAAACAATGAAGTGGATTCTTAGATATCTTAGAGGTACTTCCAGAATGTGCTTATGCTTTGGGAGCGGTGATCTTATGTTAGATGGTTACACATATGCACATATGGTTGGTGATATTAATTCTAGAAAATTAACTTATGGATACATGATGACTTTTGCAGGGGAAGTGGTGTCTTGGAAATCAAGATTAAAAAAATGTGTTGCTTTGTCTACTACCAAGGTTGAGTATATTGCAACAACTGAAGCGTCTAAAGTAATTGTGTGGATGAAGAAAGTCCTAAAAGAGTTAGGTGTTGGGCAAGAGAACTTTGTGATATTCTGTGAAAATCATAGTGCAATTCATCTTGGTAAGAACTCAACGTTTGATTCTAGAACAAAGCACATTGAGGTGCAACATCATTGGATATGGGATGAATTGAAGACAAAGTTGTTTTCACTTGAGAAAATCCATACTAACGAGAATGATTCAGATATAAAGACAAAGACTTTGCCTATGACAAAGATGATTAATTGCACACAAAAAAAGGTGGGCATGGTGGAGTAATTTTTTTCCACTTAAGTCGTGAGGGGGAGATTTGTAGGATGGGCTCGCGGACCCATCATTTATTTGGAAAAAAGAATAAAAGAAAAAAAATGATTTTTGTGTGAATTTTTTTATTTGGGTCAAACCCATTTGACATGTATTCAAAGGAGATTTTTTTAATCCTTAAAGAAACACAACAAATAAGCAACTAAGACAAGGGTTTTAGAAAATGACAAAAATAGAGAAGAAAAAAAGGTACAAGTGATAAATGGTGTAGTAAACCTTATCAGTTTGAGCTAAAATTAAGTATGTTGTTCCTATCATTTAATTAATCCTATCTATATTCTTGTTGAGTAGTTTTACCTTTTTTTAAAGTTGTTTTGGTATACTCAAATTTTATGAAGGAGTTGTTTGGAGTGTGCTTTCCACCTTTATTATTTTTCGGTGAAGATTGTTATTTTCTAGTGTATTCTTATTCCCTAGTGTTACTAGACTAGGCCACATGATTTTTATCCTCTCAGCTGGGAGAAGTTTTTCACGTTAAAAATCTGGTTTTCTTATTATTTAATTTTTTTTGTTATTATCATTGTGCTCTAGAATTGGTTATGTTGGTTTTCTATTTAAATTACACATGTTTGGAAAAGTATTCCACTTGAAAAATATTCCGATTATTTGATAATTTCTCAACACACCTTTTGTTTTTACCGGTTAAGAAAATGGTTTCAAAGAGTGGTTTCTGGATAATCAATCTTCCTCATTTTCTCTTTGATGTAGAGTTTCATATCATCATCGACTTTCAAAAATATATCTTTTATCACTTCTCGTTCGGTCAAGATAGAGATATTCAATTTACCTTCCTTCATCACACCATCATCATCAAACATGGTCCTTTTTTAGTGACTACAAACCTCATCCATTTTTATTTGGCTATCGTGTTTCACCTTCTTTGAAATTAGACAAGCACATGGCATACCATAGGTTTTTCTAAGTGTGCAACCACACTTTAAGCTATCAGAACCTACATTCTCATCTAGTTTTACTTCGTAAAAATAAAATCCAGTCCTGCTCGAGATATGTTATCGACCAACTAAGAATAAAGATTGTTCTCTTTGAATCTATGTTCCAACACTATGATGTTGTGACCAAATAATATATGTATTTAATTATGCTAATTTTCGATCATTTGGGTCATAGAATCATAATCTGTACACAAATCAATCTTACAATTTTTCAACCAATTCTCCAGCGTAGCATGGGCAGACTCAACTTGTTAGTTGTTGTATTTCCAATGTGTCTAACTTGATCGATCTAAGCACAAATAATTTTCTCTTTCACCTGGTCCAAAATTGCATTTTCAACATATTTTAACAAATCTAGATATTTCTCACATATCTTTCTGACATGTATAACATCATCAGATTGTAATTCTTTGGTAGAAGAATTATTATAACATTCCATGCATCAATTATTATTTTCACTAACTATGACAATTATTTCATCTTCACCCTTAACTGGTTTGGTCTCTACTACGGATTTAACTCGACTGACGCTCTTTATGATGTGATACATTTAAAGTAATACGTATGAAGTAGGAAACACCTTTGCAACCGAATTCATTAACGCGATATCACAGTCAGTGACAATGACTTTCAACGTGTCTTCTTTGTCCTTTAACATTGTCCAACACACTTCTAAAACCCAAGTAACGTTTTCCTCTTTTTCTCTCTCCAGAAATGTAAACCCGATAAAATAAATCTTCTCGATAGAGGTAACCCCAGCAATATCCAATATTGGAAGTTTTTACTTATTGGTCTTATACGTTAAATCAATGAGTACAATAGGAAACATGTTGAACAACTTTATGGAATCAGGCTGATTCCAAAATATATCTCGAATGATTACTCCATCCTTGCACGTTTGATATCCTAGATACATAATTGTTATCATCCAGAAGTTTCGTCAGTTGCTGCATTTCAGTTCTACCCCTTTAAATCCTTATTGTTAAGGACACAAATATTGTATACTTGCTTGATATTTGAGATATTTTCAGGTCTTTTACGTTTCAAATTTGCAAGTATGTTTTAGGGAAGCATCATATACAATGTTATGTCTGAAATAATTTCCCCCTCTTCCGACATAAGACGACATGCAATGGGATGACCGACTAACTTGTCAAACATATCACGATTATATAAACCATAAATCACATTAAATTTCCATTTATTATTTGCCAAAAGATAACCGCGCAACTTAAACACTCGCATTTTCTCAAACCGGTCTCATCTCTTTTGAACTTCTAGAGAGGAGATTTGTACTCCTCACTTCTTTCGCATCTCATTGTCACATATGCAAGTCTTCTATTTGAACCATTATCGAACCTTTTTTAATACAACATCAAACCCCAATTTAGACGTCTTTGTGCGAATTCATTGGAGCATATGATCATAAAACTCAATCTCTTGTCCATTTGTAAATTGATCGTCAACATCTACCTCCTTGACATCAACACGTTTGACATGCGTAGACACAATATATTTGAAAAAAATATCATGGTTGCATCATATATATAAAACAAACAATAACAAAAAATATTCAAAAATTGGATAAAATGAATATTGAACTATTCCAGAAATACATTTCCGTAGAAATTCACTTAAAATCCAGAAGAACATTTTCGGACGCAACGTGTAACTTTTTCAACTCATAAACTAGATTAATGTGAGCAATGAGGAATTAAATAAATGACCTTTATCTTAAATTGCAAATACTTTTGCTCCTTCTAATGTTATGAACACAAGAATAAAAGTTTTGGAATGCAAAATTTGATTGAGAATGAAATAATTTTTTGCAAGGAGTTTGAGAGAAAATGGTGTTTGATCATGAGGAAGAAAGCATGCAGGGTTCTGTTTTATTAAAAATCGCATTTGAAAAATCCGAAAATGCACTTTCAGAATTTTAGTTGATATGCAAAGGTGACATGTTTTCAAATTCACACTTCACAAATCCAAAAATACACTTTCGGATTTGTCACTAAATTATTAAAGTAGAAAGAAATACATTGATAGGGCAAATCAAGAGATACATCTCCAAATTAAATTTTAGAAAATATGGAGTGAGACTCAACCGAAAATGTATTTCCGGAAATAGAGAAGTGCTTTTGAATTTCGATAGTGCTTTTCCACCACTTTTAAGGTGAGATAAGCAATTCCCTTAGTTTTTTTTGACAAGATGTTAAAGTTTGATTCATTACAATTAAAGTCAGAAGAGCCCAACCAAATCTGGACATATTTTGAGCTACTAGTCTGTACAATTGAATCTACAATCCCTTCAGAACTTAATGGCTAGCCAGTTAACCACGCACCACTGTCCCATGTGGTTTAATTAGTAAAACTATGGTAAGTACAGTTACAAAAGCAGTAAAAAGCTCAAAATGTTAAATATTTTCAGGCTTTCAACTTCTTGAAGTTCTGTATTCACAAAGCTTGCACAAATGCAAACCCGATTGAGTTTATTTACAGTAATTTGCACAGGCTACACATTTCAAGTCAAAATTGCACTCTATTAATCCTAAATGCATTTCTAAAACCGTAAGAAACTATGTAAAATTAGCCATATAGTAAAAAAATTAAATACAGTTGTGGTCAGAAGAATGGTGAGGGCAAATCCCAAAATGGGGATAGACTATTTAGGCCTGTACAAATCTGTCAAGTTCCTAGCCGCTTTGAACCACACTCGGAGCAAAACTTGGACGTTTCCCTCAAATATGGAGCCCCACATTCGTCGCAAAACTTCGCAGGACTTGGTGGCTGTGCAGCATCATACAATTCAGCATAAGATAAATAAGTTATATGAAATATCAAACATTATAGAAATATTCAATCTGTGAGATATGAGAAATACAAAACACATTTACTTTCAGAGCTATGTTTAAATGTTGAGAAAGTTGAGTATTAGCCCAGCATGCAATTAGAGAAATGACATAACGGCATAGTTACCAATTGAATATCAAAAACATTATGCTCATTATATAATTATATAAAATAGTTCCATCATCCACATTATTATCCAATAAACTCACCAGCATGTGCATGCGTCCTCCAACATGGCCACCTGTGAGTGATTGTAAGCAACTCATGTGTTGAGATATTGATGGCTGGTGAGAATGAGAAATTTCAGATAGGTGTGAAGGGGAACCATTTTGATGGTTATGAGAATAGGGCCCTGCATGCTGACTTTGGTGCATAATTTGATTGCTCTGGAGAACAGGGTGAAACTGAGGTTGATGTGCCAGTGATTGCAAGTGATGTTTGTTTGGGGTTTGCTGCTGATTTTGTGGCAGGGAAATAAAGTCCCACATCATTATCAAAATATTGTTAGAACTTAGAAGTAAAAGTTAAAAAAAGTCCCAAGATCCACCCCCATGCAACAGGTAGCATAATCAAGGGAAGGACATGAAAATAGGATGAACAAACTCAATTTCCATTAAATCTGAGAGAAAACAAAAAGTTAAAATCCAGTGCTCAATTATAACTTTATTGTCATTTTATAATCAAGGAGTGACATCAACAACTCCAAGGACAACTGAGCCAATTTCAACTTAACATAATTATTGACTCTATCTGCATTTCTGCTTTTCGCACCCAAAAGTTATACGGGAGTGACAAAAACAGCACTCACTCTCATGACAAACTAACAAAAACAATTATATGTACTAACTACATACTCCCTCGGTCTCAAAATAAAATTCTTTTAAGGTTGATGCACATAGATTAAGAAAAGTAATTGAATAATTAAATGTAACAATATTACAAAATTGCCCTTAATTACTATTGGTTGTCATAAATGTACAGTATGATGTAATAACTTGAAAGTAGTATAGACAATATTTATTAGAGGTAAAATTGGTAAAAATTAGTTAATGTTGCATTGAAAACGTAAAAAGACTTTTATTTTGGGACAAATTTCTTTTGACAAGAAAGACTCTTATTTTGGGACAGAGGGAGTATTACTTACTGTGCGAAATCCTTGAGTAGTAGTCATTGTCGTAGAACTTTCTGCTCCAGAATAACTCTGTAAAACCAAGTCAAAAGTCAACACCAAAACTTTTGGAAATAAGGAACTGCGGCAATTACCATTTGTGCAACCTTCAAACAGTATATATATATATATATATATATATATATATATATATATATATATATATATAATATATATATATATATATATATATGCAACAACTGCATAAGTTACAGTTTAGACATTGCACGCAAAACTGCAGTAGCTCATGTATTGTGCATAAAAAAGCAGCACTTAATTTTCCAAAATGAGGCACATCATACTTACAGGGATATCTTGGATATTTGGAAGTGAAATTGATGTACCACGCCTATACTTATGTCTTGGAGAGTAAAATTTGTAATCGTTAGCTGAGATTGCTACTTCATTCCGACCTGTCAATCGTTTAAACCTAAAACCAAAAACAAAGCAAGTGAGACCAGGCATGTAACCCTAGCTAATTTCAAATAAATGCTCAATCTCATCAGAGCCGATTTTGTTATTACCCTCAATTGTAACTTGAGGATATAATAATATTTGTTAAAAAGGAACAGACTTCTTAGCATCAGAGAAAACTGTTACCGGTTCAATTAAAATTGACATAATAAAATACTTGTAAAGCACAGAACTACAGATAAAATACAAGTCCTATTTCATGGATCATACGTTCTGATATAGCATAAAATTAACATAGAGAAAACAGTAACATTATCAATTTCCAATCTCTACAAAGTACAAACACTAAAAAACTGAAACAAAGAAGATTCACAAAATTCACATAATAATAAAAAAGGGAGGAAATAACATCCATTTGATGGAGCTATAAAGAAAGGGCTAATTAGGACTGCAAATAATTCAGCACATAGACATGTATAGCTTAGAAATAAGAATCAACAGAATAGTTACAAATTGTAACAGCAATATCAGATATCAGCAAAAGGGAAAATAATAGGACTAAACTTAGGGATAACTGAATAGACTAGAGTGAATACTTCGGGAAGCTTATTATTTGCATAAGAGGGAGCACAATGAATGGAGAGAACTCATCTTGCAAATGTAAAGGCTAACTGGATGATGGTGATAATAATCCCAATGTGGGAGTACCCTACTGAGTTGAGAGTGGCTCTCATTCCTCAACCCCAATTTCCATTCCAAAACCAACCTCCTTTCCTCAGGACTCAATTCCGTTATATGCACCTTCTCCGCTCTCTCCGTACTGATTCTCTCAAATCCCACCACTCCTAAGTTGCTACCTATACAGGTAGTTACTCTCTTTCTCTCTCTCACAATTCATCATTCTTCTCCTCGTCACTTGCCATCTGTCCCTCTTGCACATCCACTCCCTCTTCTTCCTTATCCTTTCTACCCTTCATTTTACACACATTTAAGAGGCCTATCAACAGTCTCCTCCATATTACCTTGTCCTCGATGCGAAAATTAGGGAAAACTTGAGAGACCACACTAGAACCCATCCATGTTTTTTCATCTTCAGGCAATTCTTCGCACACAATCGGTACCTGTTCAGTTCCATTCACTAGTCTCCTCACTCCCAACACTTCCTTGGGCTGGACCTGCAACCCCCATTCCTCACTCAAACACTGGTAGCAGCTGCACAGCAAAACTAGTCTCTGATGCTTTCTTCAGTTGAAATACATGGAACACGGGGTGTATTTTAGAGTTGGGTGGTAATGCCAACTTATAGGTTACATTGAAAATCTTCTCTATGACCTCAAATGGCCCATTGAACCTTGGAGTCAGCTTCTCATAGGGTTGTGTGGTTAGAGACTTGAACCTAAGGTTGTGCCTCAAATACACTTATCACCAATCTCGTAGGTCACACCTTCCCCATCAATCCACTGCTTCATGTTATTATGCACCCGGCTCAGCTGCTCCTTCAATTCTCCCAGCACAACATCTATTTCACATAGGAGTTACTGCAAATGCCTCCCTTCCATACACTGCCTTAAATAGACTCGTGCACATTGAAACATTGTAGAAGAATTGAACCAAATAATAGGACTGAGCTTAGGGGTAACTGAATAGACTAGAATGATTACTAGGGATTATGGAAGCCACAAAAGTAGATCTTTATGGGAATGTATTATTTGCATAAGAGAGCATACAATGGATGAAGAGAACTCTCCATGCAACAATGGAAATGTAAAGGCAAACTAAACGATAACCCCATTGTGGGAATATCTCCTACCGAGTGGAGAATGGCCCTCCTTCCCCATTCCGAACTTCCACTCCAAAACCAACCTTCTTTCCTCATGACCCAATTTCGTAAGATGAGCATTCCCCTCTATCTCATTATTGATTCTCACAAATCCCATCACTTCCAAATTTCCACCTATACAGTTAGCCACTCCCTCTTAATTCATCATTCTTCTTCTCATTTCTTGCTAATTGTCCCTCTTGTACATCCACTCCCTAATTTTACTCTCCCTTTCTACCCTTCCTTTTATACACATATTTAAGAGGCCTATCATAAAACATATTAGTAAACAAAAAGATAAATCTTGCCGAATAAAAAAAGGCCACCACGATTTAAATAATATTTAAGTAAAGGAAAAAAAACATTCCAACACTCGACTCACCACTCAGCCTCATCAATAGGTACTGAATTCGGATTTTCAACAATTTTTAATCCATTAACTACCACAAAGCGAACACGCTTTTCTTCTTGTATAACTAGTTCCGGAAACCTAGTCCTCGTCTCCATTGAAGTTGCTAATTCTCTTCTCTTATATATACATGGTCCTGTTGAGGAACAACACAAAAGACATTAAATGTTACAACCGATGCATCATATAACCAAAAACAATTAAACATTAAATACACAATAGAAAAATTCCTCTCTCAGCACTAAATACCTAAAAGTAAAAGAAGCAAGTAACATCTAATCTACATGAATATAGAAAGGGTATGTTAAAAACCTTTTTTAGGAAATTTCTTGGCGAGTCTTCTATACAAACCACCAGCAGCTTCGAGAGCAACACCAATGGACTTATCACGAATACCACTCAAGGAAGCAAGTCTAATATTAACTTCATTAACTAAACTCTCATACATATTTGCTACATACATCAAAGGCAGAGCAAAATTCGGGTCTCCTTCATACCGAATCTCTCTAGTCCTTCTCTTGTTCATTTTATCTTGATCACCATAATCAACTTCAGAATCAAGCACTTCAATCACGCGATCTTCGATAAAATGGTCCATCACAATTTGAATAAACCTCGCCCTAGCCGATTCAATCGGCGAAACATCTACTCAAATTCAACAACAAAACTCAATTAACCATAATTCAATTTACCAAATGTATTGAACAGTAAGCACTATAGATTACAGAATATTACCGTCAACGGTAATGACATTGATATCATAAAGTCCTCTAGAAGATTCGCTTGTTTCAAGACTGGAGCGATCTTCGTCGACTTCTACACTGTGTAGTGGTAAACAGTTTCCATGGGATTCATTCATGCAATCCTAGAAATAACATTGAAAAAAAATCACTCACCGGAAAAAATCGAGTAGTAAATATTAATTATTAAGGGAATGCGGTGGTGTCTACTTACGACGGAGGCATCGTGGTCGTTGGAGGCGGAGATGTCGTCGATGGCGGAGGCGGCGGTTCTCGCGTCGACGGCGTTGAGAACGTGGAGAGGGCTGTCGATGAAGGAAGTAGGGGAGTTGAGATTGTAGTGTTGCTGCACCGGAACCCTAGCGCTCATTTTTTTTTCTTAAAATTTCGGTGGTTCGGAAAATTGGTTCGGAGATGGTTGGGGATTAACGGATATCCGGACTTGAGTTGAGAGATGGGAAGGGGAGAGAGTGGAGAGTCCAAACCTGAGGCTTCTGGTGCTCAAAGCAGTACCCAAACCTCAACAACTTTCCGCACCACTTGCCATAGCTACTCATTGACTATTAGTATCTCTTTTATTTTTATTCTATTTTTTATAACCTTTATTTTGATTCTTTTAACTATTTTATGGTTTAATTGACATCTCTAAATTACTTAGAAATGTTTTAAAAATCTTTAATCTAAAATAATTTGTAATTAGATTTTTAAACTAATACTACTCTGAAAATATTATAAAAAATATATATATTTTTCTTATTACAAGTATATGAAAAAACAATTATTTTATTTTATTTAAATGTCTTATTATAAGAATACATATATTTTAACACAATATTAGATGTAAATTATAGTTAATTTATTTTTTCTCTAATTTTTACATAAACAACATTTAATTAAATTTGGTTTTACATATTTTCATAAAATATAATTTAAAAAACCAAGAAAACTTAAATTTTCTTAATAAATATAAAATAAAGACTTTTGTTTATAAATTATTACACAAAGTACAATTTTTTTACATTTTCTTTAATTAAATCATTATATTATATATATGTTAGTCAACCTGTAATGAAATAATTTAATTATAAAATGATGATGTTAGTTTAAAGACTTCATTCTAATGTTTTTACTTTATGAATCTATTTAAAAATTACTAAATGAATATATAATATATATTATATATTATATATATATATATATATATATATATATATATATATATATATATATTATATATATATATATATATACTATATATATATATATATATATAATATATATAATTATATATATATATATATATATATTATATATATATATATATTATATATATATATATATATATAATATATATAGCAAACTTAATAACATGACACATTCAATAATTTTTATCGCATATTTTATTAATGAAATTCACCGTTGAATTAAAAGTTATTAGTATATAGATTATGTATATAAAATTTAATATGAATCAAATATCATTTGACATGTCAATGAGATACATAAAAACCAACGTCTTACAAAATTTCATGAAAATCTTTAATTATTATCATTCATTTTAACATATTAAATGATTTTTTATTGATGTAAAATTTTATATACGTGATCTATATGATAATAATTTTTAATTCAATGATGAATTTTATTATACAGACATAGAGTGAAGAATTATCGAAGATGTCATGTTATTAAATTTAACAGATTTATGTCAGTTAATCTTAAATATATATATATATATATATATATATATATATTATATAATATATATATATATATAATATATATATATATATTAACAAACCTGACCACAAGAAAAAGAAGAGATATGAAAGGAAAATGTAAAAAAAAAAAAAAAAGACATAAAATAAAGCAAATATCATAGGAATAAAAAAAATGAGAAAGAGAGATACATAAAATAGGAAAAATGTTATAATTATAGGGAGATAGAAGAAAGATAGATGAAAAGGAGAGAATATCCATTCTTTCTCTCAATCATAGAATATTTAAGAAGATTATAAGTATTTCTTAATGTTTTTAATTAATCTTTGACCATATTTACTCAATATTATTTTGATATTATTATTTTTGAATAAATTTAATATCACTTGGCTTAAAAGGTAAATTTAATTTATTAGGAAAGGACATTGGGATAGTTTACAAACCTCGCTATAATGATTGTCTAACTGAGGGGAAGCTTACAAACCTCTGATGTCAGACTGCGTAATTAAGTATAAGATTAAATTAACATGGATAAGGAACTTAAGGGGAGCTTACAAACCTAACCTTAAAAAGAATTATCATACTTAGTGGGAGTTTGTAAACCTCACCTTAAGAACTTAAGGGGAGCTTATAAACCTCACCTTAAGGTATTATTTAACTTAGAGGGAGCTTACAAACATTGGACTCTATGTTAGACCGTGTTAATTAAATCAACAATCATTACTCTTAAATACATTTGTTTGTCATCATCAAAAAGGGGAGATTGTTAGAATAATATTTGTTCATCCCCTTGCAAGGTTTACAAAACAAAAAAATTTACCAACTCAATAGCACCACTTAAATGTTAATAACAAAGAGATAAAAACACAAGTATTTTTATCCTGGTTCGCTTGAAACTTAAAGTTACTCCAGTCCATCCGTCAAGGTGATTTTGCTTTATCCACAAGGACTTAATCCACTATAATCAATTGATTACAATAATCACAAAGAATAACATTATTTGTCTTCTCAAGGACCCGATTATACCCTAGTCTCCTTAAGGACTCACAAAGAGTGACTTTTTTGTCTTCTCAAGGATCCGACTATACCCTAATCTTTTTAAGGAATCAAACAAACAGTTTGAATAATATTTTGTGTGTTACAAGTTGCTTTTACACAAGCAGATTTTACACAAATGCTAAACAATTACTCCAAAAAAAAAACTAAATAGGTAAATCATAACTTTTCAAGTAAACTTGTTAAGTTTTTTTTGCAGTGCTTCAGAATTCTTCTATATCTTCAACTAGTTTCTTCAAGTCTTCAAGTCCCACTTATATAGCATAAGAAGAAGACCGATGACAAACTAGAAAAACCAAATTGAGCGGTTGTACACTATTGGATGGTGAAATGAGTAATATTGCGTATTGTCTTTCGCCCACAAATTTAGTGATAGGTGTAATATATAGTATTATTCTTGTCCACGAAATCAGGTAGTGGAAAGAATATTTGATTTTACTATGTACTATTTGATCACGTGTCCATTTGATCTTATCTTCAAGTTCATTGGCTTCTGATGAAAGTTGATGAAGCATGAAATGAAGAAACATAAAGTTGGATTCAGAAACATCATAATCTTAGGTCAGAACCTTGATAATGTTAGTAGTCTGACTTTAGATCTTCAGTATCTTTAGAATATTCAGAGTCTTCAGAATCTACAGTCAGAACCTTGATAACCTCAACGTCTAGCTTGAGATCTTCAGAATCTTTGACTAAGTAACACAACTTCATAAGCTTACCATTCTTCAGAAGCTTGGTGATCAAAATCACGCCCATAAGCACGAATTGAGAGGACACTGCAGCAGCAACATAAAGTATCCTCATAAGCTTCTCATGAGTGAATCAACTCAGAAGTAGAAAGATCATTGCAGCAGCAACTTTGAACATATTTCAGAACTTCTTATGACTGGCGCAAAAGCGGAATTGGAACACAATATTCAGAAACTAATGACGTTGCACGTCATATACTCAGAATCGAAAATGGTTGTTAAAGCTACACAATAATAAACCATTCGGCTACCAGAATTATTCTCACACAAATACAACATTGTTATCATCGAAACTCAAGGTATAAATGCAGAATTAAATCTTGTTCTAACAATCTCCCCCTTTTTTATGATGATAAAAACATGTATTTTAATGAATAGTTTTGGATTGGGTAACCACAGAAGGATACATCTTACACAAGCACAAGGCTCCCTCTGAGATGTATAATCCTAAAAAGATAAAATCAGAATGAAAGAGCACTTTCCTGATTAACCTTTTTGAAGTACCAAAATGATCTTCCATCAGAATCTGGTTTGTCTTTATAAGTTGTTTGATATTGTCCAGAGCACTGGTTTGTTAACATCAACATTCTGATGAACTTCACTTTAAAATCTTAGTTGAATTCTTTTGAAGAAGCTTTAGAGCCTGGTTCCCTTCAAATCCTAAATTTTGGTTCTCTTTGAAATTCTCTTTCAAAGCTTGATTATCTTTGAAAAACGAATCTCTTTGAAAAGATCTTTCAGAACCTGGTTAAGAATTCTTCTTAGAAGCTTGATTGCCAAGTCTAATTACTACAAAAGTTACACCTCCTCATAACTTGATACCGAACTTACAATTCTTCAAATCTTGATGCCAAGATCCCAATGTTCAGAGCCTGGCTATTAATTCCTTGAAGACTCAATGCTTGGATCCGATTCTTCATTGAGATTCTTTCTTAATCATCAAAATGAAAGTTTTTCGGACTCAGATAGTAGACCATTTCTTCAAAAACTAGTAACTTACATTCTGATCTTTGAAACTTAAAGAGCTTCTGATGTTTGAACTTAACCTTGTAAAACAATTAACAAACTATTCTTCGAATTAATTGTTAATAGAAAATATTAAATAATGTTTGGGTTCTTATTCGGAAATATATGTATGTCAAAATCAATTTATGGTTCTTCCCCTTAGATATATTTATCCCCCTTTGTCATCAATCAAAAATACATAGACAAATAAAATAAAAGTGATTGAAAGAAAAAAAAAACATGATTTTCATTAAGTAACGCCAAAAGGCATAAATGATGCAATCAAAAACAGAAAATATTTAAAACATAATAAAAACTTTGCAAAAAAATGTTAAGGGTTCTGAGGAGGAGGTGGTGGAAGTTTAGATAGTATCAATTGAAACACTAGAGCATTATCAGCTTTTAGTGGTGACAAATCTAGGAGGATACTGAGGATGAGCTAGTTGCAGTTGTTGAAACTGTTGTTGAATTTTTTGTTGAGGAACAACCATTATTGAAGTTGTAGGAGAGGATGAACAGTTGCAGACAGGTGTTTTAGGTTTGAAAAAAGAAAGTGTGGGAATATTGTGTGCATAGTGTGAAAATGAGTGAAATGGGTAGGGGTGTACATGGGTTGGGTCAACCCATAAATTCCGGTCAAACCCACCCATAAAATTCAAAAAAGTGGGTTGGGTCGGGTAATTGGATGGATATGGGTTTGAAAACAAAAAAACCCATTAAAAAAATCGGTTTTCGGGTAAAACCGGATTCAAACCCAAAAATCCTATTGACCTACTAATCAAAATTTTATTATTACAATTTTAATGATTTTGATGAATATTATCTTAGTTATTGCAATTTTAGTCTCTTAAGATTTACTATTTTAGTAAATCATGACTTTTAACTAATTTTGAATGTTTCACTATTTCATATTTTTAATGATAATACAATTTTATGTCACACCACTTTAATTTGTTGCTAGTATTTTATAAATTTTATTAATTGATGATATCATTTATTATTTTATGATGCTAAAATATAGTAAAAATAGTTTATCTAATTTTTTTTAAGAAAATATAAATCTTGAGTAATTTTTATGAAAAAAATATGATGACTCATCATTTTGTTATTTAATATTAATAAAAAGAAATTTTATTTGGGCAACCCACTACCCAACCTAACCCAACTCAACCTGAAAAATAGTGGGTTTGCCCAAACCGGTCCATTGGTGTAACGGGTGGTTATTTTACATAACCCAAACCGAAGTATCCTATATGGATTGGGTATTGGGTTTGGCCAAACCCAACCCAAACCGGCCCACGTACACCCCTAGAAGTGGGTTTATATAAAAAATTTGCAATGATGACAAGTTAAAAATATGCAGACATAGGGGGGAGCGTAAGAGATTTTAACCTAATTCCAAGAATTGTGAAACCCAATGTATCACGTTATTATCATGCATGCTCAAAAAGTAGGACAGTTGTTACCACTTTGAACCACATGATATCAAACGATATGACATACATTTAATGTAATGACTGTTCAGAATTAGGAAGACAAATCGATTAGATTGCTTTTGATCAAAACCTTTCTGATTCATGAAACTTCCTTACTTCAGAAAACTCATGTTTCAGAGTCAACAAATAAATTCTCATAATCTAATTTAGTGTTATGAAGACGTAAACATCCTGAAATTCATCTTTTCATTATGGATATAAATCCATAAATAAGTTTTTCAGAATGAAAACGAATCTATCTTCAGCAAGGGGTTTTGTAGAGATATCAACTCATTGATGGTCTGTATCAACAAATTTTAAGTGAAAAATACCCTTCTGAACATTGTCACGTAAAAAGTGATGTTTAATTTCAATATGCTTAGCCTTAGAATGCAAGATAGGATTCTTAGACAAACAGGTAGCAGAACTATTATTACAAAGAATAGGAATGTTACTCTCGAAAATTTGATAATCTTCCAATTGACTCTTCATCCAGAGTATGTGAGTGATGCATCCAAAAGCTGCAATATATCCAGCTTCGGCTGTTGAAAACGCAATTGTTGATTGTCTCTTGTTGGACCATGAGATCAGATTATCTCAGAAATCGACAACTTCCAGAAGTACTTTTCCTTTCTATTATGTCTCCAGCATAGTCAGCATCACAATAGCATACTAATTTATATTCACTTGATTTTCTATAAAACAAACCAAGGTTAGTAATACCTTTTAGATACCTAAAGATTCTCTTAACAACAGTTAAATGAGTCTCCATAGGATCTGATTGGAAGTGATCACATAAGAAGACACTGAATAAAATATCAGGTCTAGAAGCGGTTAGATAAAGGAGATAGTCTATCATAACTCTGAAAAGCTTCTGAATTACCTTACTGCTTACCTCTTCTTTCTACATAATGCATGTAGGATGCATTGGAGTCTTTGATTGCTTGCATTCTGACAAGTTGAACTTCTTCAGAAGTTCCCTTGTATATTTACTCTGATGAATGTACATTCCTTCTGAACGTTAATCAATCGGGATTCCCAGAAAGAACTTGAGTCCTCTCATCATAATCATTTCAAACTCTGCTTGCATTGACTTAGCAAAACCCTTTCACAATGAAGCATTAGCATAACCAAAAATAATATCATCAACATAAATTTGCTTAACCAGAATATCATTCTTAAAGGTTTTTCAAAAGAAATTTGTGTCCACTTTCCCTCTGGTAAAATCATTTTCCAAAAGGAAGTTACTTAGTCTACCATACCAAGCTCTGGAAGCTTGCTTCATACCATATAACGACTTTTTTAATTTAAAAACAAAGTCATAATTTTGAGAACTTTAAAAACCAGAAGGTTGGTGCACATATACTTCTTCAAAATTGTATCTATTTAAGAATGCATTCTTAACATCCATCTGATAAAGGATGATGTTATGATTGATTGCAAATGAAATTAAAAGATGAATATACTATAACCTGGAAAATGGAGCAAAGGTTTTTGTATAGCTTATACCTTTTTTATGACTATAACCTTGTGCTATCGGTCGAGCCTTGTTTCTGACAACTTCGCCCTTCTCATTAAGTTTGTTCCTAAAAACCCATCTAGTTCCAACATGGAAACCCTTTAGTTTTTGAACAAGATCCCAAACGTCGTTTCTGGTGAATTGATTCAGTTCCTCTTGCATATCCAGAGTCCATTCATTATCCATAAGAGCTTCATCAATTGATGTGGGTTCTACCAGAGATACCAAACCTATAAAAGTATCTTCAAAAGGTTTGAATGAAGATCTAGTTATGAATGAAGCCTATTTATCTCCCAGAATTAATTCTTCAGAATGAGAAGTTCTAGGTCTACTCTTCTTCTGATGAGTTGGACCAATGACAACTTCTGGTTGAGTCACTTCTGAGTTTTTCGCTTTAGCATCTTTAGCTTAGCCTTCTGAATCCTTTTCTCCATAATCATTATCCTTGGATTCTGAAAGATTGATCTTCAAATTTGCAAATTTCTCAAGTAGTTTTGACTTTTCAGGGTCAAGCTTATCATTGAATGTAACATGAATTGATTCTTCAATAATTCGTGTTTCAGTGTTAAAGATTATGTAGCCTTTAGAGCATTCAAAATATCCTAACAATAAACACTTATGTGCTTTAAAATCAAACTTGCCAAGATTCTCTTTAGTGTTCAACATAAAACACTCACACTCAAAAGGGTGAAAGTAATAGATGTTGGGTTTTCTATTCTTCCACAATTGATAAGGAGTCTTATCCAGAATAGATCTAATAGAAATCATGTTCTGAATATAACACGGTGTGTTAAATACTTTTGCCTATAAATTCTTAGAGATATCAGTTTCTTGGATCACGGTACGGGCCATTTCTTGTAGGGTCATATTCTTCCTTTCTACAACTCCATTTTGTTGTGGAGTTTTAGGACAAGAGAAATCATGGGAAATACCATTTGAATCAAATAGATTTTCAAAATGTTTATTTTCAATTTCGCCACCATGATCACTTATGACTTTGACTATTTTGCAATTCATTTTTGTTTTCACTAGTGAGCAAAATGTAGAGAACACAAAATGTGACTCATCCTTGTGTTTCAAGAACTTTATCCATGTTCATTGACTATAGTCATCAACGATGACCAGTCCATACTTCTTTCCATTGATAGAGGCAGTTTTCACTGGTCCAAACAAATCAATGTGCATAAGTTCTAACGGTCTAGAGGTAGAAACAACAATTTTTGCTTTGAAATAAGTTTTAGAAAACTTGTCTTTCTGACATGCTTCACAAAGAGCATTTGAAGCGAACTTCAGGTTGGGTAAGCCTCTGACTAATTCAAGCTTATTTATCTGAGAAATCCTTCTCATGCTAACATGGCCTAAACTTATTTGTCATACCCATTTCTCCTTATTAATAGACATTAAACATTTTACATTTTGATCCTCAAGATCAGAAAGTCTGATTTTATAAATGTTATTCTTTCTCTTTCCGTTAAAAAGGATTGTACCATCTTTCTAACTAATAGCCTTACAGGACTTTTAATTAAAAATGATATCATAACCATTGTCACTAAGTTGACTAATAGGAAAAAGGTTATCATACCATCAACTAAATGAACATTAGTAATAGAACGAAGTTTAGTGTTACTAATAGTTCTGGAGCCAATGATATTTCCTTTCTAGTTTCCTCCAAAACGAACGAAGCCTTCGGACTTAAGTTCCAAATTTGGAACATAGACCTTTTGCCCGTCATATGTCGCGAGCATCTACTATCCAGGTACCATGACTGGTGTTTCAATTGAGCTGTTAAGGATGTCTGAAACATAAATTATTTTTTACTTAGGTACCCACTTTCTGGGTCCTCTTTTGTTAGTTTTCCTAGAGTTTCTTACAACTTTGGGTTTTTAAGCAGAAGGATAATCATGGGGGATTTGTGCATGATACATAGGTTTTAGAATTGAGTTCTTACCCTTTATATGTTTTTGTCTCTATGCAAAAACATTAAGCTCAGTGCCAGCAGGCATAAAAAGCCCATAGAAAGGTTTTGGTTTTACCTTCTAACTTTCATTAGGTTTTATAATTTATGTACAACCTAAACCTTTCTTGCCATTTATACTAACTCCATAGATCAAAGAATCTGTTTTTCTTCTATCTATGCTTTTATCCAAAAAGCACTAGAATGCTCTCTCATATCTAATGATGCAATCATTACCAGAAGCTTCTGAGACTATTTCCTCCTATAGTTTTGAAATTTTGCTTTTCAAGGCAGAGTTGTAACTTTCTAAAGAAAATACATTTTCATTTAAAGAGGAAATATCTTTCTCAAGCTCACTACTCATTTTAGAAGCAACTACTTGGACTTGTTTAAGGTCCTTGTACTTACTCTGAAGACTTTAGTACCTTTATAGCATTTAAGACAGACATGATTCAAGATCAAAACTAGATTAGTTAGAAAATACCTCTTCAGAATCAGAGTTTGATTCTGACAGCACCTTATCTTCTGGTTCTTCAAAACCTTCTAGACCATCTGTTGTTGCCATCAATGCAACATTGGCTTGTTCCTTGTCAGAATCTTCTTCTTCTGATTCTGAGTCGTCCTAAATAGCCATCGGCCCCTTCTTGCCTTTAGAAAAATTCTTCTTAGGCTTTCTGTCCTTTTTTCAGCTTAGGACAATCATTTTTTGTAGTGGTCTGACTCCTTGCACACAAATCAGATAACCTTTTTACCAAAACCTTGCTTCTTCTATCCAGATGAAGAATCAGAACGACCAACAGTCCTTCTAGCTCCTACGGACTTACGTTTACCACTGTGTCTGTGCTTCCAGAGTCTGCTGACTCTCTTTGAAATCAGAGATAACTCATCATCATCTTTTGAGTCTTCATCAGAATTAAATTCTTCCTCAGCTTGATAAGCTTTTGTTTTCTCGGGCTTAGACTTTAAAACAACAAATTGACCTCACTTTCGAGGTTAATCTTCCTAAAGTTCAATCTCGTAGCTTCTCAAATAACTAACAAGTTCTTCAAGACTAGTGTTGTTAAGATTCTTTACTAGCTTCAAAGTTGTTACCATAGGTCTCCATTTTTTAGGAAGACTTCTGATAATCTTCTTGATGTGGTTAGTTGTAGAGTATCCTTTGTCCAGAATTTTCAGTCCTGCAACAAGCATTTGAAACCTTGAGAACATAGTCTCAAATATTTCATCATCCTCCATTATGAATTCCTCGTACTTCTAGATTAAGGCCAAAGTCTTTGTCTCATTTACTTGAGAATTCCCCTCATGAGTCATTCTTAGAGAGTCAAATATGGATTTGGCAGAATCTCTATTCGTTATCTTCTCATACTCAGTATAAGAGATATCATTTAGCAATATAGTTCTGGCCTTATGATGATTTTTGAAATCTTTCTTTTGTTGATCAGTCATAACACTTCTTGCTATATTATTTCCTTTAGCATTAACTGGGTGAACGTATCATCGACTACAATATCCCAAAGATCAACATTGTAACCAAGAAAAAAACTTTCTATTCTATCTTCCAAATAATCAAATTTCTCACCATCAAAGATTGGTGGTTTTTCATTGTAGTGATCTCTCTCATTGTTATTACCAATGTTAGCAGCATTAGCAGCGACCATTGTTTCTCACACAAAACTTGGTCGGTACCGAACATGGTGAAGTGTTGATAAATCTTTTGTCACAATCAGAATCGGAGCTCTGATTCCAATTGAAGGTGTGAAAACATAAGAAATAGGGGGTTTGAATTGGGTTTTACAAAACAAAAGTTTTTTTACCAACTCAAGAACACCACATAAATGTTAATAACAAAGAGATAAAAACATAAGTATTTTTATTCTTGTTCGCTTGAAACTCAAAGCTACTCCAGTCCACCCGCAAAGGTGATTTTTCCTTATACATAGGGACTTAATCCACTATAATCAACTGATTACAATAATCACAAAGAATAAACTTCTTTGTCTTCCCAAGAATCCGACTCTACCCTAGTCTCCTTAAGGATTCACAAAGAATAACCTTCTTTGTCTTCTCGAGGATCCGAATATATCCTAGTCTCCTTAAGAAATCAAACAAACAGTTTGAATAATATTTTGTGTGTTACAAGTTGCTTATACACAAGCGGATTTTACACAAATGATAAACAATTACTCAAAGAAAAAATGTATAAAAAAATGATAGCTTTTCAAATAAACTTGTTAAGTTTTTTTTCAGCGCTTCAATATTCTTCTATATCTTCAATTCGTTTATTCAAGTATCAAAGTCCCACTTAGATAACATAAGAAGAAGAGCGTTGGAGGGAAAAATGGAGAAACCAAATAGAGCGGATGTACACTGTTGGATGGTGAAAGGAGCAATACTGCGTATTATCATTCGCCCACAAATTCAGTGATAGGTGTGATATATAGTACTTTCCTTGCCCAAGAAATCAGGTAGTGGAAAGAATATTTGATTTCTACTATATATTATTTGATCACATGCCCATTTGATCTTATCTTCAAGTTCATTGGCTTCTGATGAAAGTGGATGAAGCATGAAATGAAGAAACATAAAGATGGATTCAGAAACATCATAATCTTAGGTCAGAACCTTGACAATGTTAGTAGTCTGACTTTAGATCTTCGTTATCTTTAGAATATTCAAAGTCTTCAGAATCTACAGTCAGAACCTTGATAACCTCAACGTTTAGCTTGAGATCTTTAGAATCTTCATCTAAGTAACACAACTTCAGAAGCTTACCATTCTTCAGAAGCTTGGTGATCAAAATCACATCCATAAGCACGAATTAAGAGGACGTTACAGCAGCAACATAACGTCTCCTCAGAAGCTTCTCATGAGTGAATCAACTCAGAAGTAGAAAGATCATTGCAGCAGCAACTTTAAACATCTTTCAGAACTTCTTATGGCTGGCGTAGAAGTGGAATTGGAATACAATGTTCAGAAACTAATAACGTTGCACGTCATATACTCATAATCGAAACTGGTTATTAAAGTTACATAATAATAAACCATTAGGGTACCAAAATTATTCTCACATAAATACAATATTGTTATCATTGAAACTCAAGGTATAAATGCAGAACCAAATCTTATTCTAACACTAATTACAGCTCAGACTTTGAAGGTGTGAAGATTATTACTACGCGAAAAATACAGAGTCGCCACCGAACTTTATTTATTCCAAATTAAAGGGAAAATATCGATAAAACCCTAAAAGAAAGAAGATGGTCGTCGAAACCAAGAGCATATTTGGGAGTCGATTATGCAAGGGAAAGGTATTGACACCCCTTACATACATCGTAGACAACGGGGACCATTTTGAATCTTCTTTGCACGTATTGGTGTTGTTATCTGAAGGTTACTTGCGATTGCTCAAAAGGTAAAATAAGTTTATTAATTAGTGTGCTCGCCAAGGATTCAGACCCTCGTGCCTACGTATTCCCATAGTGCAATGAGAAAAATTAGAGCTTCGTAGTTCGTGGTAGAAAATACAAATTTGTTGATTATTTTTAGTGAACAGTGTTAATGTTCGTGTTCTAGCAATTAAACGTTGCTTGTATGCTCGCGCATGGGAGACTTAAGCGTTTGGTTGTGGTAGAATTGATGTGCTTGGATCGCATTCTAACAGTTAAACGTAGTTTGTATGCTTGTGCGTGGGAGGCTTAAATGTTGTTTGTATTGCGGTAGAACAGAAATAACATGTCCTTTGTGAAAAGGTTTTGGATGTCCTAAGGAAAAAAATTGGATTTAATTGGTTGTGATTGATTTTAAGTGGGAGATAAGTATCCAACCACAAGCTAAGTACAACCTACAATTTGAGTACTTGGGAGCTGAAAGGACAAATGCATCCCAACTTCTCTTTTTCATCCTAAAAGTTTTTGTTTATGAAATTTGTGAGACAAGTTTAATTATTGATAGTTAGATGGAGACAAGCATCTAACCACAAACTAAGTACGACCGACAATCAGAATACTCGGGGAGCTAAAAGGACAATTGCATCATGACCTCTCTTTTTCGCCCTATGTGGACCAAATTAAACTCGTTTATTTAAAGTGTTTTGAATGGAAGACTAGTATTGGGCCATTGGCTAAGCACGACCGACAACCTAAGTACTCGAGAAATGGTGTTTACACCTCATTCTTTTTCATTCGGTTTATTGCAAAAATATTTTGAAAATGACTTGACGTTGGATCAAATGTTTGAAGTTGAATATGAAAATGACTTGACGTTGGATCAAGTGTTTGAAGTTGAATATGAAATTTGCGTGAATTAAATGGAAGATGTACTTGATGTTGGATCTGTAATACCCCAAAATTTACCCTTCATTTTTCCTGGAAAAAAAAACGAAAAAAAACGAAAAAAAAATAAATAATTTAATTAATTAATTAATTAATTAAATAAATAAATAAATAAAATATAACAAATTATTTTGGACTTGGGTCTCCCTCATTTGAGCCCATTACCCACGAAAATCAGTCTATAAATACTGAAGTTTCAGTAGAGGAAAACACACTTGGAGTTACACTGGGAGATTCACTTGAGAAAAAGGGAGAGAAGCAAAATACTCTGAGGTTTCCTTGGAACAAAACACTGGACAAAACCTGAAGGGAAACCTACAAGCTACTCTACAGCAACCTCCAGGCAACTCTGAAAGGTTCATTCTGACTCACAGACTTTCAGCTCAAGCAAACCCTGCCATTTGATTTTTCTTCTCCAATCAGGTTTGCCCTATATCCATCATCTTTATGCCTTTAATTTGAATGCTCTAAATATATGAGGTATTATGGGTGAATTTGATACCCTTTTGATGCATGTGTTTGACAAGAGGTTTAGGCCTCCTACCTTTGGTTGCTTTTAGTGAATTGAAAGGGCATGATTTATGTGATTACATTTTGATTTGAGGGCAACTCTTGGTTACCCTATTTTGCTTCACTAACCCTTTTGTTGGGTTTTTGTGAAGGCACCTAACTTTTGCAGGGATAACTTGCGTGGTTTCCCACTTTATTTGTGGGATACCCCCTGGAGGTTTCATTCTGATTACCTGTACTGACTCACTTTCTCTAATGGTGTTTAGCTTGGAAGGATCCCTGGGTTTCCCATTCCTATAATTGCTGTAACTTCGGATCTTTATCCGTGTGGTAATTCTTTCCCTCTCTCATACTTTATCGCTTTCTTAGCTGGAAGACCTCGATAGGAGGCAATGTTTGAGCCCCTTGGTGGCATTTTACTTTGAGATACATGTTTTGTGTTTTGTATTCTTATCCCTGCAGGTAGTAACGTCGTTCGTCCAAAACCCAATCCATAACCCCGTAGTTAGCCGAACTACGGCTTGCTCTGATTCTCATTCCAGATGAGATACGTAGGCATAAGACGCGATGTCTTAGCGAGCACACATCCCCCAACCCATAGGTCAGCCGAGCTACGAAGACTCTGATTCTCATATTCAGATGAGATACGTATGCAGTGGATGCGACATCCGCGCGAGTCATTTTCATTTAACCCTTTTTTTTGGGTAAACAGCACAAGATAAACTCACACCCTTTAGACGAAAACTACAAAAGTGGATCCCGTAGAGTACTACGGATGCGTAGGGGTGCTAATACCTTCCCTTCGCATAACCGACTCCCGAACCCAAGATTTGGTTGCGAGACTCTGTCTTGTCCTTTCCTTTTTTCAGGTTTACTTCTAGCGTTTCCTTTCCCTCCGTTGGGATGAATAACGCACGGTGGCGACTCTTCTGTCTTTTTCTTTCGCCGATTGTTTTTTTCGCGCACTGTATTTTTCAGGTTGCGACAGCTGGCGACTCTGCTGGGGACCCTAAGAAGTTGACCTCTTGCTGGTCCATCTTCCCTAAGCGAGTCCCTCCTAGCTTTTGTAGTTTGTTTGTTTATTGGGTGTTCATGCTTTTGTACAGTTATTTATTTACCTGCTTTACCTTATTTCATTGTGTACATATCATTGCTGTATCTGTTGGTTGGCTATGGCTGCTTGGTGATCTTTGTGAGATGAGTTCTATACCCGAACTCGAGTGCACTTAAGATAGGAGAATGGCATAGTCCTGTCAACTTGTGTGGAGTATTCCTTAGCGAGTTGACTTGCAAGCCCATTCACTTGGTGGAGGTCATGTTGAGATCAATAATGTCACATAAGTAAGTTGTGGTTAGACATTACTTGTTCCAATATAGACCTAAGAAGCCAAGGACCTTAGTTTACCAAACCCATCTTGGCCTATTCGTAGGACGTAGTGCGAAAGTCATTCAAATGTAAGATTTGATACGATTGTTACGCGATACTACACTCATAAGAGTCTCTCTTGAGAATATTGTTGGAATACGAGTAGTCGTTCCTCTAATAATATCCGAAAGATGGGATTATGACTATGGGAACCCTTTTGTAGAACATGTTTGGCAGGTTTAAACCTTAGTACACTCCTTTTGGGTGGTTCTTAACCTAAACTCCATGCTCGTGACTTGCGACAAACCCTTGATTCATGGTTGATCTGATCAGGTATCCTTAATATCAATGAAACTCGGGTATTGATAAGGTGTAAACCATAATCCGCCAAAATGGGTGGTTGATATTAAGGATAACATGATCCATCCCATGACCTTTGTTTGGTGTGCTCTTAATTTCTCTCCAGACAGTGCAACCTGACAGATGTTCAAGCAGATATAGCAATCCTGATTGACATACCACTGCATTGCATTCACATCATCACATCATTTGCATTCATATCATTTAACACATGTTTATCCTTTTCAAGGGGGTTTAAATCTTCTTCTTGATTCTAGTCGGGGTTTTCTTCTTACACTGTTTATCAAATGTGAGACTGGAATCAAGGGAGTAGAATACTTTTGGAATTGATAAACATGTCATTGCATTTGCATATTCATTAGCATGTCTTGCATAACAGGTACTGCCGCAGGCTGTGACCATTCCAGCTGCAGCACCACTACAACAACAACAATCACAACGTCAACCAGCTCAGTATCAACAGCAGCAACAACCGGGTAACAGACCCGCTTATCAACAGAGGCAAAGGATGATGGATCGGCGTTTCGACACCCTTCCAATATCGTACGCCCAGTTGCTTTCTAGTCTTCAACAACTACAACTTGTGCAATTGCGCACTCTGGCTCCTCCTATTGGTAGACTTCCAGTGGGTTACGACGCCAACGCTAGGTGTAGCTTCCACTCTGGGGCACCTGGCCACAATATTGAGAACTGCAAAGCTTTTAAGCACGTAGTTCAAGACCTCATAGATTCAAAGGCCATCGACCTTGCACCGGCTCCGAATGTCGTCAACAATCCCATGCCCCAGCATGGTGGTGCAAATGTTAATTTGGTAGAGGGAGAAGCCAAGTCCATTAAGGATGTGTTGAAGTTGAAGACTCCATTGTTGGATATCAAAGGATGCTTGCTGAAGGCCGATGTTTTCCCCGGTTGTGGGAAGGGCTGTTTGGATTGTGCTACTCAGAGTGAAGGTTGTTTGAAATTACAGCAGGGTATCCAGGCCTTGCTCGACAAAGGTATCCTCCAGGTTGAGGGTTTGTCTGTCCAAGAGTCTGCGGAAGGGGTTGAGGAAGAAGAGTTTGAAGATGCTACTGATGAATTCGCAGATGTTGTTCCTGTTAATTTTGTGATTCCCAGTGAGGTCTCTGCGGTCAACAATGAAGATGGGGATAGTGATTGTGACATTGACAACTGGGTGCGTCCGAGGATCCCGGGTGAAGTCATCAACAATTGGTCTTCTGAAGAGATTATCCAAGTCACTCTTCTTGAAGAGTAATTTTCTTTGTTTATTCATGCATATCCAAGTCTTACGTTCCGCCCAGGGCGTAATGACTCATTGTAGGGCCCATCTATGCGACACTTGCATTTTTTATCATAAATAAAGGACGTCTTTTTGCATTCAAATATTTCGTTCCTTGTCTTTCTATTTTTGCAGTTTTTCAAAATAAAAAAAAATGGCAATGTTTTGTTTAGTTTCCACTTTTTTTCTTTCACACTCATAAGCACATACCATCACTCATGCAGATGCACATCACCGGATCCTATTGATAACGATTCTGCTATGGCTCGCTTCGACTTTGAAAATCCAATCTTTCAAGCTGAAGAAGAGGGTGATGAAGACTGTGAACTCCCTGAAGAGCTTACCAGGTTATTAAAACAAGAGGAAAGGGTCATTCAACCGCATCAAGAGTCTGTTGAAGTGATTAATCTCGGCACCGAGGACGCCAAGAGAGAAATCAAGATAGGGGCTGCTTTGGGAGATAATGTGAAGAAAGGGCTAATTGAATTGCTGCAAGAATACGTTGACATCTTCGCCTGGTCTTATCAGGACATGCCTGGGCTGGACACAGACATCGTGGTACACCGCTTGCCTCTCAAAGAAGGTTGTCCTCCGGTCAAGCAGAAACTCAGAAGAACAAGACCAGAGATGGCTGTCAAGATAAAGGAAGAAGTACAAAAGCAGTTGGATGCAGGGTTTCTAGCAGTCACCAATTATCCGCCATGGGTTGCAAACATCGTCCTAGTACCTAAGAAGGATGGAAAGGTACGGATGTGTGTCGACTACCGGGATCTGAACAGAGCTAGCCCTAAAGATGATTTCCCATTACCTCACATCGACGTTTTGGTGGATAATACAGCTCAGTTCTCGGTATTCTCCTTCATGGATGGCTTTTCTGGCTATAACCAAATCAAGATGGCACCAGAAGATATGGAAAAGACAACTTTCATAACCCCATGGGGCACCTTCTGCTACAAGGTGATGCCGTTTGGTCTGAAAAATGTCGGAGCAACATATCAGCGAGCAATGGTGACTCTGTTCCATGATATGATTCATCATGAAATCGAGGTTTATGTGGACGATATGATTGCCAAATCTCATACAGAAGAAGAACATTTGTTGAATTTGCAGAAACTGTTTGAGCGTTTGAGGAAATTCAAACTGAGACTTAATCCAAATAAGTGCACTTTCGGGGTGAGATCGGGAAAATTGCTGGGTTTTATTGTTAGCGGAAAAGGGATTGAGGTGGATCCTGACAAAGTAAAAGCAATACAGGAAATGTCTGAGCCAAGAACAGAGAAGCAAGTCCGTAGTTTCTTAGGGAGGTTGAACTACATTGCAAGGTTCATCTCTCACCTAACAACCACGTGTGAGCCAATTTTCAAATTGCTGAGGAAGGATCAGGCTATCAGGTGGAATGAAGATTGTCAAAGGGCTTTCGAGAAGATAAAAGAGTATCTACAGAAACCTCCGATCCTTATACCTCCAGTTCCTAGGAGACCTCTGATAATGTACCTATCAGTGACCGAGAACTCGATGGGGTGTATATTGGGACAGCATGACGAGTCTGGTCGAAAAGAGCATGCCATATACTACCTTAGCAAAAAGTTTACCGATTGTGAAATCAAATATTCGCAGCCTGAGAAAACTTGCTGTGCTTTGGCCTGGGCTGCTCGTCGACTGAGACAGTATATGTTGAACCATACTACCTTGTTGATTTCTAAGATGGATCCAGTGAAATACATATTCGAGAAGCCAGCTCTCACCGGAAGGGTCGCTCGTTGGCAAATGATTTTAACAGAGTATGATATTCAGTACACGTCACAGAAGGCCATCAAAGGGAGTATTCAGTCAGACTATCTTGCTCAACAGCCGGTTGAAGATTATGAGCCGATGAAGTTTGATTTTCCAGATGAAGACATCATGTTCCTCAAGATGAAAGACTGTGAAGAGCCAGTTGTTGAGGAGGGACCTGATCCAAACGAAAAGTGGACTTTGTTGTTTGATGGGGCTGTCAATGCTAGAGGTAGTGGAATTGGCGCTGTCATTACTACTCCGAAGGGTGCCCACATGCCTTTCACCGCTCGTTTGACTTTTGAGTGCACAAATAATGAAGCTGAGTACGAGGCCTGTATCTTGGGTATTGAGCAAGCCATTGATCTGAGAATCAAGACTCTGGACATCTTCGGAGATTCAGCTCTGGTGATCAATCAAGTGAACGGTGATTGGAATACTCTCCAGCCCACTCTGGTCCCCTACAGAGACTACACGAGAAGACTGTTGACTTTCTTCACAACAGTAAAATTGTATCATATACCTCGTGATGAGAACCAGATGGCAGACGCACTTGCTACTCTATCCTCCATGATCAAGGTAATTCGTTGGAACCATGCTCCCAGGATCGATGTGATGCGCCTTGACAGGGCCGCGTATGTGTTTGCTGCTGAACTGGTAGTCGATGACAAGCCCTGGTATCACGATATCAAGTGCTTTCTGAAGAATCAAGAGTACCCTGCAGGGGTATCCAACAACGACAGAAAGACTTTGAGAAGATTGGCAGGAAGTTTCTTCTTGAACAAAGACAATGTGTTGTATAAGAGGAACTTCGACATTGTTTTCCTCAGATGCATGGACAGACACGAGGCGGACATGTTAATGCAGGAAGTTCATGAAGGTTCCTTCGGTACTCATGCCGGCGGACATGCAATGGCTAAGAAATTGTCGAGAGCGGGTTATTACTGGATGACCATGGAATCTGATTGTTTCAAATATGCTCGGAAGTGTCATAAATGCCAGATATATGCTGATAAGGTGCATGTACCGCCGAATCCTCTGAATGTGATGTCTTCGCCGTGGCCGTTTGCCATGTGGGGCATTGATATGATTGGAAAGATTGAGCCGACTGCTTCCAATGGGCATCGCTTCATCCTTGTTGCCATCGACTATTTCACCAAGTGGGTCGAAGCAGCGTCGTTCGCGAATGTCACCAGGCATGTGGTTGCCCGTTTCATCAAGAAAGAAATCATTTGTCGCTATGGGATTCCCGAAAGAATCATTACTGATAATGGTTCTAATCTCAACAACAAAATGATGAAGGAGTTGTGTCAGAACTTCAACATTCAGCATCACAATTCTTCCCCCTATCGTCCTAAGATGAACGGCGCTGTTGAGGCGGCAAATAAAACATAAAGAAGATTATGCAGAAGATGGTCGTCACGTACAGAGATTGGCATGAGATGCTACCCTTCGCCTTGCATGGGTACCGCACTTCAGTACGTACATCGACCGGGGCAACCCCTTACTCCCTTGTGTATGGTATGGAAGCGGTCCTACCTGTTGAAGTGGAGATTCCTTCTCTAAGAGTCCTGTTGGATGTCAAGTTAGATGAAGCTGAATGGATTCGGACAAGGTTCAATGAGTTGAGTCTTATCGAAGAGAAGCGAATGGCAGCCATTTGTCATGGGCAGTTGTATCAGAGTCGGATGAAGAGAGCTTTTGATCAGAAGGTGCGTCCTCGTTGTTTCCAAGTCGGAGATTTAGTGTTGAAAATGATCCTTCCTCCTCAGACAGATCACAGGGGCAAGTGGACTCCTAACTATGATGGACCGTATATTGTCACCAAGGTTTTTGATGGTGGGGCCTTAATGCTTACAACTATGGATGGTGAAAACTTCACTTCCCCTGTGAACTCAGACGCAGTTAAAAAATACTTCGCATAAAATAGACCCGCTGGACAGTAAAAAGAATAGTCCAGGCAAAAAATGGGCATCCCGACGAACCAAGAAAATGAAAAGGTTCGGGAAAAAATTAGGGACAAAAATAAAAAAAAGATTGTACACCCGGTAAGTTGAAAACCTGAAAAGGCAACTTAGGCAAAAATGGGTATCCCGGTGGATTGAAAACCCGAAAAGGGCGATCCAGGCAAAAGTTAGGGATTAAGCGAATGACTACGTTCTGAGTAGTTCTGAATCTCATCTCGTGCCAATGACTGGAAATTTTTGAAGGATAGGAAACAGTCCAATCACTCTTTCAGAAAGCTGATCATCTGGAGGATCTTGAAGACGGGCAAGTCATAGCAGAATTGGAACCCAATAGAAATCCATTTCACATTGCCATTAGATTAATTTTTGTTTTTATCTTTTGTGCGATTACCTCTTTCTAGGGATTGCTTCCTGATGTAAATGCCTATTCAGAGGCTGTTCAATCAATAAAATCATGTTATTCAGTATATCTCTGTTTTCATTTTCATTTTACTGTTTTGTTTGCAAAAATGACGTCCGAATTTTTGATAAACATTGCATCATGACACATAAGGGCTTTACAGGTACATGCTTAATAAACATTTAAAATTGCTGTAAATTTTAAGTGCTTTGGATCGTCTATTCAGAACAGATACCCTCGGGACATTTCCTTAAAATTCCCTGCAGATGATCGTGAATATCTTCCTCAGTGAAGTCACCAACAGACAAATCTGGTGTCTTATCCCTGCAGAGCTGATCAGAGTGTTGGATTCTTCAATCCCCAGCAGGTTCTCACCATCGTACTTCCCCAAGCGGTTGTTTCAGAATATACACTCCCCAGTAGAGTTGACAGTGCCAGATCATACACTCCCCAGCGGAGTTGACAGTGCCAGACTGTATCTTCCCAGCAGAAGTGGCTGCTCCTTAGAGTTCGATGTCAGATCGATAATCCCAATGCCAGATCCATGGTTTCTTTTCTTGAAGCAGAACCTCGGTACCGTATCAGTGTTTGCTCCCCCTCCTGAGTCATCTCTCGCAAACCGTGGTTGCCAGAATCATTGTAGCTCTCCTCAGCAGCAGGCTTCCAATGTCATTCTTTCCCCGATCAGAGTCTCGGTATGGCCAGAACACCGCATGGCTAGTCATCTTCCCACAGAGTTCATTGTGGTGTGTATCTCCAGCAGCCTGGCCAGAGCCCAGAGGATGGTAATCATTTCCCTAGCAGATCCCCTTGCCCCGGCTTGGCATTCTACCCAGCATTTCGCATCCCTGCATGTAGAATCATATTGCATTGCATCCTTCCAAATCGCGTAGCATTTCCATTTTCATGGAGCATTACGCCATTGAAAAAATCAAACATACGCATGTAAGCATAAAACATTCTCGGTATCCCAAGTGATAAGCTAGAAGTTGTTTCCAGTACTCAGACTGAAGATTGTTCATGACTTACCTTTGTTATCCCCAGCAAGTGTCATTGGCCCATGCGCCGCCTCTATTATCATTCCCTATTTCTGCCAATGCTGACAGGCATGAAGTTTTCCGATGTTCAGATCGAAGTGGCATTCAGGCCAATTTTCCGATATTCAGATCGAAGTGGCATTCAGGCCAATTTTCCGATATTCAGATCGAAGAAGTTTCCGACGTTCAGGTCGATGCGACTTGTGACATTCAGGCCAGTGTTCCGATGTTCAGATCGAAGAAGTTTCCGACGTTCAGGTCGATGCAACTTGTGGCATTCAGGCCAGTTTTCCGGTATTCAGATCGAAGTGGCATTCAGGCCAATTTTCCGATATTCAGATCGAAGTGGCATTCAGGCCAATTTTCCGATGTTCAGATTGAAGAAGTTTTCGACGTTCAGGTCGATGCAACTTGTGGCATTCAGGCCAATTTTCCGATATTCAGATCGAAGTGGCATTCAGGCCAATTTTCCGATGTTCAGATCGAAGAAGGTTCCGACGTTCAGGTCGATGCGACTTGTGGCATTCAGGCCCATTTTCCGATGTTCAGATCGAAATCCTTTCCAGTATTCAGACTGCTGAGCGGCATTCAGGCCATGGTTATTTCTGTGTTACCATTTATTTTGGTATCTAGTTTAACATTCTTTTTTCGATATTCAGACTGACTTTCACCGTACCAAACGGATTCTTCTTTCAAGACCACCTCTTTGCCGATTCTGACAGACATTGTTACTTCACTTCACTTCAGTGCAAAATTTTGGGCTTTTATTGTATTCAATCCCTTGATACCTCGAAAGCACGAAAGCAGCTGTCATCTTCCTTCCGGGTCTCCAGTTGATTGAATAGGGGCAGCTGTAATACCCCAAAATTTACCCTTCATTTTTCCTGAAAAAAAAAAAACGAAAAAAAACGAAAAAAAAATAAAAATAAAATAATAATAATAATAATTTAATTAATTAATTAATTAATTAATTAATTAATTAAATAAATAAATAAATAAAATAAATAAATAAAATATAACAAATTATTTTGGACTTGGGTCTCCCTCATTTGAGCCCATTACCCACGAAAATCAGTCTATAAATACTGAAGTTTCAGTAGAGGAAAACACACTTGGAGTTACACTGGGAGATTCACTTGAGAAAAAGGGAGAGAAGCAAAATACTCTGAGGTTTCCTTGGAACAAAACACTGGACAAAACCTGAAGGGAAACCTACAAGCTACTCTGCAGCAACCTCCAGGCAACTCTGAAAGGTTCATTCTGACTCACAGACTTTCAGCTCAAGCAAACCCTGCCATTTGATTTTTCTTCTCCAATCAGGTTTGCCCTATATCCATCATCTTTATGCCTTTAATTTGAATGCTCTAAATATATGAGGTATTATGGGTGAATTTGATACCCTTTTGATGCATGTGTTTGACAAGAGGTTTAGGCCTCCTACCTTTAGTTGCTTTTTATGAGCTTTTAGTGAATTGAAAGGGCATGATTTATGTGATTACATTTTGATTTGAGGGCAACTCTTGGTTACCCTATTTTGCTTCACTAACCCTTTTGTTGAGTTTCTGTGAAGGCACCTAACTTTTGCAGGGATAACTTGCGTGGTTTCCCACTTTATTTGTGGGATACCCCCTGGAGGTTTCATTCCGATTACCTGTACTGACTCACTTTCTTTAATGGTGTTTAGCTTGGAAGGATCCCTGGGTTTCCCATTCCTATAATTGATGTAACTTCGGATCTTTATCCGTGTGGTAATTCTTTCCCTCTCTCATACTTTATCGCTTTCTTAGCTGGAAGACCTCGATAGGAGGCAATGTTTGAGCCCCTTGGTGGCATTTTACTTTGAGATACATGTTTTGTGTTTTGTATTCTTATCCCTGCAGGTAGCGCGGTTCCTTCGTCAAGGACTGCCTTTTTGCCCCCGAGCATCCCAAACCCTAAAACCCAAAGCAACACGTTTACTCCTTCTACTACAGGCGAGTAAGTCTCCAAAGGTCGAGCATCCGGTAGATTGCGTAGTAACGTCGTTCGTCCAAAACCCAATCCATAACCCCGTAGTTATCCGAACTACGGCTTGCTCTGATTCTCATTCCAGATGAGATACGTAGGCATAAGACACGATGTCTTAGCGAGCACACATCCCCCAAACCATAGGTCAGCCGAGCTACGAAGACTCTGATTCTCATATTCAGATGAGATACGTATGCAGTGGATGCGACATCCGCGCGAGTCATTTTCATTTAACCTTTTTTTTTTGGGTAAACAGCACAAGATAAACTCACACCCTTTGGACGAAAACTACAAAAGTGGATCCCGTAGAGTACTACGGATGCGTAGGGGTGCTAATACCTTCCCTTCGCATAACCGACTCCCGAACCCAAGATTTGGTTGCGAGACCCTGTCTTGTCCTTTCCTTTTTTCAGGTTTACTTCGAGCGTTTCCTTTCCCTCCATTGGGATGAATAACGCACGGTGGTGACTCTTCTGTCTTTTTCTTTCGCCGGTTGTTTTTTTCGCGCACTGTATTTTTCAGGTTGCGACAGCTGGCGACTCTGCTGGGGACTTTAAGAAGTTGACCTCTTGCTGGTCCATCTTCCCTAAGCGAGTCCCTCCTAGCTTTTGTAGTTTGTTTGTTTATTGGGTGTTCATGCTTTTGTACAGTTATTTATTTACCTGCTTTACCTTATTTCATTGTGTACATATCATTGTTGTATCTGTTGGTTGGCTATGGCTGCTTGGTGATCTTTGTGAGATGAGTTCTATACCCGAACTCGAGTGCACTTAAGATAGGAGAATGGCATAGTCCTGTCAACTTGTGTGGAGTATTCCTTAGCGAGTTGACTTGCAAGCCCATTCACTTGGTGGAGGTCATGTTGAGATCAATAATGTCACATAAGTAAGTTGTGGTTAGACATTACTTGTTCCAATATAGACCTAAGAAGTCAAGGACCTTAGTTTACCTAACCCATCTTGGCCTATTCGTAGGACGTAGTGCGAAAGTCGTTCAAATGTAAGATTTGATACGATTGTTACGCGATACTACACTCATAAGAGTCTCTCTTGAGAATATTGTTGGAATACGAGTAGTCGTTCCTCTAATAATATCCGAAAGATGGGATTATGACTATGAGAACCTTTTGTAGAACATGTTTGGCAGGTTTAAACCTTAGTACACTCCTTTTGGGTGGTTCTTAACCTAAACTCCATGCTCGTGACTTGCGACAAACCCTTGATTAATGGTTGATCCGATCAGGTATCCTTAATATCAATGAAACTCGGGTGTTGATAAGGTGTAAACCATAATCCGCCAAAATGGGTGGTTGATATTAAGGATAACATGATCCACCCCATGACCTTTGTTTGGTGTACTCTTAATTTCTCTCCAGACAGTGCAACCTGACAGATGTTCAAGCAGATACAGCAATCCTGATTCCCATGCCACTACACTGCATTCACATCATTTTGCATCACATCATTTTGCATTCATAATCATTCACACATGTTTATCCATTTCTGTGGGGTTTATATCTTCTACTTGATTCTAGTCGGAATTTTCTTAGAATTCATCTCACAAAGATCACCAAGCAGCCAGCCAACAGAAACAGATACAACAATGATATGTACACAATGAAATAAGGTAAAGCAGGTAAATAAATAACTGTACAAAAGCATGAACACCCAATAAACAAACAAACTACAAAAGCTAGGAGGGACTCGCTTAGGGAAGATGGACCAGCAAGAGGTCAACTTCTTAAAGTCCCTAGCAGAGTCGCCAGCTGTCGCAACCTGAAAAATACAGTGCGCGAAAAAAACAACCGGCGAAAGAAAAGACAGAAGAGTCGCCACCGTGCGTTATTCATCCCAACGGAGGGAAAGGAAACGCTCGAAGTAAACCTGAAAAAAGGAAAGGATAAGACAGGGTCTCGCAACCAAATCTTGGGTTCGGGAGTCGGTTATGCGAAGGGAAGGTATTAGCACCCCTACACATCCATAGTACTCTACGGGATCCACTTTTGTGGTTTTTGTCTAAAGGGTGTGAGTTTACCTAATGTGTTTATTTACTAAAAAGGTTAAGAGAAATGACTCGCGCGGATGTTGCATCCACTGCATACGTATCTCATCTGAATATGAGAATCAGAGTCTTCGTAGCTCGGCTGACCTATGGGTTAAGGGGATGTGTGCTCGCTAAGACATCGCGTCTTATGCCTACGTATCTCATCTGGAATGAGAATCAGAGCAAGCCGTAGAGTATCTCATTTTGAAAATGACTTGACGTTGGATCAAATGTTTGAAGTTGAATATGAAAATGACTTGACGTTGGATCAAGTGTTTGAAGTTGAATATGAAATTTGCGTGAATTAAATGGAAGATGTACTTGATGTTGGATCAAGTACTCGTGTTGCATTCAATTAAGTTTGATTTGGAAAAACACTTGACGTTGGATCAAGTTTATTTTTGTTCTTTTGAAAAATATTCATTTTAGATCACTTTTGATTATTTCTAAGTTAATGGACGGGTGAGGAAAGAGACAAAATGAGAAGCAATAAAATTGTCTCATTTTCATGGGAGTGAGGTACACTTTTCCTAAATGGATGATAATCATACACTATGCAAAATTAAATCAATAAGCATATAAGAATCATCCATAGTGGCAAAATTACATCCATAATTCATGCATGCAATCAAGAGTAAATTGTTTAATTTATAATGAGTTTTAATTGAAAAGTTAAAGAGCGAAACTCTAAACCAAATTCAATTAAAATCTAAACTAGAAATTTATCCTAATTAAACTAACCATTTTTAATGTGTATTTTTTATGAATTAACATGACATTAAAATTAAGCATGTTGAAACCTGGTTTCAAATGAACTCTAATGAAGAATTAAAGAAACTCCTACAGTTAAATTCAATTAAATTTCAAAATAAAAAATATTATAATTAACCATGATACATGAATTTACTATGAATTTACATGAATTAAAATGTACATGGTCATGAATTAAAAGCATAGCAAAATTTGACAAAAGAATGATAAAAAATAAGAAATAAAAGATTAGCAATTAAATCTGTATGAGTGCATAAACCAGTGGATGTGCAGTCTGGAAACATAGGCTTTGGACCTAAAAGATAAGGTCCAAACACAAAGTGTTGTTGTTGGGTTCAACAAAGGTGTACGAAGCAAAACAAAGGTGCAAACATCAAAACAATGGGCTTAAAGGCTCTAAGCCCAATCGAATTTGGCAAGGAAAGGGAAAAAATTCAGCATCAAGAATTCACCTCCTCTACACATCATGTTCATGTTATCTCCCTCAAGAGCACCATCATCGGAGCTCTTGCTCCACCGCACCGAAGGCGGCGTAATTGTCCAAAATTACCAAACATCACCATCAATCTACTCCTCTCAACCTCCTTTATCCTAATCTCTTATCAATTTATTCCAAAGATTAACCAATTATTTAAATTGAAGTAATAAATTTATGAATCCTAACAATGAAAACTGAAATTAAATGGAGAAAAAGAAGAATCAAACCACCTAACCTTAGGGGTATGATTGTCCAATGCAAAAGCTACATTGTGGTATCAAAAATTCAGCAAACAAGAAGGAATAAAAGTTCACCGACCTACAAGACGGAGGATTGTCTCGGAATTTACTGAAATATAAAGATGAAGAAGATGAAGAAAACTAGAAGTATGCAACTTTGAACCTTTAATCTTCTACTTATGTTATAAACTTCTTCTCTTCAATAATTAGCTCTAAAAAATTTTGAACTGAATTATTGTTGTTGATATTGATTATCTGAGTGTGAAAGTAGTTTAAAATGTAGGAGACTTAGCTCAATTGGTGACAAACTTCAAGGTGAAGCTTACTCCAATGGTGATAGAACTTTAGTGTGGGGAGAGAATTTGGAGAAGATGAAATGAGAGAATGAAAACTGAATTTGCAATGAGTGATTTTCTATAGAAAATGATTAGAGAGTTATGATTGAAGAGAGTGATGAGTTTATATAGGTGAATTTCCCAACTATTTTGGTCATATTTTCTGGGCAACAACGGTTAGGAGTTTAGGCAACAGTTAGTGTTAGATGATTTCATGAAGGAGTTGGTTACAAGAGTTAAAAATGTTGGTGAGTTGTTAAATTGTTAGTTGGATATGTTATTGTAGTGTTAAATGAATGGATTATTATGGAATTTTAGCTTGGCCTGATGTTATGGGTGGAATGAGTAAGTGTAGTTCAAGTTTTGATGAATGTTAGTGTGTTAGAAATGCTTGGCTTAAAGTGTAAATGTTGTTGTTAGTTGTTGTATAATGTTACTGTTACCATGTGCTATGTGAATCAAAACTGGTTTGGCATGTTTGAATGTCACTGCAATGCTGGAATTTAACTATTTTTCTGCTACTGGTGCATATGTCACTAGTTACTAGATATGGCATAACCGGTTACCAACACGAAAACATGTGTTATGGACTGGTTTTTTGAGGCTACAACGTACCTGTAATCGGTTACTCTGTTGTTGGTAACCAGTTACCATCTTAATAACTTGTGTTCTTGCTGCTATTGGAAGTGATGAGCAAACATGTGTAACCAGTTACCTGATTCTTGGTAACCGGTTACTAGCATGCAATTTTGGCTGGTTGGCTACTGTGATGGCATGAATGACAGGTGTAACCGGTTACATGATTCTTGGTAACCTATTACCAACACGAAAATTGTCCTTTTTTTTGCTATGTTATGATGTATTGGCTCATGTGCAATGTCTTGACCTTTGTGGTTCATTGTGTATTGAATATGGTATTCTTTTACAGGTATGACACATGGTAAGAATAACACTTTGGAAAATCATATTGGAATCTTGAAGAAACTTGAAGATTTGGGTAGCTCAAACATGGAGGACTCATGATGGGATGAAACAAGAGGTGTCTAGGATGGTTAGTTGACTTTGGTCAACCATTTGACCAAAAAGCCAACAGTTGACCAAGAGTCACCTATGGGTTAAATAATGTAATTTGGTTTTGAATATTTTTTTGTAATGGAATATTGAACATTTTTTTTGTAATGAAAATACCCTCTTGAAATGTCTTGTGTTTTAAGAGAAATCCCTTATGATCTTGGTTTGAATACTTGAACTTGTACTTGAGTGAACTTGAATGAAACATGAATTTGAAGGAATGAATCTTGATTTCTTCGACGTGACTCTGAATTGCAGAACCTCGTCTCAAATCCATACCAAATGAACAAGTCCATAAAATAATAGTCAATCCATATGATCCACTAATATCTCAGACCAAAATTAAGTGTAGTACCAAAATACCATAGGCTTGATTCTTAAGAATACCATGAAGAGGAACTTATCCAACACCTGTGCCATGAACACCAACCTCTGTATTAATGATGTTTATCTAATAAATACAATTTTACATGAATGAATATGACATGAGTATGTAGATGAATTAAGGATCAAGGGTCATATGGAAAGTGGAAAGAAGTAGGGCAAATTTTGGGGTATGACAAAGAGCAGTTGATCCGTACGCTGATTTGAAATAGTATTGTCCATTCAAAGCCCTAGATTTTTGGACAAAGTCAACTAGGGTTCTACCTTTTCAAGGCTCAAGAAAAGTGGATGTGACGTCTTCAGACCGTTCTACCTTTTGGTAGATACTTAGTACGATGAAAGATACTGAGAGCAATGTTATTATTTAGTGGATAAAGCTTCATACCTTGACATACTTCTTCACTAAGACTGTTATTGTTCAAACCTCTAATAACTCTTTTTATATCTCTATAAAAGGAAGTTGAAGACTCAAAAGAAGGTTACAATATCACAACATATACAAAGATCTTAGCATAACTCTGAGTTATTATTGCAACTGTTATTGCATAAGATCTTAAGATTTCTTATCTCAGAATTCTTAGAAAGGTTGAAAACCTTTGTGATTGTTGCATAACTGTTATACTTTTGATTGTGTATCAAAGTATAGTAGTTATCTTGTCTACTAAATAATTTGTTTAAAGTAGAAAGAAATATCTTGCTTGTATGCTTGAGCAAGGAAGTATTGAACTAGAGGGTTTAAGTAGGAAGTCTCATTCTAGGTAGACTGAGCAAGGAAGTCTTGAACCAGAGGTTTTAAGCAAGAAGTCTTGAGCAAAGGCTTAAGCAAGGAAGTTCCATTCGGGGGTGTTTGAGTCGGAAGTCTTAAGCAGTGACTTAAGCATTTGTAATCTGATTGGTTATAGTGAAAAGCTCTTATTGAGGCAATGGTAATGGACTACTCTCAGTTGAAGAGAGGAACCATGATAACTTTTGTGTGTTAATTGCATTTACTTATGAACTTTATTTTCCGATGTTATTATATATTTTCTGTCAACAGACTCTAAACATAGTTCAGAATCTGAACCTTTGAGTTAAAAAGCGGAACGATTTTTAAGCACACAATTCAATCCCCTTTCTTGTATATTTTTCTCCCATCTTCATGAGGTATTCCCTCAGTGAATCTGAGGGTCCCTGCCGAATGTTAATCAGAATGATGGTTGACATCTTCCTGAGTCAACCAGTTGCAAACTAGTGCATGGACATTTTCACCAGCTCCTGGTACCTGGCGATGGAAGCTCGGGGTAGGCCCATATACCATCGTACAACCGCATCTATGAAAGTGACAGATAATAGTTTTCACTTTAAGGAGTCGAGCACTCTAATGATGGTCATCTGTTTGTTGATGGAGGTGACTTGCTCATAGGATTCATTGTGATCATAAGTGCTTCCCATATTTCGTCTAAAATGGGTTAAGGGTACAACACTCTCATCTCCTCTGTGGGAGTAACCTCTTGTTGGCGTTGTTGGATTTTATGGACATTGTCCTCCAGGGTTTGATTCTAGAGGCGCAATTCTTCTATGGTGGCGCACATTTCTACCTTGGCATTGTGATCACTGTTACCTCTGGTATCCTCTTGCATGGGGAATTATGCTCTCTTAAAAACCATGACTGAAGACGGTTGAGGTTGGAGGCAGAGACTTTTGTGAGTGTAGAAGTGAGGATGATAGTGGAAGGTGTAACCCAAGTTAGTTTTACCGGGGCCTGTAGTAAACGCCATTGTACTTGTCAGAAAGTATATAATTTGTGACACCTCTATCCTGGTAGGGGTGGCTAAAGGCCTTGATGAATTTATGTTGGTTAAGGTTTGCTCACAGTGGTGAGAAATCCATTTTTTTTTGTGTTTTTGGTTATGGAGAGAGCAAACTCACGTAAAGTGGGAAACTTTGTATTCTCTAAGTATTTGGTGTAGGGTGTGAATTGTCTCTCCTCAAATTAAGGATGAGGTATTTATAGGGGATTTATGGACCTATATTCAGGAAACTCCTAAGAAGCGGTAGTCGCTCCACCTTGATTAGGAAAATCGTTATCTGCCTACTTCTTAGGGAATCATGGGCATGACTTAATACATGCATATTCAGCGGATGCAATTTTAACATATGATATGGATAAATTTAAATATTGATTTTTTTTTATTAAACAAATTAGTATAATTTATATCGTCTTGAATATTATATTAATTCATTCTTTTTAATTTAAAAAACATTCTTCGTATTTTTTTAAGGTTAAACACATTCTTTCTTTAAAAAATGTTCAAGGTTCAAAATAACATATAAAATAAATATAATTAATAAAAAAGAATAAAAATATAAAAATTACTTTTGTATTTATCAAAATGAATAAAATTATGACGATAATAAAATATGAAAAGAAATGTAATGAAAATATTATTTATTAATTTACTTGCGAGTTTGAAATACTTGATTTTATAAAATAATATAATTCATATAAAAAATATATTTTAAAGTTATGAAATACTATAAGTTTGTCATTAATAGAAATTGTGTCACTTTTTTTTCTCTCCCAGTTTTCAAAATAAAAAATCAATTTTCTAAAAAATATTTTAATTTTTAATTTTAAAAACTAATAAATAAAGAATAGCTTTTTTAACTAGGTTATCAAACAAGTTTATTATTTTTAAATTTTAAAAACTAAATAGAAATTTGTTTTAATTTTTTTGACTTTATTTTTTCAGTTTAAATCTCTACTATTGATGTAATTCAATGGCTGAAAATAGATCTGGAAATAGAATTGTAGAAGTTTGGGTTGTTGATTCTGGATCCTCAGTAGTCCAAATCTCTACTCTCTCAACACTAAAATATGAAAATAAATCAAAATTAAAATAAATCATTAAATAAAAAGATACTTTGACAAGTAGGCCTATTTTATCTAAATTGTTTTTGTCAAACTTGGATTATTTTTTTAAAAAAATTAACAGAATATAAACCAAGAGTTTTTAACATAATATAAACCAAGAGAAAAAGAAATATGCATTATTCTCATCAATTAAAGACATTGTATTCCGCTAAATTGTATTTTTACTTTCAAATATTGATATGATTTAACAAATTTAAAGATTTTAATTAGATGCATATAATATTTTTTCTTTACAATAATCGTACACTACCTTTGAACTCATAAACTAATTTCTTGTTTAAAACATTTTTTCATGTTAACTAAATTTCAAAATATCTTGATGCCTCCTCTACCAAAAAGTTTTAGAATGTACATGAAGTAAATCCTTAAATCCAAAAATCAATAGTTGTCACTATCTTCTTGTCAACACATGAGTCACGGCACACATGTTGAAAGATGATATTCTCCCCATTGAAGCAAAGTGGCATCTCTACCATGGATCTGCCATCCGGCAGCACCCTGCAGTTGGTCTTCCTACCTCATGGCAATGGATTTTGTCATGAGTTAACCACTAGGTAACCTATTTCATTTCAAGATCGACACTACATTACAATCTTTTATGAAAAGTTGTGGGCAAAACAGTGACAAAATATTTTATTTTATTTTTTCAATTTATATCTCTTTTGTTGAATTAATTCAATTGCTGAAAATAGAGCAGCTGAGTTGTAGAGATTTGGGTTGTTGAGGTTCCAATTCCACAACAGTAATGGATCCTCAGCCGACCAAATCCTTAACTCTATGCCCTGGTATTCCAGTTGATGATTGGTGTTGGTTTGAAGAGAACTAGATCACATTAAATGAAAACAATGCCTTTTGCATAACTAGTATGTCATAACATACAGTCTTCAAACAGATGGCTGAAACTTGAAATTACTCAAAATTAAGTAGCAATGATAAGTGCATATTTGCTTGCTAATATGTCATCAGAAGCAACAATAAATAGCCCGTCTTTGAAGATCTATAACAGGATTTTAAATTATAACCAAACAGTAGGAATTATTCAATCTACTTAGAACTCATGAATTTCAAGAGAAGATTATTGACCATAATGTACAAAGAAAAGCAACAAACGCCCAAAAAGCTCCAACCAAAGGATGATTCAGCGTCTATCAGATGCCACTGATTCATTAGAGAAGAGATACTTCACTCGTGAAAGAACTGAATCATGGGTGGGATCATAAGGATGGTCTTTTGAAGGGATTTCAAGTATTGCAGGAACAGGCTTGTTATAACTATCAACCAAAAACCTTATCATATTTGCAACCTGCACAGTCAAAGAAATTATAAGATCTTTGAATTAATAAATAACCCAAGAACGTAAGAGCCAAATAAGCAAGAAGGTTTTCCAAATATGAACTAGGTGCATGAAATAGTTTTTAAATCCCAGGTAGGGATATGACAATGGCTGAATGAGCTAAAAGGACTGATTCAAGTATCCAACTAATTACTAAACCAAATGTGAGAAACCGAATAACTTGTCAACATTTTTTTGCAATAGTATAACTTGTCAACATTTAAACCCAAAGGATGACTGTCGAAAGAGTGCCAATTTTACGAGTGTTTCCCACTGGTACTGTCACATTGGTCTGTCCAATAAAATATCCAGTTATCAAGTATAATTCATTAATCTCATGAAACTTTTAACCTTCCACATTATATGATTAAAATATTCCCTCCAGGATTTTTCACAGCAATAGTGTTGATTACCGAACAGGAAATGCGATCAACTGTAGTAGGTAAGGATAAGAATTAAGTCTTTTGAAAGTAGGAACTAACAGTAGCCGATAATATAGTGTTTCACTTAATTAAGAAGCAAAAACAAAACAGCCTAAGACATTTTATGGCCATGAAATATGACTTACAAATTGGCTAATCAGCACAATAGCAATATCCTCCCGTGAAGTGAATTCTTTGAATGCGTCCTCAATTTGTTTGACAGTTGTCTCTGAAAATCAAAATCAAGAGATGAAACAAAAACTTGCAATCAAATCAATTTGATTTTAACTGACAGAAGTTAGCAGGATTTTTTCAAAACCTGACACTATCCAGAGTAATAAAATGATGATATCTTATCAATCTGTGGTGAGTAATCCAACTACTACCCTAGGTTCAAATACCGACCAACCTCAATTTCAGAAACCATTGCAAAAAAAATAGTTCATGCAAAATTAAGCATGCTATGAAATTTTTTGGGGAGTGTCTAAGCTATGAAATGTATCAAGGATAAGGTTTGTGGAAATCATTCCGAACATTTCTATGCATCCCACATAGGAGGAGCACATCTACATGCTTATTTATGATGTCTTCAATTGACAACAATAACTACATAAAACATAAAGAACGCGTGTATGTTTATTGGGTAGCACCATAACCTCAAATTTAGTTGAACAGGCAGGGAGTCTCTTCATGAACATGATGTACAAATTAACAAGAAAATTGTATGCCGAATTTGAAACTAGCGTTCATAAAGAATGGTGAGTAAAATAGAGTTTAGAGACCTACTTGAATCCACAATAAGGTAATTTGTCTTCCTACGTATGTCAACATTTCCCACTCCAGCCAAAAGAAACCCAACTATGGTATCCTGTGTAAAATAAAACAGGAAAATTTTAATAATTTCAATCATAATGATAATGATACCAATTACAAAAATCTAAATCTAAAATGGAATGGGGAAATGATCTGGGCAACAATGGATATGGAATATAAAATAAACATAAGCTCAAAGAATATAATACGTTATTAGTTAGTTTCAAATCAATTGGGGCAAATTGTAATGTTCAATTTCTGACTAAATTATATCTGATTTTAGTTATATAAAGATGGATTTAATTGAAATACACTGACAGTGTAAAAGGATTTTACACCGTCAGTTAATCATAGCTGTTGGATGTTGAAACAAGTTTGACTTTTATATAAAAAATCTATAAAGTAATGCAAACGGGTGATAGTGATGAATCAATTGTGTAAAACTTTTTACACTGACAGTGCATAGTAATTAATCTCTATAAAGATTAGAAATTTTTTAATGTCAAAATATTATGACTTTCAATTTTCAGCCATATGGACATTTTAGTGCACTGCTGCTAAGGCTATACAGTCAAGTATCTACTCATGTACTCATGTCTAACACTCCAACTGTCACTATATGAAGTTTGGCTTTGGGGGAGTTTATTTTTTTATTTTCTTATTTCAGGGTTCCACTTATATTAGTCATTGGCTGGATCCGACTAAGGGTAATTGGATCTGCAATTTAGGACTACATGTTAAAAATCTTAGGGTAGTTATACTCCTATTTCATTGACAAATTTGGTTATCAAAATATCAATAAAAAATCAGCTTATGTGATATGGAAGCAAATTGCTACTTCTTGAATGTTTGTGATGCAATCAAACTCAATGTATGATGCCCAAGGGCACTAACCCTAAGGATGACATCTAGCTGATTTTCTTCTTTTCCTATGATTTCAATATCCCTTTCTTCAATTTCATCAGTGACAAATTTAATTTTGTTGGATGAGCGTGATCTCGCAATTTCCTCTTTTATTCAAATCCTATTATTTTTTGCTAGGATCTATATAAGGAAACTCAATTCATTAAAAACAAAATTAGTGGCTTTTTTGCAGCATCTGAAATGTCGTCAATCTGACTCCTTAATCCATCTTATGGCTCAGAGTCTCTTCCTCAAGAACCTATAATCCACTTATTTTCTAATCCCCTAAATTTGAACCATTCGAGAAACCAAAAACCTAACCTATTAACTTCCAAGCCTTTATCAGGAACATTTACAAACATCTATTTCTTAATCAGTTTGTCGTGGTGACTGGTGAGTGCGTAATCACTTGTATGCCGAAAGCAAAGTAGATTTTCAAAATATCACAAATTTCTCTAGCAGCAGATCTATATTAACCACGATGATTTCACAGCTAAAACCGACTCAACTTTCATGCATCTTATTATCACATCACATCATCTGTGTTAACATTCTTTTAGACACACGATCATGACTTATACTTCACAAAAACACATATTCTCAAAATAAACAAGTAAAGTAACAACCATACTAATTCATCAAAGCATACTCTACTTTGCAAGTCGCAAATCAAACAGAGGTAGTGAACTACAAATATTGAAGTCAGTCGCATCAATAACTATTGCAACCTTCACAAACTGAAGATTTAAAATATGCTACTGCTAAGGAAAAATCCAAAAACGTACGCAATAAGAACATATATATAACAACATAGACACACTCTTACCTCGTCTGCAATCATGGCAATAAGTGATGAATTGTTGGAAGGAATTTGAACTCTGTTGGCCATTTGGTATCACTGAAGAACATAAACAAGAGAAACAGTAAAATACAGAGACAATGAATAGCGTTGATCGATCAAATACAGACTATCTCTCTTCAGTACTTTCAATCAATTCAGTATCTCATTGAAATTGGGGGCGAAATTTCAGCAAAGGTTTATTTCATACAAAATCGTAATCCAGGGTAAATTTGAGTACAGAATAATCACAGATCTTATACACTTTCAATGCGACAGATTAAAATTATGATCGCTTACTCATCATTGATCCAAATCGGGAAAAAAAACGCCAAAAACACTAAGATCTATAAATTGAGAATAGAATGTGAATTAGAACAACTTGATCGAAAATTAAAGTGAAGATCTAAATGAATTACGTGTTGAGAATTTTCAAAAAGGAATCGAGATCGAGGTGAAGAGTGTAAGCATCAAAATAACTGAATCCGAAGATTTACCAGTGAGAAAAGAAAGGATAAATAGAACGCACCAGATGGGAAGAACGGCGACGGCAGGGCGTGACGGGGCAAGGGAGGAACTGGGTCTGTTAAACGTTCACGCACGAATAGTAGTAATAGTACACCTCTCTCACGCCCGTTTCCACTTATCTTTTTCTTTACTTTTGTTTTTATTTATTTTGAGTTTTATCTATGTTTATTTTCAAGTCATTTTTTATTGAAATAATATGTTTATTATTATAATTTAATATCTCACCAATCTAGAAAGACAAACCATTTGTAAATAGGATTTTTTAAAGTTAATAATTTTTTTTTAAGTTGTTAATTTATAAATCTTTTAATACATTAATATATATATATATATATATATATATATATATATATATAATATATATAATATATATATATAATATATATATATATATATATATAATTTATTATCAATTGTTTATACTCGTTTAATTCAATTAATAAATATCAATTGAAATATCTCATCTACTCTAAATATTTTTAATTTGTAATATAATTAATTGTTATTTTTAATTAAATCATTTAAAATATTAATTTATTTGATATTTATAAAAAAAACATACATCTAAAGGATATTCCTTTTATTGGTAGGTGACTTAAAAGATATTTTAATAAAACTAGTATTATTATTTTATAGTTTCTAGATGTCTTTTTAATTGTGTAGCAAAAAAGGTTTGTTGATTGGTCAATAAAATCAATTACTTTAAAATAAAGAGAATAATAAATTTTTACATGTTAATAAATATTATTATTTGAGTGAGGATAAACTTTTTTTTTACCTTACTCTAAATTATAATTTTAAAGTTAAATTTAATTTAATGGTTAATTAGCATTTTATTTAATTAATTAATTAATAATATTTAATTTAAAGATTATAATTTAAAATAAATTAAAAATACTTATTTTTTGAGTAAGTTAATTCCACACTTATTATTTAATACTAAATATATTGAAAAGTTTAAAATAGATATTTAATTTTTGCAAACAAAACATATAAAAAAACTATTTTATATATGTCTTCAATCAAATTTTATTATATAGGTATTTGTGAATATATTCTAAAAATCAACTTTAGAATATAGAAATAAAATTTATTTGATTTGACATATTTATAAAAAGAATATATTTGGTTCATATCAATTAGTCTCTCTTAAAATACTTCTTATGTTTTTAAAAATCTAATGCTTTACACTTTAAAATTGATTTTTTTTTACTTTATCCAAAAAAATATTTTTATTTACACAAATAAAATAAAATTTTGTTTAAATGAAAAACATGCCGACAACATTTAGGTGAATTTTCTATAGAGATAAAGAATATAAAAATAGTGTAAAATATAGATTTACGTTGCACGTACTCATATGTAAAAAAAATTATATATTAATCTAATTAAATTAATTCGTATTGATTTTTGAAATACTTTAAAAATTAAAATATAAAAATGATATTAGGTTGTAATTTGATTTGATAGATATTATAAAAATAAATTACACTATGGGTGTGGTCGACTCACTAATTCACTAACCCAAACCAAACATCTATAAATTATTTGAATTTGTTCATTTACGGGTATATCAAATCCAACCCACCTATAAGAATTTATATAGTTTTAATTTGGGTATTAGATTTGAATTTTTCATTAATAACCATAATATTTTCACACAAAAAAATTATTTTCCACCAATAATATTGAGTTTGCATAATTCAAGATTAAATGTTGTTTCTTATTTTTTTAAATCATTTTTAACTTATGTATTTTATGAAAATAACGTGTCTTATTGAATTTTATACTATTATCAAATGTAATATCGTGTTGATGAATTTTATTAGATATTATATGACGTGTTTCATTGAATTTAAGTGTTATAAATCAATATGATTGTATTAAGTTGTGTTATATATTTTTTAAAACAGACAAAAAAATCATAATTTTTTTTTATTTGAAACACAACTCGTAAACGCAACCCAACCCAACCGATAAATGAATGAATCAGATTTGGTCGGTTTTGACAATGAAATTAAAGATTGGACGACGAACCCAATCATTGAAGTTTGAACAGGTTGGATAATGGGTTAGGTCAAGCCCGATCCAACTCAACTTGTGTACACCCCTACATCATTGATACTTTAGTTGAATGTTATTCGATTTTTTTATTAGAACTTCAATGATTCTATGACTTTTTTTAAAATCCTTTTCGTTATTATAAATGAGATGTTTCTTTTTTTTCTAAAGAATTTATTAATTTAATTAATAATTTAATAAAATAATTAATTAGTTGGTTTATCTCTTCTAATATGGCATTCGAGAAAATATCAGAATTTTCTTTCTTCCCTAATCTTCTTCTTTTTCTTTTTTCTATTCACTCTTATTTTTTCTTTGATTTTACCGTCAACGGAGGAATCACGCCTAAAAATCCCTAAATATAGTTCTTTTGATCCAACTATTACAAAAACAATTCATCTAAATAGTGACCAAATGAAAATCCGTGTAACATCTCTAATAAAATGTTTCTAGAATCATTATATTCATAATGTTAGACGTTGATACTAATACATACAAGTGTCAAAATGACATAAATACATATGAAGCATGTCGTCTGACACATAATGGATACATATATACAACATGTCTAATACATATACTAAGATCAAAATACACCGCGGAAACAAAAACAATAAGTCTTTAATACTTCAAGTCGTCTTGCCTTTTCCTTTTCCATTTCTCTTGCATGATACCTTCTCATATGAAATTATACAACAATAATGAGGTGAAATATTACTATCTCAGGGGAGTCCTAATAAATCATAAGTCCGCTCGGTCAATAAGCATATAACTATTTACTAGGACCACACTCGTGTATCAGGTAACTGAGAATAAAGGGGAATGAAACTTAACTTCATACAATATGCGAGTGTTGGTAAACTCGTTCCACATGCCATGTAAAACTGGGGAGACAATTAACATCACAAATATCCACTGCCTACTAGTACTCCTTATTTTCGAGTATAGTTTTACAGAATCAGAGACGGACTACTAATCCTTCCCACGAATACTAGTTTTTCAGTGCAACCTACCAACTTTAGATGTATTACCCTCCTAATAACGAACTACATTAATGTTATGCTTTAGGAGTCTCAACATTCGTCATACGTATTACTTTTGATTTCTTCCGAAATCAATGTTATCAATACTCATCAAACTTAGAGTGTGACTACACATCCAACTATTTCTTACTATTAGATTCCAAAACAAATCATAGGTTTCTCACTTCATGAATTATTTATTTCTAACTTACTAGAAAACTATCAACCATCAATATGATTCATCGATTAAATAACTCCATTACTTAACCTAGATGAATTGCATTGATTCAATCATTTTATCAACAAAACATCCCTTACGGGAATTGTAAAGGAATACACCACCAATCAAAATAATTAAGGTTCCAAAGATTGACTTTAATCAATAAAATACCCCTTACAAGCATAGTAAAGGAATACATCATCAATCAAACCAACTAAGGTTCCAAAGATTGACTTTAATCAGTAAAACATTCCTTACAAGCATAATAAAGGAATACATTATCAATCAAACCAACTAGGGTTCCAAAGTTTGACTTTAATCAATAAAATATCCCTTACAAGCATACTAAAGGAATACACCATCAATCAAACCAAATAGAGTTCTAGGGATTGACAAGGAAATGAATCAGAGGCGGGTTGCAGTCACTCATGATGGGTGTTACGCTCCTTAGTCATACCGAGCACACTCCCCATACATTTCCCAGAGGCCAGCTACGGCCAGTCGTTGTGGGTGTTACGACCCATAGTCGTTCCCAAAAAACCTTATTTTCTCAAGTTTAGTACTAACACCTACAATTTTCACATTCTCTTTCTAGACACGGTCCAATACAAAAATGTTTAACCATCGGAAAGGCCATAAAACACATAGAATAAAACATGTCATACTTTACTCATACACATTCATGATTAATAATCAATTCAAACATATAACACACAAGAAAACAATAAGTCATGAGATTCATATTCTAACCACATCATGCATCAATCATAAGGTGATTTAAACCCAATCATAGCCTACAAGGAACCCGCCTTAAAATAGAACCTGAATTGGAGGAGAGAAAAAAGACATGATGATAATGATCCAAGCTTTACAACTTGAGTCTTCTTCTTCAAAGATTCCAAAACATAAACATGCAAGAAGATTTCAAAATTTGAGCAACCACTTCTTTTCTTTCATTCTTCTACTCGCCCTAATTTCGAATTGACAGGAGGATGAGGATGATCTAATCCTTTTTTCCAAATTGACTATCCTTCAAGGAATCCAATAATTCTTCACGCAAGGCAAAATTCTCTTTCAAAGAGCAAGCTTTCTCTTCCTATTTCTCTCTTCCCTTGGATTGGCCTCTCTCCCCCTTGACACTCTCTTTAAGTTAACTACTAACATTCCCCACTATAGGTTAGGGTTAGAGGCTATAAATTAAGCAAGCACTAAAAATTCTACCAATTACACTTGGTTACATGAGGGACGTTACATCTTCTCTCTTAAATAAAATCCTGCCCTCAAAATTTAGAGGCTTTTTTAAATAGATGAGGATAATTTGCTTGCATATCTGACTCTAGCCCAACATAAAGGTGTCCTACACTTTCCCTCATACATTTCTTCATATGGTGTGATTTCGATACTTGAGTGATAATTATTATTATAGACGAATTCGATTAAAGACAAGTGGTGCTTCAAACTTCCTTCACTTCCGAAGATATAAGCCTACAACATATCCTCAATGGTCTGAATAGTACTCTCCACATGCCCATCTAATTTAGGGTGATTAGAGGTACCGAGGCTTAAATCAGTCTCCATGGCATAGTGAAATGTCTCCAAAACCTATAAGTAAACTTTGGGTCTCGGTCAGACATAACACTAGTTGGTACACCATGAAATCAAACTATCTAGGTAATTAAGACTCTCTCCAAATGAATAACCTTATACATAATATTGACGGGTAGAAAATGAGCTGACTTAGTTAATTTATCCATGATCACCCAAATCGAATCGTGGTCGCCAAACATATGAGGTAAACCTACTATGAAATTCATATAGATGTTATCCGACTTCTATTCGAGTATTTCTAAAGGTTGCAACAAACTACTTTGTCTCTAATGCTTATTTTTCACCTATTGGCACACTAGCATCTAGCCACAATATCCCTTTTCATATCGGACCATAAAAGAATTCTTTTTTAAGTACTTGTACATCTTAAAAGAACCAAGGTGAAAGGTATAACGACTCTTGTGAGCCTCTTCTAAGATTTTCCTTTTCAATTGTGGATCATCTGGTACACACATCCGTTTGACTAAACAAAATGATTCCATCAGTGGATCAGGTGAAACCTATATGGTCAATCCTATATTGTAATTCTGCATCTAATACTTGGACTTTCCATGTCTTTTCCCAAAGATCACACATGATACTCAAATTGATGATGAGAACTCTTGCACGAACCCATGTGAATTGTAAGTCAAGATTGCAAAATATCCCCAACAGATTGTGATATAGCATCTTTAACTTAAGTACATGCATATCTTTTCTGCTCAACGCATCTTCCACCTTGTTGGCCTCACCGGGTTGATACTTTAACTCAGAGCCATAATCCTTCATGAATTCTATCCATTTTTGCTGACGTACATTCAACTCTTTTTGATTAAATATATACTTCAAACTTTTGTGATCACTAAATATCTCGGGGTGTGCTCTATAAAGGTAGCTTTTCCGCACTTTTAATACAAATATGATGGTAGCTAGTTTTCACTTCTGCACCGTATAATTCTCTTAATGCCTCTTTTTGTGTTATTTTATTAAGTGTTTTAAAGCCTTAATTCAACTCTAATTGTATTGAAAACTTATCTTAGCAACGTAAAGAAATATATGATATGATTATCCAAAGAAAACATGGCTCTAACATTAGTTTTAGAAGTTTTAATTCATTATTTAGTAGGAAGCTATTTTCTACTGAGAAGTGTCTAACCTAGTTGAAGTAGGAAGTGTAGTTTGTGTCTGACAAGGTTGTGTAACCTAGTCAATGTAGCTATAGAGTCAGCTGTATTCAACAAAGTCAAGTACATCATATATTTGTTATGTCGAAATGGGTTTGACCATGGTTTCTTATATATAGGCATATCTTTGTAGTTTTCAAATAACAACTTCATTATAATCACTTTAGTTTTAATCAATAATATTCTTACTTTTCTCTCCTTTCCTCTTCTTTTTCTTGAACCCTGATTGTGTGATTCATAGAGAATTTGAAGTGGAAAATGAAAATACAACATCAATGCAATTCCCAATGAATCTACTGATTTTCAAAGGTGAGAACTACGAGAGGTGGATTGTGCAAATGTTGGTCATCTTCAAATTTCAAGATGTGGGTGAAATTGTGAATGATGGAGTACCGACATTAGAATAAGATGCAAATGATATTCGAAAGGTTGCGCACAAGAAACAAAGGAAGAAAGATGAAAAGGTATATTCTTGATTCATCAATTTCTGGATCCAAACGTGTTTGAGAAGATCATTGATGAAGAATCTGCTAAAGGAGCATGGGATAAGTTAAAGAACTCGTACAATGGAGATGAAAAACTGAAGAGGGTAGAGTTGCAAACATTGAGAAAGCATTTTGAGATGACTCTAATGAAGGAAGACGAATTAGTCTCAGAATTCTTCTCGCGGGTGGTGTTGCTGGAGAACCAGATGAAGGCGTATGCACTACTACAAAAAACCCTATTTCACCTCGGACGCGAAGGGGATATAACATTGGTTACACAAGCGAGCTAATGAAGGGAGACATGAAAACATGTCACTTTACCCCCAAATTTTTGAATAACCGAGGGGGGAAATGGCACTGGTAATTGGTTCGATCCCCAACAACTGCATTTTTTTTGGATTTTCAAAACTGCGTTACTTTTTACATAGTTTTTTTTAACAATAACCGAAGAGTAAAGTCATTTTTACAAAATTTTAGTTTTAACCTATTTTTTTCTTCGTTTTAATATGCAAAACATCAAATTTGTTGACAAATTATAAATCTTCCTCCTCCTCCTCATCCACAACACCAATAACAACAATAAAAATAAAATTAATAGAATTGTTAAACATTAAATATCAACAACACAAACAACAACAACAATAATAGCAATAACAACAACAAAATCCATGGAATCTTTAAACATTAAATCTCAACAACAACAACAAATAAATAAAATCAATAGAATCTTAAATACTAAATTTCAACGAGAACAACATTAAATATTTTACTTGATACAACTATAACTTACATTAATAAGCTATTTTCATGCTTTCCTAACTAACATTAAACATTTTTAACACGGAATTACTAGAGAAAATATACATTAAAAAACCAACCTTGAGATATTTCCATGCTCTTGCTTTCATTATCACTGTTTTCAATATGTTATATTTAAATTTTAACACTTTTCATTAAATATGGATAATTGTGGCATTCATGTTTTAATTGGTTAGTGAGAGTTTCACGCGAATCACTAATATTTTATGTGGATTTATGATTTAACAATGTCTTGACCATTGTTGCTTTAAAAATGTACGACAAAGATTTGATACTTGATTTATCATCAAATTGATCATAAATAAATAAAAAACGCTACTTTATCCCTCAGCTTTCAGCAAAACCAAGGTAATAAATTATGAAATAAAAATAAAAATTAAAAATTAAAAGGTGATAAAATGTAGTTGATGTGATTTGAAAAAGTATTCTCTAGATACTTTATTCCTTGGTTTTTAGCAAAACCGAGGTAATATATCATTAAAAAAAAAATTAAAAATTAAAAGGTTCTAAAATGTAGTTGCTGAAATTCAAAGGCGTATCCTTTAAATACTTTATCCCTCGATTTTCAACTAAACTGAGGGATTATATGGTATTTTAAAAAAATTATAATGTGGCACGTCTATGGTTTAGACCTTGGTTTTCTGTTGGGTGATGTGAAAGTTTCGTCATTTGTAGTAGTGGTGGTGAATCAATCACTGATTTGCAGAAGATTAAGAAAATGTTGAGATCTCTGACTATAAACTTTGATTATACTGTTGTGTCTATTGATGAGTCCAAGAACCTGACTAAGATGAACATAGAATAACTCCAAGCTTCGTTGGAGGCTCATAAGATGAGACTGAAGTAGAGAACTCAGAAAGGAAGAAAGTGGTTGAACAAGTACTACAAGTAAAATTCATCAAGAAATTTGGTAAAGAGGAGGTGAAGTAGAGAAAGAACCTTGCAAATGATGAAAAGTCAATCAAGAATTCAAAGAATCAATCTAATTGAATTAAGGAAGTCATGGGCAATAAGTATTCGGCGAAGAAAGTTGACACGAAGGAGGTGCAATGTTACAACCACTACAATAAATAACTCTTTTTATGATGAAGTTTTCACCACAAACAATATAAAACTGAGGGTATATGTAACGAAAGCTCCTTGTTTTATTTTTAAGAAAATCAATCTATTACCTGGGTTTTATGAAAAACCCATATAAATATATGCTCAGTGTTTGAGATTCGATTCCCAACTCCTGCATTTTTATGTTTTATATGGAACAAAAAAGGCGCCTTTAACTTTTATAGATTTTACGTTGGATATGTTACCTTGGTTTTCATTAAAGCCGAGAGAAATACTCTCTAATTTTTTATTCTTTTTTGAACCAAAAAGACGCCTTTAGTTTTTATAGATTTTATGTCGGATATGTTACCTCAGTTTTCAGTATAATTGCGATAAATACTCTTTATATTTTTTATTCACCCAGTGTCTACCTCGTTCACTTCTCGAGCCCTAGCGAAAGAACACTTCTTCTCTAACCAACAAAAGAAAACTTATTCTCCAAGGAGCCCTAACGAACCAAAAAAATCTCTCACCATTATTCTCCGAGATGTTATTATTATTGTTGTTATTCTTGTTATTGCTTTGGTCCATTATTGTTGTTCTTGTTATTCTCCATTACTATTGTTCTTGTTATTTTTTTTATATTTTTTATTCCCTCAATGTCTACCTCATTCGTTTCTCGAGCCCTAGCGAAAGAATACTTTTTCTCCAACAAACAAAATAACACTTATTCTTTAAGGAGCCCTAGCGAACCAAAAAAACCATCTCACCATTATTCTCATGTATGTTATTATTATTGTTGTTGTTCTTGTTGTTGCTTTAGTCCATTATTGTTGTTCTTTTTATTCTCCATTACTTTTGTTCTTGTTATTCTCTTTATATTTTTTATTCCTCCAATGTCTACCTTATTCACTGGTCGAGCCTTAGCGAAAGAACACTTCTTCTCTAACCAACGAAAGAACACTTATTCTCCAAGGAGCCCTAGCGAACGAAAAAAGTCTCTCACCATTATTCTCCGGTATATTATTATTGTTTTTGTTGTTCTTGTTGTTGCTTTGGTCCATTAATGTTGTTCTTGTTATTCTCCATTATTGTTCTTGTTGTTGTTGTTGATAAGCTTTATTTTTGTTAGCTGTGTATTATTTATATTTTTCTCAGAAGCTTTATGTGATTATGGATCGTAGTTGGATGAAAGCCAATAGATTAAGTAAAGAGTATGAGAGTGGAGTGAAACAATATATGATCAATTGTTCTTTAAGGTAAACATCTTCCCTATAGTACTGATGAAAATCAATATTTTAACTATGAGACACCTTGTTTAGCGACACATGTACGTCAAGCATATGAAGAAAATGATTCAGATGATGTGTGTATTATTCATCGTGATCATGGAGATGGGATATGGGAAAACTAGTTAGTAAATGTTTTATTTCCCTTTGAAATTTATAATTAATCATTTTACTCATTTTTAATCATTGTACTATATATTTAAAGTTGTTGTTGGTTGACCTAATTAGTTTTAAATGTTGTTCAAACTATATGTGCTTAAGGACCAATGACAAATCCTATTGAACAGTCTACAAAACTTTTCATTTTGGTTATTTATTTTGTTTCATAATCCTTTGTTTTAGTTTTGATGTAAAATTATAAAGTGTTTTCCATTTTGGGTTTGCATTTGCTTTAATCAATGAACATTTGTGGCACAATGTTTTAGATTGAGAAATTAACAAAATGTACAATTTTTCTGTTTCAGGAATCTGTAAAATATGTTTATATAAAACAAATGATGTACATGTTATTCGTCGTGATCATGAAGAGTGGATATGAGAAAAATAGTAAGGAAATGTTTTATATCCCTTTGAAATTCATAATTAATCATTTTACTCCTTTTTAATCATTGCACTATATATTTAAAATTGTTGTTTATTGACCTAATTAGTTTTAAATGTTGTTCAAACTGTAGGTGCTTAAGGACCAATGACAAATCCTATTGGAAAGCTACACAATTTTCCATTTTGGTTATTGCTTTTGTTTCATAATCGTTTGTTTTAATTTTGATGTAAAATTATAAAGTGTGTGCCATTTTGGATTTGTATTTGGTTTAATCAATGAATATTTATGGTAGAATGTTTCAGTTTGAGAAATTGTTAAAATGTACAATGTTTCTGTTTCAGGAATCTGCAAAATATGTTCACATAAAACAGATAATGTACATGATATTCGTCGTGATCATGAAGAGGGGATATGAGAAAACTAGTAAGTAAATGTTTTATATCCTTTTGAAAATTAATCATTTTACTCCTTTTTAATCATTGCACTATATATTTAAAGTTGTTGTTGATTGACGTAATTAGTTTCAAATGTTGTTCAAACTATAAGTGCTTAGGGAATAGTGACAAATCCTATTGGACAACCTACATAACTTTCCATTTTGGTTATTGTTTTTTTTTCATCATCCTTTGTTTTAGTTTTGATGTAAAATTATAAAGTGTGTGCCTTTTTGGGCTGACATTTGGTTTAATCAATGAATATTTGTGGTACAATGTTTCAGATTGAGAAATTGGCAAAATGTATAATGTTTCTCTTTCAGGAATCTGCAAAATATGATTATATATTCAGGAATATGGTTATGTAATACAGGTGCAAACGGACAATACAATTTTTTTATCCTCTCGGTGTTTACATAAAATCGAGGTAATAGCATTGAGCGCACCATCCAGTTCTAAAAATAATAAAAATGCTGATGATGGGGATCGAACCCACGACCTGCTAATTTCTAACCTCGGTTTTAAAAACACCGAGGTGACAAGTGATTACTTTTTATGTCGCCATTGGTTTCCTCGCCTGTGTAGCCGAGGTTAAATGCATTTCGTGACCGACGTTAGATGTGTTATTTGTAGTAACAAACAGTCAAGAATTTGGTCATTATGCTCGAGATTTTTGAAGAAAGAAGAAATCAATAGCAAAAGATGATGACGAAGAGCAAAGGATTTGGTCATACAATTAAACCATCATTCTCCCAAACATTCATACTCATGATCAAAGCTTCAAATATGCATCAATGATAGAAAATTACATATTCATAAATAGAATAATTCACACATGTTATCATTCATACAATCACATAATCAAGCATATCCAATCATCAATTTCTCAGATTTTAACACAACAACAAAACATCTAAAACATAATTATACAATCATATTGAGAGCAAAGATCTCTATTCTTTACCCTATCATGAAATACACCCATAGAGAAAGCCCTTTCTCCCCTTATCTTAAGTTCCTTGGAAAAACTCAGATTTGGATCAAGTGTCTCCTTCTCCTTAAAGCCATAGCCTTGCATTGCCTCTTTCACCAAAAAAAATTGTTTTCACGTATTGACAACTATATGTTTCTCTCTAATCCTTTTTATTTCAAACCTAATAATTCTAACTTTTCAGTAATTTTATTTTCCTCCCCTCATATTATATTTTCTCTATACTTATTACCTCAATTTTCTCTTTATGCTAAAACAACTCCAACTCCTCTAATTCTCATTATTTTTCATATTATTTAATTAATTAAATCAAAATAGCTACAATTCTAATTATTTTAATTATTTTATTCCTTCTTCCACCCTACTAAGGCTCTCAGTACACTCCACCTATATCCCACATACACATATATATTTAATTAGAAGCATACTAAATACCAAATAATTCAATAAAAATATAAATAATTCGATTAAATAAATTAGTCAAATTTTGGGGTGTTACATGAGCTCCATAGCAAAACCATATGCCACCCGATATGAGAATAAGGCTACCAGAAGTCTCGTCTTATGACGTCGAGGCTTGGCAATGGCAATAGTTGTCCAATACATGGCAAGAAATTGCTTGAATTTGGTTTATTAACCTTCCAATTGGGCTTCATCCGAATTAACTTCTATTCACACATTTAACATGAGCGGTGACATGTTTCAAATAACAACTGCTATTGCGTCAGTCAAAGAGAGACAACCATTTCTCCCATGATTTTAGGGAGAATAACTCCTCACTTGACCACATCTTGTAGTCATGGAGCTAGAATAAATACAGTTATTTGGTTTTGTAGCGCAGGCCCAAAGAGCTTATATAAGTAATTAAGTATTAAGACTGATAGGGGATTAAATCTTGTTTACACATATATCAAATACATAGCTTCTCACCGTATAATAAATCCTATCCTTAATAACTAGGATTGTCACATATTATATTTTTAATAAGTACAAGACCGCCGATGGATCCAATAAAAGGAAGACTCAATTTTGCCCACTACATAAGTATTATCACTTGAGCAGAAAAAATATGTTTTTAATTCATAATTCACTATATCTGCATTTACTAAAAATAAATTTAAACATTAAAATGTTAATTTTATAAGACTACTATGCACATCTGCACCAGAACAACTTAAATATTGAAATGTTAATTTTGTAGGACTACTCTGCACATCTGCACCGGAACAATTTACAACAACACATCAAAGATTTGCAACAAATTTTTTAATATTGAAACGAAGCAATGACTTATACCTATATAACATATTAAATTTAATATAAAATTTGAATTAATCCTTATCTCTAATATCAAGTATTTATTTACCTATATTTAAAAATTTTATTGAAAAAATTCCGAGAGTGAACTTTTTAAAATAAAATAAAATAAACTAAAAACTTTGAATGTAATTATATCAGAGATAATTTAAGATTATTGAAAAGAAGTAGTGATAGGATGTCGGCATGATGAAAAATCTCCTTTTTTAGCTTGGTTCCTTGTCTCCAATTTTGTGTTTTCTTTTTCGGATCAAACCGGGCCAGGGAACCAGGATAGATAGGTTTTTAATTTATACACCCTACTCTAGTACTAAGTACTACTCCATATACTTACTTAATAGTAGTAATAAATAATGAACTAATTAAAAAAAACAAAAAAAAAACAAAAAAACAAAGGTTCAAGAGCAGCCACACCTACCCCCACCCAAACCCATGTATTTCTTGTGCTTTCTTTATTTTAAATCTTAAACCCCAAATTCAACTCATAACCTAACCACCATCTATATAACTCCTCTCTCATTCAATTGCATCTTCTTTCTTCTTCAACATTGTTCTCTCCACCCACCACACACTCCATTCCATTCAAACCCTAAAATCAAATCTCCACCATGACTTCCACCATTCCCACTTCACCATCATTCTCCATCCTCTCCTTCAATCCCACAATCACCAATACTCCTTCACAGTTCCCTCCTAATCTCCCTCTCCGCCACCGTCGACTCACCGTCAGAGCCCACTCTTCCAACTCTCCCGTTCTTCACCACCTCAAAAACATCGCCGGAGCAGCAGTCTTCACCGCCGCAACCGTTGCCGCCGCCCTCACATTTTCATCTTCCCCCGCCAGAGCCGAACCACCGCCTACACTCACCGAAGTCCTCAACGAAACTGAAACCGAAACCGAAACAGACGCAGTTCTCGTCGACACCGGAATCGAATCGGACGCACTTCTCGCTGACACCGACACCGGAACCGAAACAGACGCAGTTCTCGCCGACTCCAACACCCGAACAACATCGCCTCTGTACGATGAATCTTCATCACCGGAAGTTCTGAAGTCTCTTCTTCAGCAGAAGCTCGAATTCGGGGAGGACGAAGAGGCATTAAAGATCCTCAAACTCTTGATCTCATCACAACCAGAGATAACTGACTGGAAATTCACCGCAGCAAGGTTAACTACCGAAATAGGAGATACTGATAGCGCTCGAACTTTCTACGAGGATATCCTAAAGTCAAACCCGCTTTCTTTCGAAGCGCTTTTTGAAAACGCGCTTTTAATGGACAGTTGCGGAGAAGGGGAGGCTGTAATTGAAAGGCTTGAAGATGCTATGAGAGTTGCAGTGGAAGACAGTAAGGAAAAGGAAGCGAGGGATGTGAAGTTGATAATGGCTCAGATTCTGTTTCTACAGAAGAATGTTGATGAAGCTTTGGGTATCTATGAGGTATTAATCAAAGAAGATCCTAATGATTTTAGACCTTATTTTTGCAGGGGAATGATTTATACATTGCTTGATAAGAATGATGAGGCTAAGGAGCAATTTGCAAAGTATAGGGAATTGTCACCTAAGAAGTTTGAGGTTGATGGTTACTTGAGAACACCTTTGTCAAAGATCAAAGATTTTGGTACTCATCAAAGCTAGAGTAATACTAATAGTAGTAAATTATAGCTATAGTTATTATAGTAGGGTTAATGATAAATAAATCTGAGGTCTTTTTGCAATTGGTTTGAATAAAACAAGGTTGGTTCTTCTCTTTACCCGCACCTTAGTTGAATTATTTAACTTTAGTGATAGAGATATAATAAGGATGAGAATTGAATCAGTTATATTGAACTCCACTGCACTTTTTGTGTAATTGGTAACTGGTTTTTGGGGATGATTTGTAATCTGCATTTGGAGGGGTAGTTCCTAGCCACATGTTGTAACAAAGGGCTTGCTTTCTTGCCAAGATTCTATGTATTAAGGAAACTTTATTTATGCCAACTGAATTCCATTTTTGCATGCTGTTTTGTGTGAATGTTGGATGTTGTGGTGTTAGTAACAGTTATAGGATATATAATCTTGCTGATTAATTGTTGCTGCTTCTTTTCCTTCATTTGAGTTTGTGAAAGATACCTGCAATCTTATTTGTGTAATATTTTGAAAATACAGAACAACCATCAGACTCTAGTTTATATTATCCGGCATTACAACCTGAACTGTCTTAGCTTTTATGTTTTCTCTGGAAAACTGACACAAATGCTTGTCTTGTTTATGTGTTAATATTTGGTATGGAAATCTCAAGCTGTCTTTTTATGCATTGACAGAGAGATCGGTTTTCTCTTTAGTTTTATTTGAATGAAGGTACGTGATTTATAAAGCAAACTTTAGTAGGTGGTTGGTTTTTTGTGTGGCTAAAAAAGGCGCGGTTGGTTTTACATTGACAAAATTGATGCAAAATATAATTTTATAAAATAAATTTTAGTTTAAAGTGAGTGAGTTGAATATAACACAATTTATGCATTAATATATTTATGTGAATGAGAGCTAAATAAAAAATTTATTCAAAATCTCAATTTTAAAGTAAAATTATTTTATTAAAAAACATTTAAAAATGTCAATTAAGTTTATGTTTATAGAGGCTTAAGGTAATCAATTGTAATTACTTGGTTATTACAATACATTTCTATTTTTAAAATATATTTAACTGTTGGAGTATATTTTTCTCATTCTCTCTATCAAAGTTTTGGAACAGTTTGCTTCATTGGCTATCAGGATTCAACGTAAAGTAAACGTAAAAGAAACATTCAAAACGTTTGAGTGACACTTGCTCTAACACTGATGTTATGAATAAGGGTAAAAGGGACATTACAGAAATGACATCACAAGAGGACTAGAGACGTCTGAACAAGATCCACACATGCAAGATTCCTAATCAAAAATACGACTCAGACTTTGTTAGTAAATAGAGAATAATTGGGAGAGTGAGAGGTGTGGAATATTATGGTTAAGTAGTTTATACTCTCTCCCCTGAGCTCTGGGAAGCTTTCTAGAATCCTCTTTAGGTCTTTCATTGTACTTCATTCTAAAAAGTGGTCTTTCACTGTACTTCATTCTAAAAAGTGGTTGATTCCACAACTAGAATCCTCTTGTAATTGTACTCGTTGCTAGTGAAATAGTACAATTACCCATATTCTTCTAATTATTTATGCTTTTCTGTCTTAAACATACCATTTGGTGCTTTCATTATGTTCTCATGGATGAAAATACTAGGATGAAAGGCATAGAAAATGATGAAAGGCATAGAAAATTCCATCGCTTAGCTCACCAAAACCTTGCAGAAATTCATGGATGACGGTGATCGCCACCAAAACCTTGCATAATAAAATTGGTTTGTCCTATATTCTTTAGGTTTTGATGATAACATAATATTTAAAGAACAATATGACATACTAATATTTGTTCAAGTGTATAGGATCAAAGATTTAAATCTCATGAATAAACAAAGTATTGGTTCTAACTATGAACATCTTGAGAGAAATTTAAAGACCAGAATCAGATGGATCAGAAGCTGAAGACTAGACTTTGAAGAAGTTTGAAGAGATCAACGTCTTAATGTCAAAGGCTGACACCTTGAGTAAGTTTGCTTATGATGATCGAAACCCGAACCAATCAAAGCGCAATGACCAATGTGACCCTGATAGGTTACTATCAACCTCTGAGTGTATTTTGTTACCTGAAGACCTAAACTCTATTTTCTTCATAGAGTCAGTTGAGATGCAACTGATAATTACTCTTGCAGCAAAGGAATTTCAAACAAGCTTTCAACGTCCGTAACCAATTGAAAAAACATCTCAATGTCTCTATTCAAGCTTCTTAAAGACTCTATTGTGGTGGATCTTCAACGACTATTTTCCTTCTCTATTTAAAAAGCTAAAGACTTGAAAAGTAAATACACCTATTGACATTCAAAGAGAAGTTACTATGTCAAAACAAAGCACAAACAAAACTTAAGATTTCTTATCCTTGTATATCTTAGAAATCTAAGATTTCTAAGATATAGAAGGATAAGAAATCTCTAAGTCTTAAAAGAGTCTATATGCATTGTATTCTTTCTACACCTCTAATTGTATATCAAGTGTATTTTCCCAAAAAATCATTTATATATTAGGTAGATTGTTAGAAGTCTCTTACTAAGTGTTTGAGCATTTGAAGTCTCTTGCTTGTGTGCTTGAGCATATAAGTCTCTTGCTTGTGTGATTGAGCATTGAAAGTCTCTTGCTTATGTGCTTGAGCATTGGAAGTCTTTTGCTTATGTGCTTGAGCATAAAAGTCTCTTACTTTTTGTTTGAGTTCTTGTGTACTTGAGAAAATTGTAATCTTGTGTGCTATAGTGAAAATTCCTTGTAAGTACAAGGGGACTAAATTACTCTTAAGTTGTGAGATGAACCAGGATAACTCTGTGTGTCTCTTTTCTTTCTTGCATTATATATCCGCTGCCTATCTCTAACTTCTGATTGAGATTCTATACTTTGTGTTTAGAATCTGACTAAGAGTTTTAAAATAAAGAAAAAGTCAACATAATGCATCCCTCCTTCTTGTGTTTTTCTCACCTTCATATTAAGCGTAACATTATCGCTCAAATCCTACCAACCTTTCCCATTTCTTTCCCTTAGCCAAATTATTTGAAGAAAAATATTTTCCCCAACCACCAAAACCCCATCACGCTCCACCACAAACCCTATCATTTTTCAACCCACCATACAAGTCCTCACTCCACTCCTAATCCACCCATGTTACCTACACCAAATCAGAAAATCAATAACCCACCCCCCAAAACCAACCCTGTTTGCACCAACACCAAAGTCGAAATGTAGTTACACCGTCAAAAAAGGGTTATGCTATTACTGTGATGACAAGTTTTCCATCACCCATAAATGTCCCGATCACCATTATTTCCTACCCTTACATAACTCTAGTCACATGGGGGATTTTTAACATCACCTTTCCTTGAATGCTCTAAATGGTTCACATAGTGCTGGTACTTTACGTTTTCAAGGCCAGATACATGATATTACTGTCAATGTTTAACTAGACAGTGGCGGCTCTGATAACTTCTTACAACTACATATTGCTCAGTGCACTACTACGAAAACACATATAATCACGGTTGGCAAAGATATATTATCGCGTATTTCAAATTCTAAGAACACACTCTTAAACTCAAACTGTCGCATATCGACCCGAACCTCTGCCCGCCGAGTCGAAACTGCCGATTTTATATTTCAAGCAGTCGTCTGCCACCGTCGTCTGCCACCTCTTATAGACAACCTACATGCAGTTTTTACACCTTCTTTTACGACCTTTTGGTTTCTGCAATCTCAAAATATGTTTTCTTCCTCTTCATAACTTAAGGTTTTAAGACACACTTCAAAAATATCCACCTTGACGTGAAACCGTGGTGATGCCAATCTATCCATCAACCACATTGGTTCTCTCTACTACGTTGAATAACTACTTGTAGCGATAAATTCATGACCATCAAACTATGAATAAACTTGACGTCAATAAAACCAGAGTCGCCACCACGCTTTTATTGTTTCCAAAGGAAAAGGAAAAAGTACGAACAAAACTCAAAGATAAGAAGTTTTCAAATCAAAACTAATAAAATGCCAGAGATTACAGGTAAGGGGGTTGATTACACAGAGGGAAGGTGTTAGCACCCAAAGTGTCCTAGGTACTCCTAGGGAGCCCTTTTTTATGTGTGCATGTGTTTTGGTATAAATGATGTTTGATGAAATAAAGTGTGGGGATGAGAAAATAATTCATTGATTATATTTTTGTGTTTGACAAGACCTTCGGACTTATGTCTACGCACCAACATAAAAATGAGGGATCAAAACCTCGTAGTTCGTGGTATCAATTTCAAAGTTGGTGAATTGCTTTTAATCAAAAGTTTAATTGAGAAGGGCACAAAGGGCCAAAAGTTTGAATGAAGTTGTTAATTCTTTTTGTCTTTTTGAAATTTTAAGTCAATATGATTAAGTTTATTTACAAATTTGATTTAAGAAAGATTTTGAAAATTAAATGGCATAAGGCCAAAGTTTCTAATTGTTAAAACAAAGTCTAAGTTTAAAATCACAAGCAAAGAAGTTTTTGAAAAGGGGGGAGAGATGTTGATATTTAAGAAGCGGGAGGAGATGAAGAGGCTATTCAAAGCAAAAATTTAAAAGTTAAGAGTTGAAAAGATCTGACCAATGGGATTCAATCCAACAGACAATAATGTCATATAGAAAACCCACTTTCCCTTTGGATTTTGAATCAAGCTATTATCAATCAAGTAATTAGTAATATCAGACATCATGAAGATCAAGGCATCAAATAAATATAGCCACATCCAAGCAAGCAAATCCCATAGCTAGCAGTCTTCTTTGTCTTCTCATGTATCAGATGAAATGTTCCTTTGCTCAACTCAGAAGAAAGCATCAGACACAAGATCAAAATAGAAATTATCACCAAGACAATGTAGCATATGAGTTCAAATAAATCCCAATACTTGCATCATATGAAGGCTCAGTTCACAATAACTTGGTCTAAGAATGTTGGCATTGGCCAAGTCCTTTTTGCACCGGGAATGCTGCCTAGTTCAAAGTCCAAAAGTTCAGATCAAGATCAACAGTCCACCAAACATTTTTTAGGGTTTTTGTTGTTTATTAAGTATTTTAAGGTCCCAAGACCACAAACACAATCAAAATATACAAATAAAATATATACAATCACAATATATGGCTCAAATGAGCAAAGTGAAAATGGAATAAACATAAACAAGTTAAATGAAATGTAAATGGCAATGAATGATAAATGACTAGAAATTAATTTGCATAAAGTAAATGACTTGAAAGCAAAGCAATATTAAGAAGAGTTAGTCAAATGTTAGTCAAAGTTAATTAAATGTTAGTAGTGTTTTGCTTTTTAATTGATTAAGTCATTCCTTGGAGAACACTCAACCATCTATTCACAAACATGAATCCTTGAACCAAGACATCTTCCATGGAAACGAAAAAAGGCCAAGTTTCTACACAATACCATGAAAGATGAGAGATTTACAATCTCACTTACTAGAATGTTATGCCTTTAGGGTAAAATTTAGCTCTATGTTAAGCAGTTGTAATTGGACTTATGTAGAAGTCACAACTATCTGAGGCCGAGAAATAAAAATTTAGGTGTTAATGCATGTTAGAGATTTGATATCATGAACCAAACTCCTAAAACATACCACATACTAAAAGAAAAGATCAAAAGGGGTGGACCTATCTCATCCATACTTGTATTGGTTCATCTGACACAAGGTCATTGATGAATCAATTAACCTTAGGATATTTGAGATTTTATAGGTCAATGAAAGGAATGGGAAAGAATAGGGATGAAGATGAAGGGGGAGGGGAATGAGAGAAACACAAATTGGTCATGAGATGAATTTTATCAAATTAAAATCATTCATTCACTTTGGGAGATGAAATGTACATTTCATCAATCCCCTAAATCCAATGATTTTAATCCAACAAAAGTCAAATCAATTGTGACCAAGGCCCAAACAAATAGTCAAACATCACAAATCCATAAAAATGGCCTAACATAATTTTTACACAATTAATCAATTAAAAATCAAATTAAAAATGCACTAAAAATCAATTTAATTTGGTCAAAATCTAAAACCTCTTCAAAACACCAAATAAATGGCCAAGAGATTTATCCTAGGCCAAACAAGGTCAAAGGACCTTAGACAAAATTTTCATTAAACAATTAAAAAAATGCATAAAAATATTTAATTCATGAAAAATATCAAAATTAATCCAAAAAATAATTTTAATTCCGAAAATGAAAGAGAAAAATATTTAAAGATTTTTGGTGAAAGACCCATATTTTTCAGATTAAAAATGAAATTATTATGAATTAAATAAAATAAAGCAATTAAATGAAAAATAAAAACAAAAATAAAAAACAAGGGCCATCAGGTCTCCCTCATTAATTGAGGTGGCATATCTGATGGCCACGCGCGCGCTAGCCATGGTGGACCTGAGTCAAAGCGCCACACGCATGATAATCAAAACCAAGGGCCAAGATTAGAACGCTGGACCAAGATCGGGTGGATGAGATGAAGCCAACTCACCATCGGAGCCCTAGCTCCATTCATCTTCTCCTGTGATGACCACCAGACTGGTCCAACCTAAACTTCATGAAAAATGAAAAACAAGGACACTATTTTGAAGAGAAAATGCTTAGGATAACAAATCTTGCCTCAATTTTCTCCAATTCCAAGTATATAAAAAGATACAGGGATTTGAATTTTGAGGATCATGAACTGAATTGCTTCGGTTTGACCTCAAAGCAACTCAATCTTGTTGCCTACAGTGATAGGAGGACTTCAGCCAACCAAAAATCACAAAGAATAGTGAAGAATTGAGAGAGAATCGAAGGGATGAAGTTTCTGAAATCTCACCTTCGAGTAACTTCAATTCAACTTGATCTGGATTTGCTTTATTCTTCCTCCTCTTACTTGCAGTGATCAATTGAGATGGAAAGGGCAATGAATTCTTGGAGTTTGAACTTCAAAACAGAAGGTGAAATCCAAACTCGATTTCAATGAAATCCTCAAGAAATTTTGTGGTGTAAGGGTCTGAGTTCTCTTGGCAAAGCTTGGGCAAGGTGTTGGTGTACTTTCTGAAGCCATGAGCTTGTTTAAATAGGCGAGGGAATTGATTTTTGTACCACTTGAAATTTTGCCAAAATTAGAAACTAACTTGCATGGATGCATGGGCAATGATTTGGGCCTAAGGAATGATGCAATTCATCTCCAGTTCATGTGCAATTGATGTTGAAGTCATTACAATGAAGCATGCAAAGAAGAATGATCACTTGAATCCAAAACTTGCCAAAACAAACCCCACAATGGAGTCATGCGCAAGTCCCTCAATTTTGATCCAAATGAGATGATCTTGGACTTTTTAGAGAGGTGAGATCAAGGGGAATAACTGTCGCATCCGCGAAAAACAACCGGCGGGAAAAAAACAAAACAGAGCCGCCACCGTGCGTTATTTATCCCAAAAGAGGGAAAGGAAACACTCGAAGTAACCCTGGAAAATACATGGTCTCGCGACCAGAGAGAGATGGGATCGGGAGTCGGTTATGCGAAGGGAAGGTATTAGCACCCCTACGCATCCGTCGTACTCGACGGGATCCACGCTCAAAAAGAATAGAAGAAAGGTTGCTAAACACTGCTCAAAAGAATGCACACACGCATTGGAATAAGACATAGATGGAAGAAGAGGGGAAAAGGCTCGCTAGGATATCGCATCCTATGCCTACGTATCTCATCTGGAATGAGAATCAGAGCTACCGTAGTTCGGCTCACGCACGCCAAACAAAACAAACACAGGAAACCGACTGCCAATCGCTGGACTTACGTCAGACTCCACACAAACAGGCAAACATGGAAACCGAACGCCAATCGCTGGACTTACATCAGACTCCGAACCAACAAACACACTCAGGAAGCCAACTGCCAATCGCTGGACTTATGCCGGACTCCAAACACACACAAAAGGTTAACCGGACGCTGAGTCTTCAAAAGCAACAAAGAAGGTTGAACAAACAAGCTAACAGGGAGTCTGGTACTCGAGCCTGCTAGCTGTCAAGCAAACACACACACAAAAAAGAAAAAGGGTGCCCGGAGAGACCTCGTACGATCTCTTGCCTACGTACCTCATCTGGTATGAGGATCAGGGCGACGTAGTTCCCCTTAACAGGGAAAGAACTTCTAACCTAACCAGAGACTGGGAAATGACAAACTAGAAGGGAGCCTGACTCGAGCCTAATAGTTATCATGCAATCCTCAATGGTCCTAGGTTGAGGTTTCTAGCTAACTTGCACAGGGAGCAAGCTATCCTAAGCAGCACAAGCAAAGCAATACAAACACAAGAGCAAGCATACACACAGTTAGCACACACTATATACAAACAAAGTGGGCTCACACAGGGTTAAGCTTTAGTCAAGGGGTCATGTCAACCTCGACAAACAAGCCACTGTAACAGGGTGATGTTAGCTCTTAACCCTAACATTGAGAGTTAGGGTGAAGCAGATGAAATGGAGATGAGGGGTGTGCCTCATAGCTCTTATCCCTGGTCAGGGAGAGCTTTGAATAATAGAAGGTGTGGGAGTTCAGAAAGTAGGAACTCTTCTCCACAAGGATTAGACTCTATAAGATCTTGGGTTAAGATCCACAATGCATCAACATGTTATGTGAGCAAAGGGATGACACACTGGCTAGCAGGAGATGGACTACACATCTCTTCTATCTGCAATTGCCTTATCAAAGGACTTTTCCTGCTTAGCACAAAACACAAAGACATTGCCTCTTAAGGAGGGCTTCAGACAGGTGCCTGACCACATAACAGGCCAGGTCTTCCAGACTACATGAAGAAGAGAGGTTATACCTAATTGGTTAAGCAACCAAGCAAAAGCAAGTTCAAAGTGAACTTAAGCAACTTATGTACCTGTGGAAACATCAAACCAATCAGTACACAACTCAGACAAACAGACAGTCAATAGTCAACAGTCAACAGTACACAGTCAAACAAGCAATGCAACAATGTGCAAGACACAAGCTCAACTCAAATGAGCTAAGAGCCACCTACAAAACAAGTCAAGATTAGTCAACATCAACCACATAATCCAATTCAAGCAAATGAATCAATCCTCTTATGGCCATGTACTTCTTAACCTGAAAACAAAACTCAAACATAAGCAACAAACCACTAGGGCAAGGCCTAGGGTCAAAGAGGGAGAAATAATTCAAAACAGAAGCTGAAATTTGACATGATGAAACTTCAAACAATTATTGACACATAGCAAAAAGTCTCACATTCATATCATTTACCAAATGCATTTCATGATCAATCTAAGTTCAAGACAATTTTAAAGTCCACATGTGATCAACCAGAAAGATAAATCTCAATTAAATCAGAAATGATTCACAAAAATCTGGAAAAATTCATACATATTCAAGACATCTCATATGATCAACATGCAAAAAATCAGAACAATTGAGCATCATTTGATAGGGTAAACACAAAGCACAAGATGAACATGCAAAGGTGTGACACAAATTGTCACACCTACTTAGAAAAATCACAAAACAGAAATGATAATTGATAAAAATACCAAATCAACACCAAAATGTCAAGGAATGAATCTAGTTTCATCATGAAAATTTCCAGAAGCATTGGATCAACACACATTATTTCACAAAGCATATGGCAAGCAAGGTCAAGAAAACATACATGTTAACAAACCCTAGGCAAAATTAAAATCCATCCAGGCACAAATTGTGGAAAAATAATGAAAAAAAACTAGACACAATAAGGAACAAGATGCAAAAAACCACACATTATTTGGATCAATATTTATTTAGTTATGATTTTTTGAAGATGCAAATGAAAATTGAAATAAAAATTGAAAAGAAAAACGAATTAATTGAAATAATATGGAATTAATTTGAATTGGCATTTGGCGCCACTATCCAAAACGCGGCGTTTCATTTAGAAACGCCCTGGCCAATCAGAGGCCAGCATGTAAACGCGCATGCAGCCAGTAAAACACAAGCCCTAGCAACAAACAATTGGCAACAGTTTTATGAAACTTTAGGAAACAGAAAAGCGTAGTGTATGCAAATAAGAAAACCGTGGCCAAAACACCTGGATCATCTTCTACCTCTAGCTCGCGCGCATGAACAGTACACCAGCAAGAACACAATGAACAATTTCTCCAGAATTTACAATTAAGCATATCATTGTAAAGATCATTCATCAGGCATCAAGAATCCATAATTATTTCACCAAAAACACATCACATATGCACGGATCCAATGAAACAAGAATCATCATCAAAAATTCAAACTAACATATCTCACTCAATTTGGCACGGATTCACACGATTCAAAGCTCAAACTCATCAGCATACTAAGGTCTACAATAAGATCATAATAGATTTTAAAACTAAGAGAATCGAATTGTGACCTCTTGAAGTGCAGAACCTCTGATTTCACACGATCTGCAGCTTGTAATAGTTCAAATCTACTCCACAGCGCTTGAAATGAAGATTGATGAAGTATTCGAGGCTTGACTGGATCTAGATCTTGCTCAAAACAGAAGCTCCATTTGCATCTTCATGAACATGAGCTGCACTTTTCTTCCACGAATTCAGCACAACGAACCTTGACCTCTACCAAATCCAAGCTCAGGAACACGAATATGAAGTTAAAATGCCATGATATTTGGAAGAAAATTGAGTTATGAGTGAGAGAAAAAATTTCAAGTGAGAGAGAAAATTGAGAGAATGTTTGAGAGAAAAATTTTCAGATCTGAAATTTGTGAATTGTGATTAACCTCTCAAATTCTGTTATGATTTAGTATATATATGATGTGCTAATCCACTCTTAATCAAAATTAAGCAAAGTTAAGTTGAAATTAAGTGAAAACAAGGTGTATGGCAAAAATGAGGTGTTTTGACAAAACTTGAAAATTAGTGGTGCATGAAGTAATATGGACGTGAACAGTGCTGTATGAGAGCTCAAGACAGAGTTATGTATTGATACAAAACTCGTATGTATCAATACATAGCACTTTTTAACAGTATGGATCGACACATAACTCGTATGTATCAATACATAGCACTTTTTAACAGTATGGATCGATACATAACTTGTATGTATCAATACATAGCACTTTTTAACAGTATGGATCGATACATAACTCGTATGTATCAATACATAGCACTTTTTGCCTTGCATGGATCGATACATAACTCGTATGGATCGATACATAGCACTTTTTGGCCCTGTACACCTGACAATGATTTGATCATAACTTCTCAACCGTTCATCAGATTCTCATGATCTTAGACCTTTTGGAAATGGGAGAGAAAGATCTACAACTTTCATGTTCAACAAAATTTCATTTGAAGCCTTTTTGATGTTGGAAAGTCACACTGAAGTTGGTCCAAAACTTGCCATTTTTTTTTAAACTTTCAAATTACATGTCACTTTCCATTTGGGAAACTCTTGATCTGGCTTCAAAATCTTCAAGGTAGATGTTTGACATGATGAATAAACCTCTTTTGGACATGAATGAAGTGTCTCAAACCATTTCTCCATCTCCTAGCCCTCAGTTGACTTTTTATGGTTGACAGATGACTTGGTCATTTCTCACATGATATGCAAATATGTAATGCCTAATGTCCTACAAAATGAAATGCAATATGCTAAGCTAGTCCCAAGAGAGGAGGTCAAATTTTGAGGTGTTACAATAACTTTCATGTTGAACACTTTTCCATTTGAAGCTTGGATCATGATGAATTTTGAGGTGGAATTTTGGAAAATCAAACATATTTGAAAATTTTCTAAGTACCAAGTCAAATGTTCACTTCTTCCACCTTGAATAACTTTTTCTATGGGCTTCAAATGGAAAACATTCCTTCATCAATGTTGTATCTACTTAAAACATCTTCAATTTGGTCATAAATGTGACCTCATTTGGATTTGACATGAAGGAGTTATACATTTTAGAAGTTGAGGAAAATCACTTGTTCAATGGTAATGGCCCAAAATGACCTATAATGTTTCCTCTTGGCACATGAATTTGCAAGTTGAATTTGAATTTCTTCTGTTGATTCTAAGTGTTGGCAGCAATTTTGGTAAAACAAAGAGTGTTCACAAGATGTCATGTGTGATGTCTTAACATAAGATATCCTATGTACCTGCTGGAGTTCAAGAACATGTGCATGCAGGATTGTTTCAGAATGCCACATACAATGACAAGGCTTCTGATATTGGATGTACCTGCTGGAGCTTAAATGAAAGACATGTTCATGCAGGATTGTTTCAGATGACATACACAATGTCATGACATCTGATATGGTTGTACCTGCTGGAAGTTATAAAAGGAATTATTAGATTATGCAGGATTTTTCCAGGATGTCAGACCCGATGTCATGACATCCTGTACACTGAACATTCAGTATGAATGTCTGGTGTTTTGTGATTGCATAATTAATGGCAATCTTTGGATGATTGAAGATATGGCTAGCTGGCGCATTCAATCATGGATTACAACCAGATTTACTTATTTTCCAAGGAGATCTATACAGCTGTTATAAAAAGATTTGATTGGAAAATAGATTTAGGGTTTTCAAGATGTCCAAGCCCAGCTGAAAGCTTCTATAAAAAGGGACTTAGAAAACCTGTTTGAATACACAACCAAGACTGAGCGAAATATAGAGAGAGAGCTAGGGTTTGTGTCTGTTTAGTCGTAAGACTTGTAGGTCATTCAAGTCATCCATTGATGATTGAATTGGACTGATTTGTGGTTGTAATTTATCACTCTAAAGCTGTTAAGCAAGAGTGTGTGTCTACTTGATCAAAGCTGTGAAGCAAGATCAAGTGTGTATCTTCTTGATCAAAGCTGTGAAGCAAGATCAAGAGTGTGTCTTCTTGATTGAAACTGTGAAGTAAAATCAAGAGTGTGTAATTGAAAAGTATTTTCTTTTCACAAGGGATTATTGTTTAAAATCACTGGTGTGTGATTGTAAGGGAAGTGAGTGGGTTCTCATATCTAAGAGTGCTTAGGTAGAAGTTGCACGGGTAGAGATTAGGTGATAAAGATTGTAACTTGTTGAAGTGTATGGAGAGTCTTTGAACTAATTCTATTTTAGTGAATTTCCTTCCTGGCTTGGTAGCCCCCAGACGTAGGTGAGTTGCACCGAACTGGGTTAACAATTGCTTGTGTTATTTGCTTTACCATTCTGTTTTTGTTTATCCATTGTGTGTTACCAGATATTAGTGTCGTGACATTACCTTCGACATCTTATATCTGATTCCAGAATTTCAATTGGTATCAGAGTAGGCATCCTGCTCTGGTTCTGGGTGAGATCTAGGGGCAATACTTTCTGGTACAATGGAGAGAGGCGGAGGATCTGTTCATAGGCCACCAATTTTGGATGGTTCTAACTATGACTATTGGAAACCTCGAATGGTAGTGTTTCTAAAATCCCTTGATAACAAGGCTTGGAAAGCTGTGCTAACAGGATGGGTGCATCCTGTCATTACTAAGGAAGGAGAAACCACCAATGAGAAGAAGCCTGAAGAACAATGGTCCAAGGAGGAGGATAATCTTGCTCTTGGAAACTCTAAAGCCTGAATGCAATATTCAATGGGGTAGACAGGAATATTTTCAGGCTGGTAAATAACTGTGAAGTGGCCAAAGATGCTTGGGACATTCTCAAGACCACTCATGAAGGCACCTCTAGGGTAAAGATGTCTAGACTTCAGCTGCTCACCTCCAAGCTTGAAAACTTAAGGATGAAAGAAGATGAAAACATTCATGAATTTCACATGAGTATCCTTGAGATTGCTAATGCTTCAGGAGCCCTGGGAGAGAAGATGACAGATGAAAAACTGGTAAGAAAAGTACTTAGGTCACTCCCTAAGAGATTTGCAATGAAGGTGACTGCCATAGAAGAGTCTCAAGACATCTCCAACATGAGGGTAAATGAGCTAATTGGATCCCTGCAAACCTTTGAGATGGGATTGAATGATGGAACTGAAAAGAAAACCAAGAGCATTGCCTTCATATCCAACACAGAAGAGGAAAACAGTCAAGATATGGATAAAGAATGGGCCAACGAAGTTGCAATGCTGGGGAGACAGTTTAACAGATTGTTAAAGAAAATGGATGTAAGATCCAAGGAAAATGTCAAGAACATCTCATCTGACATCAGCAATGGAAGAAGAGTAAGGCCAGAGGAGAAGCCCAAAGAAGGAAAAGAAGTAAAGTGCTATGAATGTGATGGGTATGGACACATTAGAACAGAATGTGGAACCTACCTCAAGAAGCAGAAGATGAGTCTTGCTGCCACCTGGTCAGATGAGAGTGATACAGAGGAGGCCGCAAATCTTGGGATTGCTTTGACAGGAAGATGGGGATCTGATGAAGACTCAAGTGATGGTGAAGTAACCTTTGAGGAATTGGCCTCTACCTACAGAGAGCTATGTCATAAAAGTGTAGAGCTGAGCAAGCAGGTTTTAAACCAAAAGAAAGAAATAAATCAACTTGAAAATGAGAAGGTAGAATACTTGGAAACCATCTCCAAATTGAAAACAGAAGCTGTGGGTCAGAAGGACAAGCTAGATGAAAGTCAACAAGTTGAGAGCCAGAAGATAGTACAACTGGAGAATGAAAAGGCAGAACAGGTGGAAACCATCTTCAAGCTAAAAACTGAAGTCATGCTCTTAAACTCAAAACTAGAAGAGACAACCAAGTATGTAAGGATGCTAAACAATGGATCTGACTCCTTAGACAAGATTCTCCAATCTGGACTAATTACAGGAGCCAAATTTGGAATAGGATACCATAAATCTAAGGCTGAAAGTAGGTACACTGGTTGCAAACCTCAAGCTAAACCTAAATCCAGCAAGAGTAAGAGCAGTCCTAAGATGTCACATCATATTTCACACCATCAGAAGAGAAAACAGCAGAAAGGCAAACATCAAAGATGAAGATGTCATTACTGTGGGAAATTTGGACACTCAAGGCCCTTCTGTTATAAGTTGCATGGTTACCCTACCCCTGTTCATCAACAGACTCACTATCAACCCAGACCCAAACAACACAGGTCTATCAACAAGAAGCAATGGGTTCCTAAGACTAATGTTACAAGTCTAACAGCTTACAAAGAAGAGTGGTACTTTGATAGTGGATGCTCTAGACACATGACTGGAAACTCAGACCTGATAACTGATCTTCACCCTCATGACTTAAGCTATGTAACCTTTGGTGATGGAGCAAAAGGTGAAATAAAGGGGATAGGCAAGCTTGAGTGTCTTGGAGCTCCTAAACTTGATAATATTCTACTGGTCAAGGGCTTGACTTCAAATCTAATAAGCATCAGTCAGCTAGGGGATCAAGGTCTGAATATCATCTTCACTAAAACTGAATGTATGATTGTTAACAAAGACAGTGAAGTAATTATGAAGGGAATCAGGACCAAAAACAACTGCTACATCTGGAGCTCTCAAATGGATGACCCCTCTAAGATGAGTACAGTTGCAAGAAGAACCTTCAAGGGAAAGGAAAAATGTCAGACAAGGATGTTACACCAGAAGCTAAGACCTAACCTCAAGGAAGAGAAGGTCATGATGGCCCAAACACCTGAACATATGACTGGTGGTATAAAGTTTGAAGGTAGTAAGAGCTTTGCTGGAACTGAGACACAAGGGACTATGTGTGCAAAGAAAATTGAGATAGAAAAGATATCAGATGAAAGCAACAATGCTCAACCAGGTTGGATGAAATTACTGATAATTATATACAATGTCACACTTGATGCTATGACATTGTATTATGACAACCTGTATGGTACACCTATGTCCAAAGACCATATTCAACACAGCTGGACCAAGTACATTATTTGCTTTCATCACTCATGTAGAGAATATGTGGAAAACAAACTCATAGTTCTACAGCATGAAATGCAACCAACCAACAGGACTGCAAGGGATTTGTATGATGTCCAACTGAAATATGAAAAGGGAAAATTAGGGGCTTGGTTTCTTGAGAAAATATGGAAATTAATGTGGAGTGGAAAAGGTAACAAAAATGTTGTCTGCCCAATGAAAAGAAAAAGCCACATTAATAACGAATCATCTCCTAGTATTGGAAATAGTATCTATTTCATTTGCACGCTCTGCCTGAACACAATTCTTTCCATCTTCATCAAACTACTCAGAGAACCTCTGCTAGGGCAAAGAAAGTTTTCTCAAAAGTTCAACAACATGTCTCAACATCCATCAACATCTAGCTCAAAACCCCTTCATACTAGAACTTCCTCCATGGAATTTTTAGATGAAGATTTGATGGACGTGACTCCTCTGCGTATGATACCAGGTGACGTTCCAGGCTCCCCTTCCATGGCTGGAGCTAAGCAAGGTGGTGCTGCCAAATGGAAGTTTGTGACTCAAAGAAGGGTAGCAGTTGAAAGAGAATTAGGAAAAGAGGCAAGTGAAGTAAAGGAAGTCATGAAGTTAATTAAGGCAGCTGGTCTTATGAAAACTGTGACTGCTCTGCCTCAGTGCTATGAGGGGTTGGTCAAAGAATTCATTGTGAACATCCCTGAGGAGATTTATGAAAGAAGCAGCAGGGAGGGCTGCAAAGTTTTTGTAAGGGGTAAGTGTGTGAAACTTTCACCTACCATCATCAACAAGTTCCTAGGGAGAGGAACTGATGGAGGAGTAGATCTAGAGACCATAGACAATGAGATCTGTATAATTATTACAGCTGGCCAAGTTAAGGAATGGCCTAGTAGGAAACACCTATCAGCTAGTAAGCTCATTGTTAAATATGCCATTCTGCACAAGATTGGTTCAGCAAATTGGGTACCTACTAATCATGTCTCTACCATCTCCATTGCCCTTGGAAAAATCATTCATGCAATTGGAACCAAGATAAACTATGATTTTGGGAAATTTATATTTGATCAAACCATCAGACATGCTTCTACAAATGTTGTGAAGTTACCTATTGCCTTCCCTTCCCTTATGTGTGGGATTATCCTTAGCCAACAACCAGGCATACTCAATACAAATGACATGCCAAGCAGAAGAAAAACCCCTCTATCCATTCATTATAAGCTGTTTGAGGGAAGTCATATAAATGATGTTGGTATGACATCTGACAGAAGAGAGCCTGCATCTCAAGGAAGCCTAATTGATCAATTGAAAGATACCTGCAAGGAATTGGAGAAGGGTATGAAGGTGGCCAAGACAAGAAAAGAATCTTTGGAAGCTCTTATTTGTAGCCTGGAAAAAGAGGAGTTAGAGAAGGCTAGTAAGGATTCAGATGGAAAAGCACAATCCAGTGGCAACTCTGGAAGTTCTGAGTGTTTTGAAGATGAAGATGAAGGTGAAGGTGATACTTCTTCTTCTAAGTAATGGTTCCTACCTGAATTGAAGACTGGGTGGTGTGGTGGAAGCTGGATTGCTGTTTGAAAGGCTGATGTCTTGATTGTTTTTTTTTTTATTATGTATTTTGTGGCAGTCCTTATTGATGCCTGTTATGTAAAATTTAGGGCTCTTAAGGAGTTCCTTGAATTTGTTCATTATTCCAGCTATCACAGCTGTGTATAATGTTGGTGTGTACTTCCTGAATATTTTGTTTTAACATGCTTAATGTTATAACATCTGATCTAACATTCTCTGCTAGGCTAATAGACATTTATTTTGTCTAATTGGTCACCTTTGGTCAATTTTGACTAAAAAGGGGGAGAAATGCTGATGTGGAAGTTGTATGTGGCTGGACAGAAGGACAACTATTATTGAAAGAAGTGCACAGGTGTTAAAACAGAATGTTGTTCTGTTTACAGATGTCAAAGAGGATGTCTGATATGGTGCACAAGTGTTGATGTTGAAGCAGATGTCAGTATGACATTCTGGCTGGTACAGGTACTGGAGTTCAGTAGCTGTTATGATTGTTGTGTGCATAGATTTAGGGGGAGAAGGAGTACCCTTGTGCATTTGTGTGTATTACTAGTTGCATCCATAACTAGTAATTCTGTTGTTTGTTGCACAGATTTAAGGGGAGGAGAAGTACCCTTGTGCATGTGTGTATTACTAGTAGCCATAACTAGTAATTGTTTTGCTTCTGTTGCTGATTAAACTACTGTTATGTGGTTTAAACTGCTGATAGTTTGCCTTGTGAACAAAAAGGACAGATATATGTTTTAGCCAAAATTTGCCAAAGGGGGAGTTTGTTGATTCTAAGTGTTGGCAGCAATTTTGGTAAAACAAAGAGTGTTCACAAGATGTCATGTGTGATGTCTTAACATAAGATATCCTATGTACCTGCTGGAGTTCAAGAACATGTGCATGAAGGATTGTTTCAAAATGCCACATACAATGACAAGGCTTCTGATATTGGATGTACCTGCTGGAGCTTAAATGAAAGACATGTTCATGCAGGATTGTTTCAGATGACATACATAATGTCATGACATCTGATATGGCTGTACCTGCTGGAAGTTATAAAAGGAATTATTGGATTATGCATGATTTTTCCAGGATGTCAGACCCGATGTCATGACATCCTGTACACTGAACATTCAGTATGAATGTCTGGTGTTTTGTGATTGCACAATTAATGGCAATCTTTGGATGATTGAAGATATGGCTAGCTGGCGCATTCAATCATGGATTACAACCAGATTTACTTATTTTCCAAGGAGATCTATACAGCTGTTATAAAAAGATTTGATTGGAAAATAGATTTAGGGTTTTCAAGATGTCCAAGCCCAGCTGAAAGCTTCTATAAAAAGGGACTTAGAAAACCTATTTGAATACACAACCAAGACTGAGCGAAATATAGAGAGAGAGCTAGGGTTTGTGTCTGTTTAGTCGTAAGACTTGTAGGTCATTCAAGTCATCCATTGATGATTGAATTGGACTGATTTGTGGTTGTAATTTGTCACTTTAAAGCTGTTAAGCAAGATTGTGTGTCTACTTGATCAAAGGTGTGAAGCAAGATCAAGTGTGTGTCTTCTTTATCAAAGCTGTGAAGCAAGATCAAGAGTGTGTCTTCTTGATTGAAACTGTGAAGTAAAATCAAGAGTGTGTAATTGAAAAGTATTTTCTTTTCACAAGGGATTGTTATTTAAAATCACCGGTGTGTGATTGCAAGGGAAGTGAGTGGGTTCTCATATCTAAGAGTGCTTAGGTAGAAGTTGCACGGGTAGAGATTAGGTGATAAAGGTTGTAACTTGTTGAAGTGTACGGAGAGTCTTTGAACTAATTCTATTTTAGTGAATTTCCTTCCTGGCTTGGTAGCCCCCAGACGTAGGTGAGTTGCACCGAACTGGGTTAACAATTGCTTGTGTTATTTGCTTTACCATTCTGTTTTTGTTTATCCATTGTGTGTTACCAGATATTAGTGTCGTGACACTACCTTCGACATCTTATATCTGATACCAGAATTTCATCTTCCAAACATATAAGTTGGATAGGACATGTTAAATTTAATCATGGAACTTGAATGGCTTTCATCTCATAAAAATTGAAAAAGTTATGGTCTTTGGAAGTGGACCTCCTAACTAGGGTTCAGACAAAATGACCTATAATCGTTCACCATAAAAAATGACTTTCCAAGCAAAAATAGCTCTTGAATTCAACATTAAAGTTGTTTGTAATGTCTTTATGAGTAACTCTTCTCTTGGAGTCATTTTCATATGACAAAACTTGTAGGAGATAGGGTATATGGAACCCCATTTTTGACCGGTTGACTTTCTCTGGTCAACCACCATGAACCAACTTGCAAACTTGATATTCTCTTGATCTTTGGAACTCATGGAGGATCATATATGTGTGAAGTGATGTAATATGAAGTATCCTTTTCTATATTTGATTAAATGATGAAGAAACTTGTTGAGGAAGTCAAACAAGATACCCATATGAATTAGGGCTTCCAAGGCAAACAAGCTTCGAACTCTTGATGATTTCTTGATCAAAATGACATGTGAAGATCATGGGGACCCATACATGATGTCTAGAGTCAATGTAAACCACATCTTGATTGATATCCTTGCATTGAGGCTCTCAAACCCTAGTTGTGAGCCTAATGAAGCATGGGTGAACACACACACTACCTACAAAAGCAACAAACTATACATTGACATATTTTTGGTATTTTGGTTAGTAAATAATGAAAAACAAAGTATGATACAATCAAATGTGCTTGATGACCTCTCCCAATGCAAACCCAATGAATGAAGGGTAAGGAGGATGCGAAGGTGTGATCCCAATGCCAATGCATATGATGAGATAACATGAGGGAACTTAGGGTCAAAATTGGGGTCTTACACTATTCAACAATATTGATAAAGTTTAAGCCATAGTTGAACCTTGATCTTGTCACTTGCATCAACTTGCTTTTAGCCATTTTTTTCTGCTCCAATAGTCTAACAAGTCCACAAGTATGGTTCTTCAACCATCTTTGACTTCACTTGCTTTTGAATGCCTCTCTAAAGGTCCCTATTTATGAGTTTTGCAATCCTTCAGCCACATTGAAAGTATGACATTCAAGGCCCGCATAATCGTTCTTTTGAGATGATACAATCTCCTTCCTTACCTTATCACATGTCAAATGATAATTAGAGCCTACGTAAAAGATTCGTCACTACTTTATAGTATCCAAAGTAGGAATCTCCATCTCCAACTGGCTCATCACAATGGACTCGAGTTGTTGTCAAATTGAAAGGTTCAATCACACCAAACAATTTGATGTGTGGGGACAAAAAATAATGATAATCAAAATAAATGTTTTTTTAGCAAAAATAACTCTCTGTGCAATAAGACACAATTTTATATTAGCAGAAGAAAATAAACTAAAGATAATAAACACAATAATTTATTTATGTAGTTTGCTCAAAAGATCTAGTCTGGAAGAGAGAACAACTCTCAGAATCACTATACTTTAAAGAGTTGTTACAAAAGATTACATGAGTTGCAAGAAAATAGTCGCCTAAGTTCCCAAGTATAAACCCTACTTTTAACCCAAGTGTCTCCCAATCTCTCTAACTCTTTATATATGAATCACTCAAGCCTAAGATGTTTATAAGTGTTTCTCAATCCCCTTAGATATCTCCAAAGGATTTTCAAATTTACGCACTCTTAGAAATTCACCATTGTCACTCTAATGTTTCCACTAGGATTCTCAAACAATTCTTCCAGTCTTTAGCTCTAAAATTCTAAAGGTTGTGATAACAAGAACGTAATAGATACATATTTATAACTGTTGAAACCAAAAACTCAACCCATTAGAGAATGAATCCATGAATCAAAATGAAGAATTCCAAAACACACGAATCGAGAAAATTGGACAGGATGAACGGAAACCTAAACCGCTGCAGACCGACAATAACTAGCCTCTACCGCTGCCTGATTTTTTTTTATTTTTGACGGTTGTCTCCTGCCGCTGCCAGACTGCCTACCTTTAGTTTTGATGCTATCTAACGACCTCTTAAATGTTTTTACGATTTTTTGATTTCTCCCAATCTCAAAATATATTTTCTTTTTCTTCGTTACTTAATGTTTTAAGACATACAACAATAACAATAATAAGAACAATGATTTCTTTAGCCTTAATAAATGAATTATTTGTCAACTTGATGCCAACATAGCATTTCTAGATGGTGAACTACAAAAAGATGACCACATTCTTATCTATATTGGCGTCAGTCCTACTAAGCAAAATCAAGTTTGTAAAGTTCTCAAGTCTCCTTATTCCCTTAAGATGGCTAGAAGAAAGTGGTATGAAAAGCCCTTGTTATTACTTATTTAATAGAATTACCACCAAGAAATCTCTAATCACCCACTCTTCATCAAAAAAGACTACTTTATCTTTCACATTATTGCTTGTCTATGTAAATGATGGGATTGTGATTGTTGATATTCTCTCACTGAATTCTATCTTACCAAATCTGTTGTGCATAATTCCTTTCAAATTAAGAACCTGAGACAACCAAGTCTTATTTGATCTATAAGGTGCTCATTCTAAAAAATGAACCGATGTATGGCAACAAAAATAATGGTTGGAATCTAGTTTATTGGGTTATAATTAATTTTCACGTCATTTGATCTTTTTTTTAAACTCCATTAGAATGACAACTGTTAAGATTAGCTACTTTAATCATTGGATTAGATTAGTTGATTAATATAGTTGATAAGGCTATTGTTAGTTAGGTGGTTATTAGTTAGTTAGTTTCATTTGATTGCCTATTATGTGATATGAGTGTACTATATAAGAGTTGTACTATCACACTTGAATAATCAATGAAGCTATGATTCTCTCTTCTTGAAGTTTTCTTTCTCGTTTCCATTTTGTTATCCTTTCTTCAATGATGAAATAACTTCATCACAATATGGTATCATTCGCCAATTCGATTCTTATTCCGCTGCTATCCAATTGAATCCTTCTACTCCATCTGTTTTTCTTTCTGCATTCACTTCTTTCTGCATCCATGGCTCCTCCTCGAGCTCCGCCACTTGATCCCGCTTTGGATCAAACTTCACCTTATTTTGTTCACCCCAGCGATGGCCCTGGTTCTGTTACAGTTCTTCCTAAACTCACTGGTTCCAACTATCATTCATGGGCTCGAAGCATGAAGAGGGCTCTTGGTGGCAAAATGGAGATTGAGTTCATTGATGGATCTCTTCCTGTTCTTGTTGATTCTTTTGATCCATCTCTGCGTGCTTGGAATCGCTGCAACATGCTAGTACATTCTTGGATCATGAATTCAGTTTCAGATTCAATTTCTCAGTCTATCGTCTTCATGGAGAATGTGCTTGATGTATGGAACGATTTGAAAGAAAGGTTTTCTCAGGGTGACCTCATTCGTATTTCTGAGCTGTAGCAAGAAATATATAATCTCAAGCAAGAAACCAAATCGGTAACTGATTTTTTTTCTGATCTTAAAATTCTTTGGGAAGAATTAGATTTGTATTTGCCTTTACCAACTTGTACATGTCGCATAAAGTGTTCTTGTGAAGCTATGCGCAATGCAAGATCTAATCATCAGCTGTTGCAAATTATCAGATTCTTGACTGGTTTGAATGACCAATTTGCTGTAGTTAAGTCTTAAATCTTGTTAATGGATCCTTTGCCTAATATGAATAAGATATTCTCCATGGTTATCCAACATGAGCGACAAATTCAGCTCCCTATTCCCAATGATGAGTCTCAAACACTGATTAATGTTGCTGATTCCAAGAAGTTTGGAGCAAGAAACAATACATTCAAGCATGAAGCTCGTGTTTGCACATTCTGTGGCAAGACTAATCACACTGTGGAAAACTGCTTCAAGAAACATGATGTACCACCTCATATGCATAAGCAGTTTCTGAATTCAGCTAACAATGTGGCATCAGATGGAAATGATGATGGATCTTCCTCTAGTGGTGTTGACATCAAAAGTGACAATTCACCTATGACTCAAGGTCAATTCAGTGCTTTAATGGATCTAATTCAGAAATCAAGCATTGGCCAATCTTCAGGACATGCTTCTTCCAACCAAGTTGCTGTTGGTCATCCATCAACAGGTAACACATATCATTGCATGCATAGTAGTAGTAGTAGTGGTTCTTGGATCATTGATTCAGGGGCTACTGATCACATATGTAGTTTTGTCCAATGGTTTCATTCATATAGGAAAATTATTCCCATCAATGTTAGATTGCCAAATGGACAATGCCTTGTTGCTAAACATTCTGGCACAATTTATTTTTCCCCTGACTTCATTGTGCATAATGTTCTTTTGATTCCTGAATTTTCTTTAAACCTATTATCTGTTTCAAAATTGTGTGAATCCTCTAATTGCAATGTCAATTTCCTCAATTCACAATGTGTTATATAGGACAAAATCACCATGAAGATGATTGGTTATGCTGAGCAGAAATATGGATTGTACTACTTAACACTAAGAGATAATGATCCACCAACTACACACACCTGCTTTAACCTCTGCCCTAGCAGCCAATGTTACTTTACCAGATAGAGCCTTATGGGATTTTAGATTAGGACACTTATCTAAAAATAGACTATTGTACTTACATTCTCAATTTCCCTTTATCAAAGTAAATCATAAAGATGTTTGTGATGTATGTTGATATGCTAGACAAAGAAAGCTTTCTTATACTGTTAGTAATAATAGAGTTGCTCACCCTTATGACTTGATCCATTTTGACATTTGGGGACATCTTGCAGTTCAATCTTTACATGGTCATTCATATTTTTTAACTGTTGTTGATGACTATAGCAGATACACATGGATAACATTAATGAAAGCCAAATCTGAAGCTAGACAACATGTTATAAACTTTGTTAGTCTCATAGAAAATCAACATAAGCTTCATGTCAAAATTATCAGAACTGATAATGGTCATGAATTTAGCATCCCTGAATTTTATGCATCTAAGGGAATCATTCATCAAACAAGTTGTGTTGAATCTCCACAACAAAATAGTAGAGTGGAGAGGAAACATCAACATTTATTAAATATTGGAAGAACTCTTCTTTTTCAGTCAAAACTTCCAAAGAAATTCTGGTCATATGCCATTTTGCATGCAACATTCATTATAAATAAACTTCCTACACAAGTTTTAAACAATATTTCTCCTCATTTCATGCTGCATAATGCACATCCAGATATGCATAGTCTCAAAGTGTTTGAATCTCTAGCTTTTGCATCCACATTACATATGCATAGAACAAAACTTGAGCCAAGAGGTCGAAAATGTGTATTCTTAGGATACAAGAATGGTATGAAGGGTGTGGTGCTCTATGATATTAACAATCATACAATTCTTGTTTCTAGAAATGACATACATCATGAGCATATTTTCCCCTATTCAAATGCAAATTCTACTAATTGGAACTATCACCCTTACAAAGATCCCATTGACTCACCACAACATGATCCTATCATACTTATTCCATCACAAAGTATTGAATCCACTGTTGAGGAACATGACCACCATCCTAACACAACCAGTGACACACTGCACCATTCTAACATTGATCCTGAATCTTTAGAAAATGCTGATGAGAACTATGACATTCAATCTATCCCTGATACATCAGATATTGAAAATGACAACATTCAATCTAGGCCTGTTAGAGCCAAACATACACCTCATTATCTCTCAGATTATGTGTGCAATATATCTGATGCATCAGCAGTCAAGTCATCATCAGGTACAACCAAAATTATTTATCCTATTTCAAATTATGATTCATTGCATTTTCTGTCTGCATCTCATCGTGCCTTTGCATCCAATATCACTCTTACACATGAGCCAAAGAACTACAAAGAAACATATTTGTTTGAACAATGGATCAAGGCCATGAAGTCTGAATTAGATGCATTAGACAAGAATATAACTTGGAATATAGTTGATTTGCCACCACATGTCAAACTAATTGGTAATAGATGGGTGTTCAAAGTAAAGCATAGAGCAGATGGCACAATAGAGAGGTATAAAGCTAGACTTGTTGCCAAGGGCTACAACCAAATTGAAGGGCTTGATTTCTTTGATACTTTTTCACCTGTAGCAAAGCTTACAACTGTCAGAACTCTTCTTGCAACTGTAGCCATCAACAATTGGTTCTTACATTAACTTGATGTTAACAATGCATTTTTACATGGGGAATTGCAGGAAGATGTGTATATGACCATACCTGAAGGTGTTACATGTCACAGGCCCAATCAAGTATGCAAACTCCAAAAGAGTTTATATGGTCTGAAACAAGCCAGTCGCAAATGGTATGAAAAGCTAACAACTCTTTTACTTCAACAAGGGTACACTCAATCTACTTCTGATTATTCCCTTTTCACTTTGAAAACCGATGCTCAATTTACAGCTATTTTAGTTTATGTTGATGACATAATCCTAGCTGGAACCTCTATGTCTGAATTTGATCGTATCAAACTCATTCTAGATGAAAATTTTAGCATCAAAGACCTGAGAATACTTAAGTATTTTCTTGGCCTCGAGGTTGCTCATTCAAAGGCAGGGATTTCACTATCACAATGAAAATATTGTCTTGATCTCTTGCAGGAATCTGGTATGCTTGGATCCAAACCAGCTCCCGCACCTCTGGATCCATCAGTTAAGCTACATGTTGATAGTGGCAAAGCTTTTGAAGACATTGGAGCTTATAGACGATTAATAGGTCGTCTGCTGTACCTTAACACCACACGCCCAGACATTACCTATGCCACTCAGCAACTCAACCAGTTTCTTAACAATCCAACAATGGCACACTACCATGCTGCTTGTAGAGTCATACGCTACTTGAAGAATAGCCCTGGTAGAGGAATTCTGTTTCGCAGGAATGCTGAATTACAACTTCTTGGCCTCTCAGATTCTGATTGGGCAGGGTGCCTTGATTCAAGGAGGTCCATTTCAGGATATTGCTTCTTCCTTGATACTTCTCTCATATCATGGCGTGCAAAGAAACAAGATACTATTTCCAGATCATCATCGGAGGCTGAGTATCGGGCGCTATCATTTGCCACATGTGCTTTGGTTAATAGTCCTTATGAAGGAGCTGCACATCACATGTACTAAACTTCCTGTCCTTTATTGTGACAGCCAAAGTGCAATGCATATTGCGTCCAATCCGGTATTTCATGAACGAACCAAACATCTTGAGATCGATTGCCATTTGATCCGTGAAAAACTACAACAAGGCTTACTTCGGCTCCTACCAATTTCCACTCATGAGCAACTTGTTGATTTTCTAACTAAAGTATTACCAACTTCAACTTTCAACAAGTTTATTTCCAACAAGTATACCAACTTAGGTAATTCATGAGGTACCAAAAACACTAGTTTCATCATTAAAATTATTGAGTTGTAAAATTGATGTATTTTTGTATGCACCTCAATAGTTAAGTCAAATTCTTGTATGCACTAACCACCGCTCATTTTAGTGATGAAACTAGTGTTTTTGGTACCTCATGAATTACCTAAGTTGTGGCTTATTATTTCCTAGAGATTCTTCCATTCTTCCAGTGACTTGCTGAGATTTATTGACGTTTATTGGGTGGGATGCATGGATTCTAGGAGATATAATTTTTACCAATGTTTTTTCTAAATAAAAGAGAGAAAATAAAAGACATAAATAATAACATATCTAACTAACTATACTTTCCATCAATGGTTTATAAACCTTAGGGTAGGTGATGAGTATTGGTTAGAAAATTACAATCCAGAGGTCCCATGTGAATGAATGCACAGGGATCTTTTTACCTCTTGCAAACCAGCAGTCCCATGCAAAATGCACATGTATTTTGCTAGTTAACAATAAAGTTGAAAAAAGAGTGCATAAAACAAACGCCACTGCATTTTCATATCAATAATAAATCTTCAAAGTACTTTTCAAAAGTTTACTGCAAAGATTCCACAATCAGGAAATACCATAGCCAGACAGTTTGCAGTTTAAGCATAAATATTACTACAGCAATTGTATGAACAAAAGACCTGACAAATTTCACTTCTTACCCCCCTTTCTCCCCTTCCTTTTCTTGGAATTGTTTTTCTTCCCCTTGTTAGTTTCCTTGGCCTTTACATCTCCTGACTTTACTGCATCATAAGAATTATCGGCCGCAGTATCTTTTGATTCCTTCAGGACATTTTGCCTATGTTGATCATGATTCCCTACTGCAGAGCTGGCTTGAGATGGATCGGACTCAGCATTGGTCTTTCCATCTTTGATCTGTCCATCCAAGGCCTGATCTGAAACAGAAGTATCTGCATCACCTGTTACTCCTGCGGTTTCCCCACCCACATTGTCAACTACACTAGGAAATAATGTTTCTAGTATGACCTCTCTTTTTCGGCATGTTGTTAAATCCACAAACACAGCATCTGGACAAGCAATTTGGGAAGAAGTGTTCCTGAGTTTGGCAATTACCAAGGGGTTGCCAATTACTCTAAATGCCTCGGCAAAGACTTCCAAACCAAAGTGTTTCTTTCCCTTTTGAAGAATATTGAAAAACTCCAATGGCAGTTGAGTGGTTATGTTTTTCTTCCCCAACAAATTGCGAAGTAACTGCAAATATTTCCCACTGCCAGAGCTGAGATGAAGCAAACAAATCGAAACAACCAATCTCAGAAGAAGCGAAGGAAAATAATTATTCACATTCAAGTTCGATCTTTTAATCCAGGTTTGGGTACTACGTTCGTCGCAGACAAACTCACAGAGGATACTCGCAACGAAATGATGGACATCGCTCATGTCTTGCCATTGTACGGCCATAAAACTCAAATTTGTAAGAGAATTTTCATTTTGACTAATAACCCATTCAATGAAAGATGACTTCGTAGCATAAATGGACCCCTTCAAGCATGATGTCAATAGCAGTAACCGCTCAACAAGATACATAAAGCAACCGGGAGCTATATAGTCATTTTCCTTGATCCAATCCACACTGCAAGTATTCTCCAATGCTTCCTGAAGCTTAACCATACGATGCATCTCTAAAACCGCTTTATTTCCCGGCACATGTTCATGTTCTGAACACAAACGTAAGCTCTGAATGAAATCTTCCCATGGTTTGTTAGCTTCAAACTTTGTCAAAATTTGCACAAACAGTTCATCTTTAACATTTGCTGTGCCAAGAATCATAACTACCACCCTTCCAATTAGACCATAGGTCAATTTACCTTTTTGTTTAGTGTTTTCATAGATGACCTCTTTCATAATTTCCTGCCAAACTTCAGATATTCTTTGATAAACCATTTCTTTTTCCAGTGATTTCTTCCAGTCAAGGGGATTTACATGGCGGAATAAACACTCAATTGGCAGCCTGTAAAATGTCTCCAATGTTTTCAAGTTACCGTGGCCGTGGCTAAAACATTTTGACTTGAGAAGAAACTTTGAGACCTCATAGATATGCAATAAAGACTCTACTTGACGGAACTCGGAAAAAGCTTTATTAACTGAAAAATTGTAGAGTGCATCGAGGTTGCGCAAGACATCCATGCCAACAGATAATAATTCTGAACTCCAATAGCTCTGAGCATAAGAGACTAAATGTTGAACATCAACAGAAACTATCCTACCATTCTGCTTTAGAAATTTATCTCCCAATTTCATCACCCAGTTAGCATCAGGGATGAGCAAAAGGTACATGTCCTGTTGATTGTAAATCTGCTTCTGAACACCCAAGTAATTCAATGCAAACTTGACATAACTGCTTTGCTGCTGCTGAGGCTCTAGAGTTTTGAAATTTGAAAGGAAATCCAGCATTTGAACAATGTTATCCTTCCAACATGTCCAACAATAAAACAATGTCTCCACAGAAAAATGATTCTTTGTAATCATACCTTCAATAGAAACTCCAAACATATTGTCGTGCCAGACATACTTCGATGAATTCAGCCGAAAATGAGAATCAAGCAGTTTCCACAAACATAATATTTCCCCTCTGATACTCCTATGGATGCGAGAAGATTTCAACTGATTCATTATTTCAACACTGTTGTCATGCTTATTTGATAGTATTTCAGCTTCTGCAGATGCAAGCTCATAAAAGCTACTTGACACTCCCTTTGCAAATGTTAATGCTCTTCCCAAAAGCTCGGCCTTCTGTGTAAACGGCTTTAAGGGCCATGCTTTGCTCCCACCAGACCAAAGAGAATTTGAAAGAACATAGAAAAACACAAGCTCATATGCTTCCAAGGATTCACCAGCTTTTCCTAGCAAATCAGCCTCACGGATAACATCACCTATCATCTTAGCAATGTGTACAGCCTCCATATAGTTGCCTGACTCCTCTTCTAATTCAAGAAGCTCACCAAGTAAGTTTAATGATTTTAAGAAATCACGCTTCAAATCCATTGAATGAAAAGCTTTAACAAATTTCATCATGGATTTGATATCTTTCTTGTCAAAATAACTAAGGGCACAATTCTCCAGAAATTTTTGTTCAATTGCATATAGGTCATGATTATTAGCCCAACCAGGGTCAGCACTCTTATTTTGTTTCCAATACTGAACGTAATGCAAGCCAATGTCAAACAATCCACCTTTGGCACAAACATTCAAACAGTCAGAGAAGAAACTTCCTCTAGCATACACTTGAGCTGCCATTTCATAACAACAAGCTAAATAAAAGCAATCTCCTGCCCTTTTAAAATCAGGCTCTTCACATTTTTCAAAGTAAATTTTCCCTGTCAACAGAAACATGATTAATTAATTATATAGAGAAAAAGTTGACAACGCAAAAAATACCCTAAACATGAGAATCAATAAAAATGTGGGTAAGGTTAGATGATACATAAAAAACAGCCTAGATTAGAGATGTAAATTCTACACAAATCTGCAACAATTAACCATAAAAAAGTTATAGTACCGATTATATAATAGATTATATCTTGCAAAACTTGGCCATTTAGGATAAATTTGCTATTGGTTTTCTAAAATGATATTCTAATATTTTTCAATAGAAAAGGACATAAAACTATAAACATAGATGTCAAAGTTGAAGTTCATACCAGCTCTTTCATAATCTCCCAAATCAGAAAAACACTGGGCAGCAGACTCAGCCATTCCTATGCTTTCAAAAATTTCAGCAGCTTCCCTAAGGATTGCGTTTGCATCTTCAGGATTCAGGTCATGTAAACGATTTGCAGTTGCTCTGAGACCGGCAGCCTTGGACTTTTTTTCCCAATAAGAGTCCCCTGCTCTTTCAAAACACATTGTTGCCATCTCATAGTTATTTTGATAATATAACTGCACAAGAACAATCAAAACAATACATCATTAGGAGCAAAACTATTTGCGACATAGCATAGTATCACCTATGAGGTATTTAGATATACAGATAAATTTAAGTTGCAAAGAAAATTATAACAACAAACTAACAAGTAACATTGCTTAATAATATATAAAATGAGACATTAATAAAATCGATTAGTAGGAAAACACATTGAACATAATGGTGACTATGGAAACAACCTTTTTGCCACGTGACTTCCATTCTTCAGGACTACTTGCAACTTTCATTGCCTGAGCAAGTGAATCATCCAGTTCTTTGAATTGTACAAGACACTTCCTTTTCCAATAATCAAACATAGGTCTACAATATTCTTCTGCATTCTCGCATATCCACAATCTCTGTCTTGTACGAGTTATAGCCACATACAACTGTTTCAGTTCTGAACACAAAATATTGTGTTTAGAATCATTGAACCTTGGAAAAGACTTGGATTCTGTTGGTTCCAACATATCTTGTTCACTCATGTACTCATAAATCACTCTCCATCGATTTTTCAAAGGTGAAGTTCCAAAAAAGTTGTACAGTAATACATCCTGCAAAAGAACACAAATGAGAAAAGAGACTATTTTATAAAGAGAAAACAAGCTACAACAAACGCACTATAAATCAAACATGACGAATTTATAACTACCTGAAACTCAAGCCCTTTGCATTCCACAATAGTTAAAACAAGAGCCTGTTTCCCAACATAGTCTAAAATTTCCTTCCGAGCACAATCATCACGTACCAATATTACTTGCTCAGCTCCGAAGCCGACAATTTTCCCACCATCATGTCCAGTGTTGCCAAAAATAGTTACAATAGCATTTTCTCTGCTTCCACAATCAAGAACAACAGGAGCTTCCCCGTATATCAAACTTGTCTCAGGCTTTAAAACATCGATCGAGTGAGGGAAAAAACGGAAAAGAAGCTCAATGGTGCTCTGAGACAACTTAAGCACTCCAGCATGAGTCCGAAAGTTCTGATTCAACAAAAATGTTTCCGAAACTTTCCCTTTATCCTTTCCTTGGTTATAAGCACTTCTCTTTGATTCTAGCATGAACTTCTTGTAAAAGAGAGTCTTGATATCCTGAAATCTAAAATCTATTCCCCTGGCTATGGTCTGTGCAGTATCCCCGCAAAAAACAAAACCCTCTTCTACATTTTGACACACATGTTTAAATAAAGCAATTTGACTCATGGTTAGATCCTGCACTTCGTCAATGTATACATAGTGCATTTCATCCCCCTCATATTTGTTAATTCGGAGTCGGCGATGAAGGTCAGCAACGATATCAGCCAAATCAAAATCCCCTTTATCCATCTTCATTCTCTCATAACTTTGATAAATATCATAAATGATCTCCCTCTTCTGCTTGCTTAAACTTGACGCTCGGTTTTCAGACAATGAAAGATAATCCTGACGACTTAACTTCCCTTCATCAGACTCCACAGATTGAAGACCGCCTTTTATATGTGACACAATTTCTCTAAACACTCTGGATGAATCTAACGTCTTGGTATGTTGGGAATTGAAATGCGGCCAGTATAATAAATCAAACCGGTCATAAGTCACTTCCTTCTTCCTTATAAAAGTCTCCAAAGCAACAGATCTTGCACCAAGGTTCTCAGAAGATAGTTCACTAAATCTTTCAAAATAAGAATTCCCCACAGTTCCATCAAGCATCATTAGAAATTTCTTAAATGTTATCACAAGTGGATATGAATTAGCGGGAAGATTAACAAAAGAGTCGGGTACGTTCTTAAACTGTATTGATGTATCAACATCAGCCATATCTTCCTCAATAGAGCAGCTTTTGTCAGAAATATCCCCACCACATATGAATCTGTATGCACAACATCAAAAATATTTTGATAACAATTAAATATTGCATAGAAAACCCTGAATCAAACATGAGGACCAAATTATTTCAAAAGACTTGCACGAGTTCCATACCTTCTCATTCTAACAACCTGGTGTTTCACTGCTTGACATAGTTTAGGACTCACTGTTACAAATAATTGGTGTAAGACAGGTCTGCAATTCACAGAAGAGCTGTCTTTATCCTCTTCAGAGTAACTCAAACAAGGAACTTCAGACCTCTTAATTCCATATGCGTTTTCAAGAGCAGCATGGTGCAATTCCTCCTTTTTAAATAATTTCATGGTCAAGACGGTGGTTTTCCCAGTACCAGAGCGACCCAGTACAAATGTACTTCTGGAGAAGAGTATTATGTCATGTTCTTCATCTGATACCTCAAACGGAAGTTCCAGTTCATTACTATTACGATCAGAAAGTAAGTGGTTAACCACAACAGATGATAAAGAATAGAATTTCATCAGCAGAAAACTCTCCTCGACCTTGGAATTCTCAACATAAATTCTTCGGTCACAACAACTCGATTCTGCTTCATTTCCACTATTATCAAGATTCTTAATTTTGATGATTTCTGTTGATTTTCCCCAACACACCGGAACCTCCATTTTCCTAGAAAAAAAAGCAAAACACAAACTATCAGTTAGCTGAAGCGCCTTAGATGTAATGAAATACAACTCAAAGTACTTACCCCTCAAAAGACTGCTCGCTGCAGCGACTTATAAAATCATCAGTATAGCTTCCAAAAATACTATCCAGACGTTTCACTACTGTAGGAACATCCTCAGTCGGCAGTATATCCCATATCCTTAAAACTTGAGTGAAATTCAATTCTTTTACTATGTCCTTTGAACAAACAACAAAAAGACCTTCAACTTTATATTGCTTTAACATCTGGGAAGAATTTCCACAAAGCAGGTCCACTTTTATCTTCTTTGGTCTCCACCCACCGGAGAGTTTGAGTAAGAGGTTAAGGATTGACTTCTTTTTCCTCTTTGATGGAAGACTTTTAAATGACTTTAGAAAATTATCACTAAAAAGAACCTGCACAAGCATTGAGAAAGAAACATGAACTAAAGGTCAACCATGTGATCGCAATAAGTAATATTACATGTTCGGCGATCCAATACCTTCCACCTAGAGTTTCTAAAAACGACACTATCAGCATTAAGCAAATCATCAAGTTGATCCAGCTCTTTCTTGGCATCCCAGATACTTTTCGCTAAATCCTTGTCTTCATCAGCATTGAAGAAACATTGGCGTTTTTTAACGTCATGCACCAAAGCTTTCCACACATTTTCCTGACTAATTAGTGTCCTTTCATTTCCCAATATCCATAGACAATGCCTGTTAAATATAAAAAGCAACAGCGTTGACACAAACATTTTTTTTGAACAAGCAATTCTTTTTAACAAAATCAAAATGCATTTGTAACAGTGCATAGTAGATTCTACCTAGCCCTAGTAAGAGCAACATTTGTCCTCTGGTTATTAGAAATAAACTGAAGTGGAGAAGTGCAATCAGTTCTAACAGTTGATAAGATGATAATATCTTGCTCTCCACCCTGAAAACCATCAATTGTTTTCACCTTCACATCGAAATCTTCATGCTTATCATACTTCTGTCCCAGCATGTCCTGAATTGCAACCACTTGTGCAGCATATGGTGACACTACACCTATACTAATGTGCTCGTTTGAGCCAAACCAACCTGCACCATTCAAGAAAGAAGAAGTAAGGCAGGAGTACTTTTCTTAGAAAATAGGTTCACACTAATAAAGCACTCAAAAATCATAATATCTAGTATATACCACATTTTTGACCTATACCTTTCTTTCTGTCATTTGCTTGAGGGTATTTGTAGGAAAGTATCATTTTAATATAAAAAACAATGTTCTCTTGACAAAGTTGATCACGTTGTGAATACTATTATACTTTAGGCAAATTGTAACCATGCAGCTTAAAAATCTAAAAAAACCGTCTTATACTCAACAGCAAAAGGAAAACACAACATGATGTTAGTGCTTGAAATGTTACGTAAAACAAATATTAAGCTGATAACAAATATTTTCTCTACTGACTAGTATACTCCTATGCATGGAATAAGAAATTGCTAACATTGTAAATCACAACCAAAGAGTCATAAAGATAAACATAGATTATACAAACAGGCACACACACAAACCTCTAAAACAGTTTTTAATTATTTTCATAACAACTGCTGCTTCAACCATATTTTTCCGACTTCGTCCAGCATCATCAAATTCTTCGGCTCCACCAATTATATTTATAAAAGAACAAGGACCAAACATTTTCCCTGGGAGATATTGCTTCCTGTAGTTCTTTGCAATAACGTTTGGAGCGTCAAGAATTTGATTCAAATAGAACCGTGAGTTTGGAAAAGAGCTTATGGCCGGATGCATCCTGTACTGTATATTGAGGAAGTGATTTGGGTGACCCAATGTGCTCAACCTCGCAAATAAGCTTCTTCCAAAACCAACTTCAAGAGAAACCTTAGAGACATCAAGGACAAACATTAGTATTAATAGTCAAAGAAAATATCTCATTAGTGAAAATATATCAGGGGTACTAAATTAACAAAACAGGATATTTTTAGAATACATACAACACTTTCAACCATTGCTGGTAGCTGGCATTCATCTCCAACAAGAATAGCATGGTTTATGTCAGGAAGTAGTAGAGGAATGATTGATTCACATTCCTTCAATTGGGCAGCTTCATCAATCACTAAAATGTCAAGTGGCTCCATGGCAACAGAATGCAGCTTAAAAGAACTAGAAGCTGTGGAAAATATTAAGGAAGATGCTTTTAAGCAAAACTCTCTGATTGACTCTTCAGTCCCAACATCTGGCAGATTGAGGTTACCAAGTGAAACTTTAAGAGTTTTTAATAGAGTCAGGCATTCGGTTCTAATTAGGTGTAATGATAGTTCAGCACCTGCAACTGACTCTAAAGAATTAAGTTCACTTTCCGGAGAGAAACACTCTTCCAATACTTCAGAAACAATATTATTTTCCAACAGCAAAGCTTGAAATGAATCGAGATAACAGATAAGACAATCCAATTCTTTCATGTTATGTTCCATAATAAAACTTCTGGCTATATGCGTGCATAAGATAGATATAGAGTCTTTGAGTGGTGATGCTATAGACAGAAACCTTTCTCTTACAAACTCAAGAAAAGATTTGTGCATGATCACACCAGAATCAGAAGATTTGTCATCTTTGGCCCTGTTAGAATTACTATCATCATCAACTTCATCTTGTTCCCTTCTCATCTCATTCTCGATGAATATATGATAATGGGAAACACAATCTTCAAGAAGATCAATCATTGAAGCAAAACAATATTTCCAACCATTAGGCGGAGTAAAACACTGTACGAGTTGCTTTACTCGATAGTCCAAATATATCTCTTCAATTTCTCCACCAACTTTGAGCCTCTCATGATTCCCAAATAATATTATGTCTCCTAAATTACAGATCATAGCATCCGCATTTCTATCAAACGATTCTCTCACCATGCTCAAGACACGCGATGCCACTTCCTTAATAGCAACATTTGTCGGAGCACAAACAAGTGTCCTACAGTTCATTTTCAAAAGAGCATAAAGCAATGTGCCCAAAGTTTTTGTTTTCCCGGTTCCCGGTGGACCCCAAATAAGATCCACAGTAGAGTTATGATTGCAATGAAAGGAAGAAAGGCAAGCACAAATAGCCTTATTTTGTGACTCATTCAACTCAGATGACAACCTTTGATATGTTTCATCATCCCTAAGAGCGATAGTCTTCGGAGAACAATAATCGCAACTTTCCTCAACCTGCACAAATTACAACCATACCAAAAAATTTATTACTGTATATAGAATTCCAAACACCTACTCAAATCCTTACTATAAAAACAACTTTCTTACCACATCACCCGCACATAAAATCTTCCGGATCAGCTTTGAATCTCCATTCATATGCAGTGCATTCCATATTCTTCTATTAGGAGTTATATTCGTCAAGAACATAATAAACAAAGACTTTTGCCCCATTTCATCAATGTCAATATCTTTAGAAGCGATCACTTTAAAAGTAGTCATAACTTTAACATCACCATCATCATCATCATCCTTAATCTCTTCATCAAGAATCCCCGCAGACAACACAAAACTCCACATCCTTCCCGACCTTTGCAAATCATTAACAGTTTCCGGCTTAAAATCAGCCAAAATAAAAACATCTCCAGACAATGTTTTATACAACTCTTTTCCATGACCAGAAGACCTATTTTTCCAAGTATCAGTTTTAACAACATAGTGATTCCTACCATATGAATGCGATCGTGAATGATCAAGAGAAACCACTTCAGCATAAGGCGAACTAGATAAAATTTCCATACTGGAACATAGTTGCGCTCTAGTTTCATCCAATAAGGGATACACAAACGACTGAAAATATTTCTCCAAAGAATCAAACGATAAATCAATATAATCAACCTACAAAAACAAAACAAAAAATCAATTAAAACATAATAGCAAAAAATTAAATAATAATGTGATATCATACAATACAGTAGCAAGAAGAAAGATGAAAACCTTGTTGGCGTAAAGATCTTCGTTGAAAATGTCTTCAAGAGACCATGAAAACACAGTGTTTAGGAAGGGCTGATCATGGTAATAACTAGCATTTCTCTTACTTGAACTTGAAATTGAACGATTCATTATGTTTTCAAGATGATTTCAAGATGTTTTCAAAATGTTTTCAAGATGATTTCACTGAACTAAGTAGCAACATGAAAATGCAGAAAGTTGAATAGTGCAAATGGATTTCTTAACAAGCAAGAATAGAAGTAAAAAGGCGTATCGTACTATATATGCAGTGCATGCTCTCTTTTTTCTTAGTTGAAGAAAATGAAGTGATCCTTTGGACTTTGATTGTAGAAAAAGTTGGAACTGTAAAGATTGGATTTTGAAAATAAAGTAAATTTTTACTTTTAAAAATGAAAATGAAAAGACTAGTTAATTTTTACTAGAAAATTTTATTATTAAAAAATGAAAGGTTTTTTTTTTATTGAAGAAGCACTACTAGTACTATTACGAACAAATGGGTGAAATTAATTCTTGGATAATGATTAACTCTTGATCAGTTATTTTTACGGTTAAGAAAAGTGAATAAATGCATTGTTTGGTTTCCTTCCTTTGGAAGTTTTTTGCATTGGGAAATTTGGCTGACTATAACCATAGTAGTCATTACCGAGGTCACACAACTCACAAGGTAAGTCGTTTCTTTTCCTTACTTTTTCTTCTTCTTTTCCCACTTTACTAGTAGTACTATTCTCTTTTTATTTTTATTTCCATTTTAAGTGGGCTTTTAGTTAATCATTGATCAAGACACAAATGTTTTATTTCTGATTAATTTTTCTTCTTTTCTTTTGGTAAACATTTTGATTTATTTATTTATTACCCAACATTCCTTAAATTTTACAATTATATACATAAATCACCCACTCCTCCAATTATATACATCTTGTATTATTATTATTATTATTATTATTATTATTATTATTATTATTATTATTATTATTATTATTATTATTTTTTTAAAACAAAATACTTTTTAATTATCTTAGTATCAATTAAGTAAATTATAATATTAATTAAGTGATTAAAATAAAACTAAAAATACGATAATATTGAACTCAGACATGTGATACAGGGAGGCGTTGGGACCATATAACAATCATCTTTGTCATAGTCCATCAATTCAATATTGAAAGGAACATCAAATTTTCAAATTACATTTACAACATTGGCCAAGTATCATATTTTAGATTAGGTGAATTGTTTGCCAGAAAGGGGCACCAAGTAGAAGTAATGATAAGAAATTATCCCGAATACTCAGAAAATCTAACAAGGGGTATTGAGAAACAGTTCTAAAGAGCTAGCACCCACCGAATTCCCCAGTTTAATCGACATTACAAACGATTCTTAATGGAATAAGTTATCACGCATTAAACGGGGTGCTTGCAGGTAAGTTTATGGTTGACGTGAACAATAATTAGTGTGATTGTAGAAAATGTCTAATACTACATATTCCATGTTTATATGTCATACCAATGTGCTCGATTTGGGGTGTGATTGAAAATAGTCAGTGTAAAAAAACATAGATTTTTTCTTCTATTGTCATACCCTAAATTTTACCCTGAGTTTTTCACTTGCATCAACATATCATAATTGGTTCATTTCATCGTGCATTTCATTAGTTAAAAGCATTCATCAGGGGTATAGATGAAAAGTCAGGAGTTCTGACAGTTTATCTAGTCTTAATGATATTCAGTCAATCATATGTTGATTAGGAAGTTGAAAGACTCGATTTCTCAATCTTTGTGCATCATTCATTTGGTTGCATTTTATTTCAGATATTCAAAAGGTGTCAGTCAAGAGTATTGTTGTCATCTGAATCTTTGTAGGTTTTAATTGTGATTAAGAATTAGAAGCAAATGGTCCAAGAGCGATTCATTTGCATTTGACTGTCTTTTTGCGGTTATTCAATTAGTAATTCAATGCAATCACAAGATGTATGCATTTCCTACTCATCACAACATGCATTTTGTTTCGCATAGCGCTTAAAATATCAACCAAAATCATTTTCGAAGCTACAGACAGACATGTTAAATCAATTTTCAAATGTACGTCGAATCAACGGGTAAATTTTTTCAAAATCGAGCTTGCAGACGTCAATTTTCTTAGTGCATGGGTCGTATAGTTTAACATGGCGTGCTCATTTTATTTTTTCAACTACTTTTTTGTCGCATTTTAATCAGCCCGAGCATGTTAAACCGATCATTTTATTTCAAAATTTGATAAAAACATGTATGTTTTCGAGAAGCTTATTTCGCGATAATTATTTTGGCTTATTCAGTTTATTTTTTCTGACATTTTTTCGCCTGATTTTTGTTCATTTTTCATCTGATTATTTTGTTTTTTTTATCAAATTAAACATAAGAAATATTTAGATTTTATTAATTGGTTAATTTATTTTATTTTTGAGTCTTTGAATTTTAATTTTGATTATCTATTTGTATTAAAGTTTGTGTGTGTGCGTGTGTGTGTGTGAGAGAGAGAGAGAGAGTATGTGTGTGTTTATGTGTGAGAGAGAGAGTATATGTGTGTGTGTGTGTGTGTGTGAGAGAGAGAGAGAGAGAACAAAAAAGAACAAAAAAAGCAAACATTTGATCCAACGTCTAGTCTTTTTCCCAAATCAAATCCAAATTGATTGCAAAGTTGAGCATCACCCCCGTCACATCCAAATTCTTTTCATAAACCAACTTCAGACTCTTGATCCAACGACAAGTCGTCTCCTGTTTTAAAAAAAGCTTTTCACAATAAAAATGGAAGAATCTAATTAGGTTTAGACTTTCTCTTTCTGGAATGTTAGGACACTATTGTAGAGCTTTACGTTCAAACATTCGACTTCCATTTAAAATACAATAATACATCTGAATTAGATCATTTCTCTTATAGAAGAAAAAGATTGATTGGGTATTGACATTCTCTTTCCTGAATATTTGGGCACTGCAGTAGAGCTCCCTGTCTGAATAATCATCTTCAATTAATGAACTTTGACCTAATTTGCCACATGATTTTCATAAACAAACTTTTGGATGAAAAAAGAGTGATTGGGCTTAGGCCTCTTCCTTTTCGGACATTCGTGTACTGCAGTAAAGCTCCCTGTTTGGATGTATGTCTCCACTTAAAAGCAATTCAACAAATCAAACTTGTTTTCCGCCCTTGTGCGACCCTAAAAATATTTTCAGAAATAAGTATGCTTTATCCATTTTGACATGAAACAAACATAGACTTCAGTCTCCAAGAGCGAGCAACAAGTAGATGTTTAACCTTTCAAATGCGATCTAAGTATCACTCTCTTAAAAACAATCAATCAAGTTGTTCTCTTTTAGCAGAACTATGTAGTCTTGAGTTCCCCATAACTTCGGGAGATACGCACGAGCAGGATTGGGAAATCTTATTATACACCCCTTTAATAATTTTTTTTTCTCTTTCCTCACTCGATAAGTAGAAGATCGCAAACTAATATCACACTAACACTCTTGCATGGAACTAGATAAATGGATCATGTTGAGTACAATAGATATGAGGGGTGATAATACCTTCCCCTTGCATAACCGACTCTCAAACCCGATTTGGTTGTGACGACCATTTCTTTTTGTTTTTCGTGGGTTTTATCGTACTTTCCCTTTCCCTCTTTAGGAATAAATAAAGTTCGGTGGCGACTCTGTTTTGTTTATATTTTGAGCGTTCCTTACGCTCGGGTATTTTTGGCACCACGACATCTATAATACGAAGTTTCTTTAATTATGTCCCCTCACTTAAAACATTCATCACCTTATGGCTTTATTTGGATGCGAAGAGAAAGAAGAAGGAAATAAATTAAGGGGAAAATGTCGAATGAGTGAAAGTGAGTAGAAAGTGAATGGAAAATAAAATGACTTTTAAGTTGTTTGATAGGAGTGAAAGTGAATAGAAAGTGGAAATAAAGAAAAATATGTATTTCAAAATTATACAAATATCCATGCATGATGTATGATATATTAGTTTTTTTTTTGTCTTTTTCCACTTTATCACTCTTCCATTCAACTTTCTCTCCATTCTTGAGTGGAAACATTTTAAAAGTGGGTTCTAGGATAAAGTGTGAAAGCTTGCGAGGTCGTGTCTATCTATCTTTTTTAGTGACCTGAGTCTTGTAAAAATAATGAATAACTTTTAAAGTACTAAGGCAACACACACACACACCTTAAAAATATTTTTAAAATATTTTTATCTTGAAAATTATTTACTAAGCTAAGCCAAGTGATTAAAAAGTTGTCTAAATCTTCTCTGAAAAATTTGTGAATTAACTAATTGATTGGTAACTTGTGTCAATCAATTGAAAAAACTTTTCTGATCCAGCCAACCGACTGGAGCATTAAGACAATCGATTGAAGAATAGATAACTGATTAAACAAGTGATTGGGACATCACATTAATGACTTGGAACAACTCTATATCAAATATTTTCTATTTGGGCATATTAATCGATTAAGAATGGCTTGGCCAATCGATTAGAGCTTTATGACAATCCATTGACTCATTAATTCAGCCCATGGATCATTTCTTTTCTTGGATTTTCCAACTCATAAATAAAAGAGACTCGCCTCCTCTTTATTTCACACCATTTTCCATTGATTTATATTTTTTTTGGAATTTATCTTTCTAATTTCTCTATCCCTTTCCCTCTAGAAAATATTTCTTTCACTTAAAATTGTCTTAGTGCTTGTGAATGAAACTTTACTTGCGAGGAAGAGTTTTGTAAGTAGTTGTATTGTATGTTTAATTCTTGGGAGTGTGATACTCTTAAAAAGATTGAGTTTGGTTTATGAGATAAACTAGTCATAAAATATATGCTTTGGTTTATTGAGCTTTGTCGGAAAAAGTCCTACTTTGGTTATTGAGATTAGCCTGGAAATTTCTAAGAATGTTTGTTAGCTTAGCATGTGGTAAAAGCTATCTTTGAATGTAGATAATCCTGTAAAAATCTCAAGATCAACTTGTATTAAGGTTTTTGGACATAACTTGAAAAAGCTTAAAAGTTTATTGTCTAAATCTCAAGAAGATCTTTTGGGGACATGACTAGCCCAACGTTCGGTCAAACTTAGATAAATCTTTGGTGTAATCTCTTTAATCCTTACTCTCTTTATTTTTCTGCTATTTACTGTTTGTTTTCACTGCCATTTACTCTTAAGGAACTATTAACACGATCTTAATCGAGAAAATTATAAAAGTAGTCACAATTTTTTAAATACCATAATTCACCCCCACCCCCCTCTTGTGCTTGAAGTCACTTGTCCAACATGTGGCATTAGAGCCTAACTTATGTTAAGGACTAATCCTCTCATGAAGAAAAATGACTTCAAGCTATACACTAAATAAACCCCCATTCTTTAATAGAGAAGGGTATAGTTTGTGGAAAGAGAAAATGAAGTTTTTCATATAAGGGATGGATCGTGGTATTTGGAAGGCTGTGAATGAAGGTCCATTTGTTCATACATAAAAAGTTAACGGTGTTGTAGAAAACAAACCTAAAAAGTATTGGACCAAAGGTGATAAAGAAAATGTGCAATGCAGTTTGAAGGCGAAAGTTGTTATAAGTGAAACACCCTAATTTTTAAATCGAGTATTTTATTTAATTATTAGTGTGTTTTAAATATTATACTTGAATTTTGGTGCTTTTCGGTGTGTAGAGGTATTTTGGTAATTTAATAATTACTTATGTTATAGAATTAGAGAGTAGAAAAATAAAATATTATTATTGTGGTTATTGTGGATAATTAGATATATTTATTTAATTTGTGATAGGTTGATATAGTAGAAAATAGAGAAATTTTGATTAAATAATTATTTGAATTGAATATTTATTTAAATTAAATATTTATTTAATTTAAATAATAATTTATGAGAAAATGGAGAATTGGGGGAGAACTAAGTTTTTAGAAAAGTTGAGGGTTAAGTTGTATTCATGAGTTGTTGTTGGCAAAATTAAGAGTTTGCAAAACCTATTATGTTATATAAATAGAAAATATTTGGGATTTGGAAAACATTGTTACGTGAAATTGAGAGAATTTTGAGAAGCGACTAGGAGAAACCCTAAGGGATTGGTCTAGAAAGGAAGCATAAACTTAACCCAGAACTTTGCAATTCCAAGGTAAGGGGAAATTATCTTTTGATGGGTGATTTAGGTTAGTCAAGATTGTGAAGGTTCCTTACGCTCTTATCAGTGCCTTTGGGGTAATGTTGGTTTCCCTAATTTGTATGATATGCATAATATTATTTTCCCTAACTTGTATGATTTGTGTAATATTATTTTCCCCAAATTGTATGATCTGTGTAATACTGACCAAATAAGATTTGGGAAAAACATTATGGACATTATCGATGAAAATCTACGTTCATATTATTGCTCTGAGACCCCAAAAAGGGATTTGGGATAAATCCCTTATGGTCTCTATTGTGCTATTGTTTATAGGTTTAAACTGTTGTGGTTAATTATTATGGTTGATTGTGGTGATCTATATAAATTTTATGCCTTGTTGTTAATCACATTTTTTGAGTTGGGATTTTGCCCCAAAATTTCAATCAACTCTTTTGAGTAATTAGTTTTCCAAATGTTCTGTCTAAAAAACTGTATTCTATTTTCCTAAATTTTTCCTATAACAGATCAATTTTTCTTAAAAAAATTCTCAAGTCCAGTATAAACCATTTTTTTTTCAAAAATGAAACCTTTTGTTTGAAAAATAATAAAAAATCATAACTTAAAAAAAAATCGAGATTTTTCATGAAAATAGAAAATCAATTTTCGAAGGGGAAGGGGGTCGGGCGGCGACCGAAAAAAAAGGGCTGCGCGATAGAGCCACGACGATAGTTTTCCAGCGGCGGCCACCGGTTTTCGACCGTTTCAACAATTTCAGGTGTTTCAGAAGTTTTTCGGTGATTTTTGAGCAACTTTTGATGTTATAATCCTTTTGGTAACCTTAGGGTCACTTTTGAGTAATTTGAGCCAAATTGTTTGCTCTCTATGCTTAATAGAGTTATCACTTGTGAACCGTGTCACACCCTCATTTTTACCCTAGTATTCATACCATTCATTCATGATACATTCTTCATAACATTGATCCTCAAGAATGGTCATCTTTTGGTTTGAGTACAAGAGATTGGAAATTAGGGTTTGCCATGGTTACTTTCCTAAGAATGTTGCCAAGATCACTCGATACATTTGTTTGTTACCTTGGTGGATTAAGGTTTTGCCTATTCTTAGTTGCATCTTATTGAACATCTAACCATTGTGCATTCAAGGTGGATATTTGTTTTCAACATGCTCAGATATGTAGTTGTGTTCCATATCAATTAAAAATTAGAATTCAAAGGCCATTATGATTAAGGCATTGTCATGAAAAATTCAATTTGGTCAAAGAAAAGTCAAAGAAGATTCAAAACAATCATCATTTCTTAAGTGACAAGAAATTGGCAAGGTATACCTTCATGATCAAGGTCTTAACTTGGAACCAAGCATGCTCAACATGGAACCAAGCATCATTTCATTCGTTTTTAACTTGGTTTAGGTGGGAATTCAAAATTGATGCAAAAGGCCATACAAGTTAACTTATTCATGGTTTGATTAACATGGTTCATAAGTTTATCCAAGTAACATTAACATTCAAGTTTCCATAGCAAAGAAGGCATAATCAAAGTGGATTCAAGCTTGACCATTCATCAATTTCAAGTACAAAATCAAGATTCATATGTGCATCATTTTGGCTTTATGAATCAAGATTCAAGTATGAGTTCCAAGCATTCAAAATGGGCTACATGCATGGTTCATTTGATATGTGTATTATCATGGTCCAAGCATGAATGTTTATCAGGACAAAGTCACATGGTTCAACTTGTAAATAGCTTGATCAAAATGGTCCATGAGTGCATTCAAGTATCCATATCATTCAAGTAAACTTCCATGGTAAGGCATGTCCAATTATGGAAACATCATCATCATTCAAGTTCTCTCCATGATGAGTATATGACAGTCATACCAAGTGCAAAAGAGATTTATCATCATTTTAGCCATGAGCAAGGTAAGGTGGTATCATTTAAGTGACAAAATACAAGCCAAAAATGTCCATAAAGTCAGGCATGGAGAGAATGCAACTCAAGTTCATCAATGCAATGGATTCTAACATCCATGCCAATGCAATAACATCATCATGCAGTCCATGTGTGAAGGTGATTTGAGTTGCCATGAATACTGCAGCAACAACATCATCAATATCATCACCATAAATCAAACTTGAGCAGCCACGAAAGTTACCAAATGCAAGAATCACATCATGTAATCCAAAACAAGCATACATGAGCAATCAAGGCCTGTGTAAAAAGCAAGAAAATGGCAATCAAATACAGACCAATAAAGGCAAACCAAATGCTCAATGCAGCAAGGTGTGACAACTAGAAAATGCAAAACTCGGGTACATGAGCAATTGGAGAATCGAGTGAGTTTTTAGGAGTGAGGACCACAAATGATTGGCAAGAATATTCCTTATGTACTGTACAAAATGAGAGGTGGATTGACACAACAGTTCAGTCTGACACCTCACCATTCTTAGCAAGCAAGTCACGACTTTTCATTTTTCCGGTTCACATGAGTTCTCACTCATTTTGGCACGTATTAAACTCCATCATCCTCTTTATAAGTAGGTTATGCTTCTCACCCCATTTGTTCAAGCTTGACAGCCATCGAAACCCTGCAAAATTCACTATAAAGATCACTCTAAAATAGAGCATACGGGGTGGAACATTTGAGCCATCCTTAAGGCGCCCTAAGCATTCAAACATGTTCCTTGAGCACCGCTGAAGATAAACAAATCGAGAGCCACCATTGATTTGCCTCCACCTGAGCTCCTCAACTTCGTCGAAATCTGCATTTGAATAACTTTCCGGCAAGGTAGAAACCACCATCATTTCACTTCAAATAAGTTACCAGTCTACTCAGCTTGTTGCACTAATCATTAACCCTATGATTTGATCTTCTATTGTTGCATATTTGTTATTTAATATAACTTTTAGGGTTTTGTGTTCATATGATTTGGACTCGAATTCTCCACACTCAGGGCTAATCAATGGCTCCTGAGTGTGGAGCCTGCAACGATGACCATGGAGGAAGTGGAATTCGTGGTTAAATTCACCTGAATCTTTGAGTTGCTGAATTTTTATTTTCACTTGGATGGAGGTTGAAGATGATGTTCTTCACGAGCTCTCCCTCCATTTTCTGTTTCATTTTTAAATTCACTAGTAAAAATATTCCATTTGTTTTTTTGTGGTTGGTTCGTTCAAATGATGTGGTTGTTGGACTTAAGAAGGCTTTGTTTGACTGATCACATGTGTTCCTCTTGATCTTAGCCTTACATCATGTTTACTTCTTAAGTAATTGGATCAAATGGTTGCCACGAGTCAGGGCTTTAGCGTGCGTGAGCCATCAGATCAAATCCAATGGATCTGATCAAGTGAGGGACCATCTATGGTCTAGGCAGATCCAATCCTCAGCCTTGGGCCTCAGCGTCTTGGGCTTTTGTTTCTTACATTATGGACCTCCCTATTTCCATTTTACACCCCCTTGTTTTATTTTTCTTTTTGTTTTCTTATTTTATTTTTTATTTAGTTCTTGTTTCTAATTTTATTTTTATTTTTATTTTAGATTTTGACTTTATTTGTAATTAATTTTTTAATTTTGCAAAATAATAATTAATATTATTTTTTCAAACTTTAATTAGTTTTATCTTACATTTTAATTGATTTGATTTGCAATTTAATGTCCATAATTATTTTTGCAAATTAATTTTGATTAAAACGTATATTTTAATTCTAGCATTTTTACACTTTAATTTTGCAATTTCATGTCCATTGTACTTTACAAATTAAAGGTGATTTTAATGTAAATATTGATTTTGATTTTCAATTTGCAATTTAATAGTTAATATTAATATTGAAAATTAATTCATTTTCATCTTGCCTTGCTTAATTGAAGTTCATTTTTATTTTCCATATTGCAATTTAATCTTTGTATATTGAACTTTAATTTGATGTTGATTCTCTTACACCTTGTACTAACTTCATCTAACTTCTAATTCATTTTAATTCAATGTAGTTCTTCATTATTTTTGTTTGAGCTTGAGCAATTGTTTGGTTGATGAGATCTTCAATATTTCAAATCATTGATAGATGGTCCCTTGGTGGATTCAATCTTCCCTAATTTAATATGTTGATAGATGGTCATTTGACTATATTTTGGACACTGAGTTAGTGATAGATCATCCCTTGGTGTAACATATGTTTGAGTCTTTTGACTTGTAGATAGATGATCCCAATGTGATTATTTGAGTTTGCTTTCTAACTTTTCCTTCTTCATCTAACTACTAACATTAACCTCTAGTTTCTATCATTGTCATTTATATTTTGCAATTTATCTTATGCATTCTAACTCTCATCCATCCTTACTATCATTTACCTCATGCATTTTATTTGTCTTCTACTTTGTTATTTCATTTCTTGTTATCTAATCCATGAAAAAAGAACAAAAACATGATAAAATAAAAAGACCAAAAAGATGTGATCCATCTTTGTGAGACTTAATGATGGACTTAGAGGACTTGTTAGGACCCTTGGACTATTATAACTGACCTACGTGTAACTTGGAGCATCATGGACTTTTAATCTTTTATTGCAAGAATGGAATTCTTGGCACTACCCTAGGGAGACATGTTTTGATTCCATTATCCACTTGTTTAGCTTTGGCAACTTTACATACACAAAGATTTCTCTTGAGGGACCTAACAACAAGATTCTTTTATTTCACACATTAGCTCCCTTGTATTTTTCATGTATCCCTCTCCCCATTTTGGTGTATTTTTGTTTTCTTGCTTCCCTTTGTCTGTTGTTGCTTGTTAGCCAACCTTTGGAGCTAGGATTATCACCATATTTTCTTAAACAATCTTAAAACCCTTGATCCAACGTCAAGTGATATTTTCTCAATAAAATTCAAAACACAATAAGATGCGATTAAGATTGCACGCTATGAGCCTTAAGTGGTGGAGAATGAGTGAGAATGAAGCTTTCCTACCCTCATTCTGAATATTTTAGACACAAGACATTTATCTTGGTAGTTTGAAATATTCAACTCTACCCATAGTCTTTGGTGCAATTATAATAAAAAACTATCTCTTTTCAAAACCCTAAAAACAACGTCAAATCATCAAACTCTTTTTGCGCCTTAGGGCATCACTCCTGAAAACCCCTTTTCAAGGTAAAATCAACCAACAGACAATCACTTTCTACTATGAACTATGGAGCTCTGATTCCTCATTTCACAACGAGGATACGTAGGCATGAGGGCCTCAATCCTCTACGAGCACACTGATAAAAAACCTCCTCCTTTTACTTTTAGCAAATAACTTTTAGATAATGACATGCATTCAAGCATAGACAACCTAGATGGTTCCCGTCGAGTACGATGGATGTGAGGGGTGCTAATACCATCCCCTTGTATAACCGACTTCCAAACCCGAATTTGGTTGTGAGACCATATTTTTTCACCTTTTGAGTTTTATCGATATTTTCCCTTTTCTTTTGGAATAAACAAAATCCGGTGGCAACTCTATGTCATTTTTCGAGTAACGACAACTGGAGACTCTGCCGGGGATCTTTCCCTAAGCAAGTCAAGCCTAGTCTAGGTTATCTTCCTCACATGTTTGGGTGTTTATATTTCCACTTTATTTGCTCTTTATTTATTGCTCTAATTTCTTTTCTTATTATCTTATCTGTCACATGGATCTTTGGTGTCGTAGTATGGAATGGATACTTTGATTGCAAGAAACCTTGAGGGAAATACTCTCTACCTCAGTCTAGAGTGAAAACATGAGATAGGACAATGGTTGAGTAATATGGGCTTCCGAGAATATTTTCTTGTAAGGGTCGACATGAGAACCTCACTTAGAGTAGATTCTTTTGAGAATATTGACGACCGACAAGCTTTTATTGTAAGTTTCGAATTTTTCATTAGGTTCCATGACTATAAGGAACTTTGTAGAACCTTGAACCTTTGGCCAACTATAAATGATGGTCGCATGGTGTGGATCCCCAAGAAGCTTTTCTCGCGTGCGTCGATACGAAGACCGCATTCAGAATAGATTTCCTTGATGGAGTTGACGCCTGACAAGTAAATTGACATACATGGAAAACAATCAAGGAAATCCATGACTTTTAAATCCTTGTCTATAACCAAATGTCGATGTTCGTGTAGTGTGGGTCCCCGAGAAGCTTTTCTCGCGTGGGTCGGTATGAAGACCTCACCCAGAATAAATTCATTTGATGAAGTTGTCGATCAACATGCTTTTGCCATAAGTGGAAAACATTCATATGTTTCCATAACTATGAGGTCCTTGTTTAAACCCTAGATCATACCTCGTGAGATCTCTGATTTGGAAAGCAATCAGTGTCATCCTCCATTAGTACCACAAACTTATGAATCCATGCTTGAGTTCCACTCATTCACTCATTCATGCATTCATGCATCATAAAACATAACAACAAAGCAAATATCTTAGTATCTTGTGTTCACTACAAGAATATAAAGCATTTTCCAAAGCAATCATGATGAATCATCTCAGAAAAAACACATTCTTATTTAGATACAAGGAACCTAATGTTGACAACTTGAAGACTTTGAGTTCCCGAGTAACACCTCTCAAGCGCAACAGATCCCAGATTGCATATGGGAACATCTTGGAGGTGCTAACATAAAAAGTGGACTTGGGAACCCTTACCACTTTGGCTCGGTACTATGACATCTCTCTCTGATGTTTCACTTTTCTAGATTTCCAGGTAGCTCTTACCTTGGAGGAGTTTGAAAGGATCTTGGATCGACCCGTTAAATATTATGACCCTTTCCCATAACTTAAAGAAGATGTGACTAAGCCCAAAATAACTTCAGCTTTGGGTCTTGATGTGAATCAGGTAGTAGCAAATTAGGCACCGAAGGGAGCCGTTAAAGGATTCACAAGAATTTTTTTTAGAAGATCAGGCTTGGAAGTTTATCAAAGAAGAAAAGTGGGATGCTTGTTATGTAACCTTGGCACTTATGATCCATGGAATTGTATTATTCCCTAACATTGACAATTTCGTGGATCACTTAGCAGTGTAAATTTTCTTATATGGCAACCTAGTGCCTTTCCTTTTGGCAGATTTCTATCACACCTTCCAAACTCGACATGAAAAAAAGGGCGGGACTTTCCTCTGATGCGCTCCACTCTTGCACATATGGACGGGTACCCATATGCCTCAAGAGGGCCAATTTATCTCCAAATATATCACATGGACTCAAAGGTTTTCTTCACTCACTTCCAGTTCCATCAAATGGTACAAGAGGGAATAGGAGACTAAAAACATCATACTTCATTGTGGAGGGTTTCCCAACGTACCACTAGTGGGTACACATGGTTGCATTAACTATAAAATAGTGTTGTGTGTGATACAGTTTAGGCATATCATAAATGGCCCTCCCGAGGACCAGGATCTTGTGCCACTTATCATTAATGATATCAACCCGACTAACCCTGCTGTGAGAAGATTCAGGAAGGCATGGACAAAAATCATCAGATTTGGTCCAGATATAGGAAGGAAGAATATCATTGCCATAGAGCCTTATGTCCATTGGGTAAAATAAAGAGCATGAGTAGTCAATATCCCTTTCTTCTTTGATTCATAAGCTTTCCCACTTGTGCTAGAGCCTGAGCCAGTCATGCAAGAGGATGTTGAGAAGATCACCTCTAAGATCAAGGAGCTTGAAATGGATAACTCTCAACTACGACTCCAACTCAACCAATCAAAACAAAGGAATGAGGACTTGTAGGATGAAAGTAATGAGATAAAAAAGAAGTTCGAAAGTAGCAAGAAAAGAATTAGATATGAAAAAGGAAAAAGAGATTGGGTTGGAGGTGTGTATGACCCCAACTTTGACCCTAACATCCCTCATGATATCTCATCATATGCATTGGCTTTGGGCTCACACATTGGAATTCTCCTTATCCCCCATTCATTGGGTTTGCATTGGGGGAGATCACCAAGAACATTTGATTGTATCATACTTTGTTTTTCCTTATTTACTAACCCAAATGCCAAAAATATGTCAATGTATAGTTTACTTCTTTTGTAGGTAGTGTGTGCATCCACCAATGCCCCATCAAGCTAACAACTAGGGTTTGAGATCCTCAATGCAAACAATTCAATCAAGAGATGGTGAAAATTGGTTCTAGACATCATATATGGGTCCCCATGATCTTCGCATATCATTTTGATCAAGAAATCATCAAGAGTTTGAAGCTTGTTTGCCTTGGAAGCCCTAATTTATCTAGGCATCTTGTATGACTTCCTCATCAAGTTTCTTCATCATCTGATCAAATATTTTAAGGGATACTTCATATTACATCATCTTATACATATATGATCCTCCACAAGTCCCAAATATTAAGATAGTGTCAAGTTTGTAAGATGGTTCATGGTGGTTGACCAGAGAAAGTCAACTGGTCAAAACTGGGGTTCCCTAGACCCTATCCCCTACAATTTTTGTCATATGAAAATGATTCCAAGAGAAAAGTTACTCCTTATGACATTAAAAACAACTTTCATGTTGAATTCAAGATCTAGTGTTGCTTGGAAAGTCCTTTTTTATGGTGAAAGATTATAGGTCATTTTGTTTGAACCCTAGTTTGGAGGTCAACTTCCAAGGACCATAACTTGCTCAATTATTATGATATGAAATCCATTCAAGTTTCATGATTAAATTAAAGATGTCCTGTCTAACTTTTATTCTTGGAAGAAGTTCAAATTCAACTTGAAAATGCATGTGCCAAGAGGAAACGTTATAGGTCATTTTGGGCAATTACCATTGAACAAGTGATTTTCCTCAACTTCTAAAATGAATAACTCATTCATTCCAAATCCAAATGAAGTCAAATTTATGACCAAATTGAATAGGTTTGAAAGAGATACAACTTTTATGAAGGAACTTTTTCCATTTGAAGCCCATAGCAAAAGTTATTCAAGGTGGAAGAAGTGAACATTTGACTTGGTACATAGAAAATTTTCAAATATGTTTGCTTTTTCAAACTTCCACCTCAAAATTAATTATGATCCAAGATTCAAATGGAAAAGTGTTCAACATGTAAGTTGTTCCCCTTGATCTCACCTTTCCAAAAAGTCCAAGATCATCTTATTTGGCCAAGAAATGAAGGACTTGCACATGGGTTCTTTTCAAAGGATTATTTGGATGGATTTCACATTCACTTTTTAGTCTCCATTGCATGAATATGTGACATGATTTCATCATTGCACATTGGTGATTTTGGACCTGATAGGATCATTTGATGGTCCTATCACACACCCATGCAAGTATGCAATGAAATTGCTAAATTTGGCAAATTTTGGAAGTGTATGAAAATCAAATGTAATGCATATAATAACAACCCTCTTGGCTCAGAATTAAGGAGCTCATGCCCAAGCTTTAAACCTGCAATCCAAACCCTCACCATTAAAGGATAATCTTGAAGGTTTTCATTTGAAAATCGAGCTTTAAATCTCATTCTATTTTGAGATTGAAACTCCAAGGGTCCAAGCTTTTCTTTGATCCAATTCATCTCCTATAAGCTTCTGAAGCCAAGCCAAGGACAATTAGAAGCAAGACCAAGCAGGGTTGTGTCATACCCCAATTTTGTCCGGGCATATTTAAATTTTCATAAGATTGATTTCATTTTTATTTTGCATCATATGCATAGAATGACATACATTGCATCATGAATAACACCTAAAATGTCAGTCAGAATGAATTTATTGAAAATACAGACCAATCAGTCGAATCATTTCTCAAAGACAGGCAAAGTCAGCAGTGACTGTTTCGGTTATATCTTGAATCGCCTGAGCCTTTAATCGGTGCAAAATTATTTCAGAATTTGAGGAAAGGCTGTATTTTTTTAATAAGTATTTTTTGTCCTGACAATTTTAGTGTGACCGGTCCAATTTTTCGAACAAATTTGTACTCGATTTCTATTTTTAATGGGTCAATATTTTTGGTTAGATATTTAATTAAAATAATTAGAATGTGTTTAATTTAAATATTAGTTAGTTTTTTTTTATGATTTGTTATTTAAATGAATAATAATTATAAAGAACTTATGTGCATTGGATTCCCTCCTCACATAAAAAAACAAAAAAAAGAAAAAGGAAATCGCTCACCAACACCACACGCATCACTACTTCACTCACTCACTTGATATCTCTCTCTCAAAAAAAGACGTTACAAAAAATAAATAAATATTCCTTGTTCTGTCACTCACTATCTCTCTCCACTCCCAACAAACTCTCCACGCCTACCCACTATTTCTCCCACCTTCTCATATTCCTCACAATACGCTCACAACAAAAAATCTCTCACAGAAAAAATCCTCCACACAAATCCCTCTTCAAACCCTAAATCCGCCGTCATCTTCCTCATCCATAAACCCTTCATCGCCTTGCCGCCACTACCACCATAACATCCGCTTCGCCATCATCTCCATGATCAACCTTCGTTCACCTCACTAACCTCTCAAAACCCTCCGCCTCCTTCCATCTTCATTACAAACCCCCACCGTCAAAACCTCTGTCTCTACCATCAAACAACCGCCAAAACCCCAAATCCGTCAATAAACCCTCCGAAGCTCCTTCGGATTCGTCGTTACCCTTCAATCGCCCTTCGCCTTCGTCATCTACACTCCAACCGTCACTGAAAACCCTTGCCGCCGTCTAACACCCAACGAAACCCCAAACCCTCCATCCTCCGCTCTCACAAACCCATGTGTGTTATATCAAAATGTGATTATAGATTATAACTTTAAGTTTGTTAGCCATTATAAGTGTGTTGTATTGACTGTTGGATGTACTGGTTTTACAGGAAACCTTTTGTTAAGTTGAAGTTTATTTCCCATTAGTGTGCTATCAATAGAAATGAAAATGAACATTGGCTGAAACGCTGAACAAAATTCGTTTCCCTATTCTGTACTAGCTGGATTTATTTTGCATTAGGTGGACCATTGAGGTCTCCTTGGATATGATGCATTTCTGTTCTAATAAAAAGTCATGATAGATAGGCAATAATTGTTTGGATTTCATTAGGATAAATAATTGAATTAAAAACCGTGGATTCGGTAATTCAATACCGTTATGCTGCCAAAGTGTCTATAAATCAATTGTACGACTTCACCGCGTTTAGATCTCACATACGACTTTTTAATTCCATGGTCGCTATGTACAAACCGGTTTGAGCACACCGGCTCAATTCAAACAAATAAATCAAACATTCTTTCTCTCTTGATTCAATTAAATTGATTAAAATCTTTAATTAGTTTAATTAATCAATTTTTAATTAACTTAATTATTTGATTTAATTAAATAATTTTGATAATTAATTTTAATTAATTCAATTAATCGATTTAATCAAATTTTAATAAATTAATTTTGTTAATAAAGAAATTGATCGATTCTTCCCACTCTCACAACTTTACATTATTTCAAACAAGAACTATTTCATATCATCATCATTTCATAATCACTTTCAATTTTATTCAATGTCAATTCATCAACAACACAAACCAATTTTAAAAAAAACACAAATCATACAATTCTCGATTTAATATCTAGCCCTCTTTAAAAACACCCTTGTAAGTCGATTGCTCTTCGCATCGCCATCAACCTCACATAGCTTACTCTTGGGCTTCCTTACAATGAAACCTACTTGGTTATTGATTAATCGAGTAGATGAAATAATACACTAAATAAAATTCATTTCATTTATAAACATGAATTCAAACCTTTTTCCAAACCATTCAATTTCAAAAGGATTTTCTCTTTTAAGCATAACCATTGGGATGAAAAGGAGAATAGTAAGCTTCCGCTTCACTATCTCTCGACTATTCGAATAATTGGCGTACGCCATATTGCTCGGATTTTCGTCATTCATTTAAAACCCTAAAATTCCATAAAATTAAAATCACTCCCCCAATTAACAATTAATTCTAAAAGCTCTATTAATCTTTGAATGAAAAGGAGAATAGTGAGCATCCGCTTCATTATCTCTCGATTATTCGAATAATTGGCGTACGCCATATTGCTCGGATTTTCGTCATTCAAATAAAACCCTTTCAATCAATACACTCCTCAAAACCTTTTAACATTAATTTTGAAAGAAAAGGAGAATAGTAAGCATCCGCTTCATTATCTCTCGATTATTCGAATAATTGGCGTACGCCATATTGCTCGGATTTTCGTCATTCAAATAAAACCCTAAAAATCATAATATTTCAAATCATCTCTACAAATTCCAAATCCTTGTAATTCCATATTTCAGATGAAAAAAGGATAGGGGTCGTACGCCTCACTATCTTTCGATTATTCGAATAATTGGCGTACGCCACATTGCTCGAATCTTCGTCATCAAATTAAAACACAATCGAATAAATTCAAACTATTTTCACAAATCACATACAAACATCTAAAGACATATTTTTTACAATTTAAACTTCGGATGATAAAAGAGGGGAGGCGTACGCCTCACCCTCTCTCGATTATTTGAATAATTGGCGTACACCATATTGCACAAATTATCGACTTCCGACTAAAACAGGCTAAATAAACTTGGATAAAGGAATAAGTGGCGTACGCCTCATTATTCTTTGAATAAGCAAGTAGGAGGCGTACGCCTCAATACCGTGCGTATTCAACATCCACAAACAAACTTTCAAAATAATTCGAACGAAAAGGGACTAGAAGGCGGACACCTTATTATTCCTCGAAAGAATTGGACGATTGGTGAACACCACATTGCTCAATCTTTCGTCGTTCTTCAAAAAACATCTCAAACAAATCAAACCTAACTTCTCGCCCCCGAGCGATCGAAACCAAACCAAAAACCCAAACACATCAATTCAACTCGTCACCCCCGTGTGACCAAAAACCCATCAAAAGAACACCGTCAATCCTTTCTAATGCGCACAACAAACCAGTGCTAGAGCCTCCACCGAGAGTAGACAAACCAGCGTTTAGCCGTTAGAACGTCGACCTACACAATCGTTCATCAAAACAAAACACACCCAAATATTCATAGTAGCCCGAACTACGAATGCTCTGATTTCCTTATTGCACCATAAGGATACGTAGGCAGGAGATTGTTGTATCTTCGCGAGCACACTAATAAAAAACCTCCCATTTCCCCCTCCTGAGGTCTTCATCCATATCTATCATCAAATCTAATCACTCGAAGCAAGCAGATAAATAGTCAATTAACAGTCAAATAGCAAAATCAGACTAAGAGGTTCCCGTTGAGTACAACGGACGTAAGGGGTGTTAATACCTTCCCCTTGCGTGATCGACTCCCGAACCCGAATATGGTTGCGACGACCATTATTCTTATTTCTAAAGGTTTTCTCGATATTTTCCTATTCCTTCATTGGAATGAATAAAGTTCGATGGCGACTCTGTTTCGAACATTTTTTCCGCGTCCCATCGCGAGGGATCGCATTATCACATTTTTTGAGGTGCGACAGACTGACGACTCTGCTGGGGACCCTGCTCCAAGCAAGAGAGAGTCTAGCCTAACTTAGTCTGATTTTGCTATGACTGTTGGAAGATATTCTTTTCTTCCATACTTATTTCTCTATATTCTTTTCTGATTGCTTGTGTTGTATGTATTTTATCTTGATACTTTAATATGGGGCCTGATGTATGCTGTGAGATAAGCTTCATACCCGAGCTTCGAGAAAAAACATAGAACCCAGAGTTGTGTAGTATTGAACCGGGGGGTGTACACCTCATTGGGACAATACGAAGACTCCACCTAGAGTAGATCTTTTTAGAGTTTCCATCACAATATGGCTAGCCCATCATTGTGGGGGAGGTTCTAAACACGATCCGTGACTCTAAGGACCTCGCCTTAAACCCAAGTTTTGTTTTCATGATTGGCGATTATGTAGTATTGAACCGAAGGGTCTACACCCTGTTCGAACAATACAAGAATCCCACTTAGATTAGATCATTTTAGAACTCCCATCACGATGTGGCTAACCCACCATTGCGAGGAAGTTTTGAACTTGATCCGTGAGTCTAAGTCTCTTCCTTGAAAACATAACTTTAGAACCTACCTTTGGGGAATTTCTAGTAATCAGACAAACTCGTACTTCTTCCTCTTATCCTGACGTACCTGACGTGTGAATAATCTTGAGTATGTATTCCTTTGCAAAAAACCTGGCAAAATTTCATGCATTTGCATATCATAAACATGCATTGCATTTCATCTTCCAGAAACAAAAGCTTACACCATATTCTACCCTTTGTCCAGTAAACGCTGACTACTCGACACAGGTACGAGACACGCCGCAATTACAAGATGACACTCGAACAGCTTGAAGCCAACCAAGTTTCGATGAGGACCGACATTGACTCCATGCAGGCAAAGATGGATCGCTTGCTGGAAACCATGTTACTCTTGGCCCAAAAGGAGAAGGATGCTGAGACTAACGCCGAAGCCAGAAGAGTTGCTGCCCAGTTTGGATCACCATCGCTCAGTATCCCTGGAGTGATTGACCTTGATGGTAACCTTAATCAGCCTAGAGGAGGACCGATCCCTATTCCGATCCCCATGGTCAACATGAGCCCCCATGAGCATTCTGCTACATCTGCTTGACATGGATCAATGATGGGTGATGAAGATCCGTATGACGCTTTCTTCATGCCGCAACCCGTCAAACCTGCTGTTGGAGGTCTCCCAGACCCAGCTGTTGATAGACTCCATGCTTTGGAAGAAAAGTTTAAGTCCTTGGAGGTTCACACTACTCCCGGTTTGGACGCTGTTGACATGTGCCTGGTGCCAGGACTCGTGATTCCACAAAAATTCAAAGTCCCCGACTTTGACAAATACAAAGGGATCAGCTGCTCGAGAACTCACCTCAGAGCTTATTGCCGCAAGATGGCCGCCCACATCAGTAATGATCAACTCCTGATTCATTACTTCCAAGATAGTCTCAGTGGGGCATCCTTGGAGTGGTACATGCAACTAGAGAGAGGTCAGGTCCAGTCATGGAGAGACCTTGCTGAAGCCTTCCTTAGGCATTATCAGTACAATACTGATCTAGCACCCAATCGCACACAGCTGCAAGACATGACTCAACGCAACAACGAGTCATTTAAGGAATACGCTCAGTGGTGGAGAGAGCTAGCAGCTCGTGTCCAACCTCCTCTCCTTGACAAAGAGCTAATTGACATGTTTATGGGAACTCTGCACACCCAGTACATGGAGAAGATGGTAGGATCCAGTTTCCCAACTTTTGCTGAGGTCGTCTCTGTGGGAGAACGGATCGAGAGCCAGATCAAGAAGGGAAAGCTACCTTGTGCCGCCAATGCTTCAAGTGGGATGAAGAAACCCTATCCCAATCTCCCAAAGAAGCCAGAAGGGCAGACCAATGACATAATGGGAGGAAGGGGATATATGGCACCTCCATATGCTCATACGCCTTATCATCAGGTTTCCGCGATCATCCCGACACCATATCAGCCACCATATCAGCAACCGTATCAACAAGCTTATCAACAGCCGGCTTACCAGCAACCACATCAGAATCAACAGCAACGTGCTCCACAACAACGTCAACCTAACCAACAGAGGGCAAAGAGGCCAGAAAGACATTCCGATCCTTTGCCAGTATCATATAGCAAGATCCTCCCCTACCTACTAAAGGATGGATCAGTTGTTCTGAAGGAGATAACACCTACAACTCCACCATATCCTCCAGGATACGACGCTAATGCTCACTGTGAGTATCACATGGGTGCCCCAGGGCACACAATAGAGAACTGTAAGGCTTTCAAACACAAGGTTCAAGATTTGATTGACAGTAAAGCACTTACATTCACGCTAGTGAGGCCAAACGTTGCAATAAATCCCATGCAAGCGCATGCAGAGTCGAGTGAAGCTCGAAGGTAAAGCTTCTCACCGGCCTGAACGAGTAGAGCAAGTCTGCCAAAGAATCCAAAGATGAAGGCTTATTCATTTGAATGAAGGCGATCATTATGCCATTTTTACCATATTGCATTCTTGTAATTTGATCTTGGTTGTCTAAGTATTGTATTGCTTTAAACATTGTTATTTATATTTGGTCTTATTAATGGGATGATTATGCATGCTTTGAATCAATCTTTCATATTCACTCATCTATCACATTTACAAATCACAAACACATACTTTTTCACTTCACCTCCTTTATCACACTATTGTTAGTAAATGTTGGAAGGAGGATGACGAAAACAAAATACTCATAATTGTGGATCGAATGCTTTCGGATAAAACCCTACTAATGATGTACATGCATTGTTTCAAATCCCCAAACACCGGAGAGATAAGGAGTTAATCCCTAGTCAACCACTTCGAGCTTAGAAGTAGGAGTTTCTTTCGGATCTACAAAACCCTTACGCTTAACCTGGGGCAGGGTAGTGTTTAGTTAATCTGACTACACATTCGAATTACAAGATGAAATATCCCATACAAGGATCAACCATATGACATTCTTCACACACATCCTGAAGTGTCGAAGGAACCATCAAATCCAAATTTTATGTCGGTTGTTCTTCAATGACCAATGACTTGGCTGTCACAATTTAAAAAAAAAAGGGGTGGGTTAAAATAAACTTTGAGCCTTATATCCTTTTGTTTCAATAGCCATGAACCAAGCCACGTTACAACCTTCAAAAGACCTAATTGAAGTAAGGTTTGTTCTGAAAGCATACTATAGCAAGGTTGAGTAAACTGACTCCTAGAGATTTGCTAATGTTCTATTCTCACTACATCACTCGCGCTAGCTAAATCAGCACCGCGATTGGACATGTGATCCACTCGCCACACACTACCACAACACTCCAAATGAATGATTGTTTTTCAAAACTTACATAACTGTTGCATTAACATCACCATTTCTTGGATAACAATTCTTAATTGTTAGTCAGTACTTGACATCGAGTAAATTCCAACAAGGGGTAATTCAAGGGGCACTTGATTGTTGGTGTTGACACGAATCGGATCCATCTCATAATCTCATAAATCAGGGGCACATCATCTTTTGATCATATTGATTTAAGAAGTAGTCAGTATAAGACAAATCTCCAAGCATCGGTCGATCATGGAGGAGAAGTACTTAAGTACTCAACCCATCTGGGGCAAGTCCCTCAAAGGCCAATCAGGGGCAAGACAAGTTGCAAGGGGCAAGTTCCCTCCATATCTTCAAGCCAATCAAGCAGATTGCATCAGACACTAGTAACTGCTTGGATTCACAACCAAGATGTCAAAAGTTCATACAAGTACAGTACCACATTTTGATAAGAATCCTAGGGGCACATTAAAGGCATAGCCAACATGCGTTGATCACGTCACTATGCTCAGTTACAGGATGGCCAAACACTTCAGAAGAAGAACTGAGATCTTCTCGAAGACAAATACACAACATATCAGCAAGAGATTAAACTTGGGGCACCAAGAGTATCCGCATCTATTGCGTGTTCATCACCTCATCAACTACCAAGTGTCGGGAAGTCAGATCCTTTCGCCAACCAATAGCCCAATTCACATTAATAGTTACAAAAAAACCAAAGCCCACCTGCTGGCAGCCACACAAAAACTAATACAGCCAACACTGGTTTCCAGAAAACACATCGCCTTTGAGAAGGGGGGCCAATCCCAAACAAACCAATCTGCCTTTGCATTCAAACATGCATCACATGCATCACCTCATACATAACGCATACATATCATTCATGTACACAACACGAATCAAGATCCAAGGTTTAGTCGTAGGTATCCAGGCCAACCCTCAGTTGAGTCATTGTTTTTTCTCTGAGTAAGTTCTTACCCTACTATCGGGCGTTCCCCATTGAGTTACATCCTTCAACCTTTTGTTGATAGGATGTTATCCTCAGCTAAGTCAAACACTGTTTCTTTAAACACTTACCTTGTTTCGCGTTGAGTGTCCCTTAACAAGTCGTTTCTTGTAACCTTTTGTTGACAGAAATTGCACTTCTCCAGAGAATATTTGTTCTGCAACCTTTTGTTGTCGATACCCCAAGCAAGTCTTACCCAACAATGTTTCAATACTACCTAACAAATTAGGTTTACTGAACTTTGATAGTAGCCTTATTTTTCCAATATTTTTCTCACTATCATCCTTTTGGTGAAAGTCCATTGAGGAATAATATCAATCATCACCCTGTTTACAATAACCGTTATCCTTTTGGTAATGGTAAATCCTTGACATTTGTGATCTTACTGTCACCCTTTTGGTGTCGAAGATCCTTGAAGTTTTGGTTCAACCTTCATCCTTTTGGTGAATGGCGACCTCTACAATTATTACAACCTACCGTCATCCTTTCGGTGTCGGCGATCCTTGTGGTAATAAGGATCCTTGTCATTTTGGTTCGATCATCATCCTTTTGGTGATGACGTCCAGTTCAATCTAAATATCATCCTTTTGGTGATAGAGATTACGGAGTTTGGTTTAAGCTATCACCCTTTTGGTGATGGTGACATTCGAAAAGTCCAATCCCACTGTCACCCTTTTGGTGTCAGCAATATTTGAAATCATTATAACTTATTATCATCCTTTTGGTGGTAACAAGTTTCGAAGTTATGATTCCACCTTCATCCTTTTGGTGATGGTGATTGTTGATTCATTATCATCCTTTTGGTGATAACGAGTTCTGTTGTTTGTAGTACCTTCATCCTTTTGGTGATGGTGACTATTGACTTATTATCATCCTTTTGGTGATAACAAGTTTTGTTGATTGGTCTTACCTTCATCCTTTTGGTGACGGTGACCATTTGAGTTATGGGCTCATTATCATCCTTTTGGTGATAACGAGTTTTGTTTTGATCTTACCCTCATCCTTTTGGTGATGGCGATCATTGAGTCTGTTTCAGCTTATTATCATCCTTTTGGTGATAATAAGTTTTGAAGTTCTGTCCTTATTATCATCCTTTTGGTGATTACAAGTTCGGTTTGTTTGATCTTACTGTCATCCTTTTGGTGTCAGTGATATTTAAGGTTATTGACTTATTATCATCCTTTTGGTGGTAACAAGTTTTTGTCTTGATCTTACCTTCATCCTTTTGGTGATGGTGATCAATTGCGTTGTGTGACTTATTATCGTCCTTTTGGCGATAACAAGTTGTGTCTTTTAATTATACCTTCATCCTTTTGGTGATGGTGATTGTTGACTTATTATCATCCTTTTGGTGATAACAAGGTTTTGTTTTGATCTTACTATCATCCTTTTGGTGATGGGGATCCTTTGAGTTGTGTGACTTATTATCATCCTTTTGGTGATAACAAGTTTTGTCGTTTGACCTTACCTTCATCCTTTTGGTGATGGTGATTGTCTACTTATTATCGTCCTTTTGGCGATAACAAGTTCTGTCGTTTAATTATACCTTCATCCTTTTGGTGATGGTGATTGTTGACTTATTATCATCCTTTTGGTGATAACAAGGTTTTGTGTTGATCTTACCTTCATCCTTTTGGTGATGGGGATCCTTTGAGTTGTGTGACTTATTATCATCCTTTTGGTGGTAACAAGTTTCGTTTTTAATTATACCTTCATCCTTTTGGTGATGGTGATCGTTTTGACTTATTATCATCCTTTTGGTGGTAACAAGTTTTGTCTTGTAACTTACCTTCATCCTTTTGGTGATGGTGATCATTGAGTTTCGACTTATTATCATCCTTTTGGTGATAACAAGTTTGTTGTGTAAATATACCTTCATCCTTTTGGTGATGGTGATCATTGAAGTTAATTAACTTATTATCATCCTTTTGGTGATAACAAGTTTTGTTGTTGGATCTTACCCTCATCCTTTTGGTGACGGTGATCTTTGAAGTTGATGAGTCAACTATCATCCTTTTGGTGATAGCCTTGATATTATAATCTCTATAGTGGGAAACTTTATCAGAATAACCATCATCCTTTTGGTGACGGACATCATCCTTTTGGTAAATGGAAATCTTTGAATTATGTCTAACTTTCATCCTTTTGATGATAGCGAGATTTGTTGTCGATCTTACCATCATCCTTTTGGTGATGACGATCTTTGTTGTATCCACGGTAACCATTATCCTTTTGGTGATAACTACTTTTGAAGCTCGGCTTATCCATCATCCTTTTGGTGATGACGATCCTGGAAATCATGTTGAATTTCCATCATCCTTGTGGTGATGACCATTGATTTGGACTGACATCCTTTTGGTGTCAGAAAACATGTCTAGTTTTTGCCTTCTCATCAAAACGACCTCTGCAGGAGTTGAGTGTCGACTCGAGGGTTGGCATTGATCTAGCGTTCTACCCCTATTACCTTGGTATCCATTGCATTTTCATCTGCATCTCTCCATTGCATTCCAAAGGACAAAATTCGGGTCTTTTCGTATTTAATTACCTTCCACCATGAATGTATGAAGACTGTTGTCATTCTTACCTTCTAGTTCAAGATAATTAAATAGGGGCAGCTGTCATACCCCAATTTTGTCTGGGCATATTTAAATGTTCATAAGATTGATTTCATTTTTATTTTGCATCATATGCATAGCATGACATACATTGCATCATGAATAACACCTAAAATGTCAGTCAGAATGAATTTATTGAAAATACAGACCAATCAGTCGAATCATTTCTCAAAGACAGGCAAAGTCAGCAGTGACTGTTTCGGTTATATCTTGAACCGCCTGAGCCTTTAATCGGTGCAAAATTATTTCAGAATTTGAGGAAAGGCTGTATTTTTTTAATAAGTATTTTTTGTCCTGACAATTTTAGTGTGACCGGTCCAATTTTTCGAACAAATTTGTACTCGATTTCTATTTTTAATGGGTCAATATTTTTGGTTAGATATTTAATTAAAATAATTAGAATGTGTTTAATTTAAATATTAGTTAGTTTTTTTTTATGATTTGTTATTTAAATGAATAATAATTATAAAGAACTTATGTGCATTGGATTCCCTCCTCACATAAAAAAACAAAAAAAAGAAAAAGGAAATCGCTCACCAACACCACACGCATCACTACTTCACTCACTCACTTGATATCTCTCTCTCAAAAAAAGACGTTACAAAAAATAAATAAATATTCCTTGTTCTGTCACTCACTATCTCTCTCCACTCCCAACAAACTCTCCACGCCTACCCACTATTTCTCCCACCTTCTCATATTCCTCACAATACGCTCACAACAAAAAATCTCTCACAGAAAAAATCCTCTACACAAATCCCTCTTCAAACCCTAAATCCGCCGTCATCTTCCTCATCCATAAACCCTTCATCGCCTTGCCGCCACTACCACCATAACATCCGCTTCGCCATCATCTCCATGATCAACCTTCGTTCACCTCACTAACCTCTCAAAACCCTCCGCCTCCTTCCATCTTCATTACAAACCCCCACCGTCAAAACCTCTGTCTCTACCATCAAACAACCGCCAAAACCCCAAATCCGTCAATAAACCCTCCGAAGCTCCTTCGGATCCGCCGTTACCCTTCAATTGCCCTTCGCCTTCGTCATCTACACTCCAACCGTCACTGAAAACCCTTGCCGCCGTCTAACACCCAACGAAACCCCAAACCCTCCATCCTCCGCTCTCACAAACCCATGACCCCAAATCGTTTCCTCCGTGTTCATCTACCTCACTAAACACCAACAACAGCCATTTCAATCGGAACCCAACCTTCCGTCTCTCACCACCGTTCGCTGGTAAATCATCGCCGACAAACACAGTGAGATCCGTCCGCACCTGTCAAACCACCGCACGACACGCCGTGTTGGAATTCCATCCTTCAGCAAAGCAGATTCCAACGGGTTTTCTCCAATAGACTCAGAGCAGCAAACAGAAAGTGACAGCTTGGTCAATTTGGTAATATTTCGATTTAGGCATCGAGTTTAAGTTTATGCTATTTATGATGAGTTCACATTCAACTTCAGACAGCGATATGCTTTGAATGGTTATGATTATCTTCTCTGCATTTACAGTCTTCGTATTTTAAAATTGATTGGCTCATGTATGTTTTGAGATAGAGTTTCCGGCTATGTCTGCTGTTTCGTTACGTTGATGTCACGATTGGGTTTGGTTTATGGACTGAGGACCTGTAGATAACGATTAATTTTGATTTGGTTTTGATTTTAGCATGTGTTTCTCTATTATGTGTGTTATATCAAAATGTGATTATAGATTATAACTTTAAGTTTGTTAGCCATTATAAGTGTGTTGTATTGACTGTTGGATGTACTGGTTTTACAGGAAACCTTTTGTTAAGTTGAAGTTTATTTCCCATTAGTGTGCTATCAATAGAAATGAAAATGAACATTGGCTGAAATGCCGAACAAAATTCGTTTCCCTATTCTGTACTAGATGGATTTATTTTGCATTAGGTGGACCATTGAGGTCTCCTTGGATATGATGCATTTCTGTTCTAATAAAAAGTCATGATAGATAGGCAATAATTGTTTGGATTTCATTAGGATAAATAATTGAATTAAAAACCGTGGATTCGGTAATTCAATACCGTTATGCTGCCAAAGTGTCTATAAATCAATTGTACGACTTCACCGCGTTTAGATCTCACATACGACTTTTTAATTCCATGGTCGCTATGTACAAACCGGTTTGAGCACATCGGCTCAATTCAAACAAATAAATCAAACATTCTTTCTCTCTTGATTCAATTAAATTGATTAAAATCTTTAATTAGTTTAATTAATCAATTTTTAATTAACTTAATTATTTGATTTAATTAAATAATTTTGATAATTAATTTTAATTAATTCAATTAATCGATTTAATCAAATTTTAATAAATTAATTTTGTTAATAAAGAAATTGATCGATTCTTCCCACTCTCACAACTTTACATTATTTCAAACAAGAACTATTTCATATCATCATCATTTCATAATCACTTTCAATTTTATTCAATGTCAATTCATCAACAACACAAACCAATTTCAAAAAAACACAAATCATACAATTCTCGATTTAATATCGAGCCCTCTTTAAAAACACCCTTGTAAGTCGATTGCTCTTCGCATCGCCATCAACCTCACATAGCTTACTCTTGGGCTTCCTTACAATGAAACCTACTTGGTTATTGATTAACCGAGTAGATGAAATAATACACTAAATAAAATTCATTTCATTTATAAACATGAATTCAAACCTTTTTCCAAACCATTCAATTTCAAAAGGATTTTCTCTTTTAAGCATAAACATTGGGATGAAAAGGAGAATAGTAAGCTTCCGCTTCACTATCTCTCGACTATTCGAATAATTGGCGTACGCCATATTGCTCGGATTTTCGTCATTCATTTAAAACCCTAAAATTCCATAAAATTAAAATCACTCCCCCAATTAACAATTAATTCTAAGAGCTCTATTAATCTTTGAATGAAAAGGAGAATAGTGAGCATCCGCTTCATTATCTCTCGATTATTCAAATAATTGGCGTACGCCATATTGCTCGGATTTTCGTCATTCAAATAAAACCCTTTCAATCAATACACTCCTCAAAACCTTTTAACATTAATTTTGAAAGAAAAGGAGAATAGTAAGCATCCGCTTCATTATCTCTCGATTATTCGAATAATTGGCGTACGCCATATTGCTCGGATTTTCGTCATTCAAATAAAACCCTAAAAATCATAATATTTCAAATCATCTCTACAAATTCCAAATCCTTGTAATTCCATATTTCAGATGAAAAAAGGATAGGGGTCGTACGCCTCACTATCTTTCGATTATTCGAATAATTGGCGTACGCCACATTGCTCGAATCTTCGTCATCAAATTAAAACACAATCGAATAAATTCAAACTATTTTCGCAAATCACATACAAACATCTAAAGACATATTTTTTACAATTTAAACTTCGGATGATAAAAGAGGGGAGGCGTATGCCTCACCCTCTCTCGATTATTTGAATAATTGGCGTACGCCATATTGCACAAATTATCGACTTCCGACTAAAACACGCTAAATAAACTTGGATAAAGGAATAAGTGGCGTACGCCTCATTATTCTTTGAATAAGCAAGTAGGAGGCGTACGCCTCAATACCGTGCATATTCAACATCCACAAACAAACTTTCAAAATAATTCGAACGAAAATGGACTAGAAGGCAGACGCCTTATTATTCCTCGAAAGAATTAGACGATTGGTGAACACCACATTGCTCAATCTTTCGTCGTTCTTCAAAAAACATCTCAAACAAATCAAACCTAACTTCCCGCCCCCGAGCGATCGAAACCAAACCAAAAACCCAAACACATCAATTCAACTCGTCACCCCCGCGTGACCAAAAACCCATCAAAAGAACACTGCCAATCCTTTCTAATGCGCACAACAAACCAGTGCTAGAGCCTCCACCGAGAGTAGACAAGCCAGCGTTTAGCCGTTAGAACGCCGACCTACACATTCGTTCATCAAAACAAAACACACCCAAATATTCGTAGTAGCCCGAACTACGAATGCTCTGATTTCCTTATTGCACCATAAGGATACGTAGGCAGGAGATTGTTGTATCTTCGCGAGCACACTAATAAAAAACCTCCCATTTCCCCCTCCTGAGGTCTTCATCCATATCTACCATCAATTCTAATCACTCGAAGCAAGCAGATAAATAGTCAATTAACAGTCAAATAGCAAAATCAGACTAAGAGGTTCCCGTTGAGTACAACGGACGTAAGGGGTGCTAATACCTTCCCCTTGCGTAATCGACTCCCGAACCCGAATATGGTTGCGACGACCATTATTCTTAATTCTAAAGGTTTTCTCGATATTTTCCTATTCCTTCATTGGAATGAATAAAGTTCGGTGGCGACTCTGTTTCGAACATTTTTTCCGCGTCCCATCGCGAGGGATCGCATTATCATATTTTTTGAGGTGCGACAGGTTGAAGCTCACTCGAAGGTGATTTTCCAGAATTTTTATCTCTTCGATTCTCTCTCAATTCTTCACTATTCTTTGTGACTTTTGGTTGACTGAAGTCCTACCAATGTAGGCAACAAGATTGAGTTGCTTTGAGGTTAAATCGAAACAACTCAGTTCATGATCCTCAAAATTCAAATCCCTGTATCTTTTTATATACTTGGAATTGGAGAAAATTAAGGCCAAATTTGTGATCCTGAGCATTTTCTCTTTGAAATAGTGGCCTTGTTTTTCATTTTTCATTTAGTTGAAGGTGGACTAGTCCGGTGAGGTCCACCAGAGAAGATGACCGGAGCCCTAGCTCTAGTGGTGTGTTGGCGTGTTCAAAACCATTTGATCATCATCTCATGTTTTAATCTCAGCCTTTCCTTTTAATTAGCAAGTGTGTGGCGTAGTTGACTAAGGTGTTTATGGAACGCGCGCGCTTGGCCATCAGATCTGCCACCTCAATTAATGAGGGAGATCTGACGGCCCTTGTTTTTTTTTGTATTTTCTGAATTTCCATTTAATCCACTTATTTTATTTAATTCATAGAAATTTCATTTTTAATCCAAAAAATATGGGACTTTCACCAAAAATATTTAAATATTTTTCTCTTTAATGTTCTGAATTAAAATCATTTTTTGGATTAATTTTGATATTTTTCATGAATTAAATGTTTTTATGCATACTTTTAATTGTTTAAAAATACTTCTGACTTTTCAAAAATCGTGAAATTTTTTGTCTAAGGTCCTTTGACCTAGGATAAATCTCGTGGCCATTTATTTGGTGTTTTGAAGAGATTTTAGGTTTTGACCAAATTAAATTGTATTTTAATGCATTTTTATTTTGATTTTTAATGGATTAATTGTGTAAAAATTATGTTGAGCCATTTTTATGGTCTTCTGATGTTTGACTATTTGTTTGGGCCTTGGTCGAGGTTGATTTGACTTTTGTTAGATTAAAACCATTGGATTTAGGGGATTGATGAAATGTACATTTCATCTCCCAAAATGAATGAATGATTTTAATTTGATAAAATTCCTCCCATGACCAATTTGTGTTTCTCTCATTCCCTTTCCTCTTCATCTTCATCCATATTCTTTTCCATTCCTTTATTTGACCAATGAAATCTCTAATGTCTTAAGGCTAATTGGTTCATCAATGATCTTGTGTCAGATGAACCAATACAAGTATGACTGAGATAAGTCCATCCCTTTTGATCTTTTCTTTTAGTGTGTGGTATGTTTTAGGAGTTTGGTTCATTATACCAAATCTCTAACATGCATTAACACCTAAATTTTTATTGCCCGACCTCAGATAGTTGTGACTTCTACATAAGTCCAATTACAATTGCTTAACATAGAGCTAAATTTGACCCTAAAGGCATATCATTCTAGTAAGTGAGATTGTAAGTCTCCCATCCTTCATGGTATTATGTGGAAACTTGACATTTTTTCCTTTCCATGGAAGATGTCTTGGTTCAAGGATCCATGCTTGTGAATGGATGATTGAATGTTCTCCAAAGAATGACTTAATCAATTAAAAGACGTCACTAACACTTGACTAACATTTGACTAAAATTTGACTGACTCTTATTAATATTGCTTTACTTTCAAGTCATTTACTTTATGCAATTTAACTTTCAAGTCATTTACTTTATGCAATTTAACTTTCACTAACATTTGACTAAAATTTGACTAACTCTTATTAATATTGCTTTACTTTCAAGTCATTTACTTTATGCAATTTAACTTTCAGTCATTTATCATTCATTGCCATTTACATTTCATTTAACTTGTTTATGTTTATGTCATTTTCACTTTGCTCATTTGAGTCATATCTTATGATTATATATATTGTTTGTGCATTTTGATTTTGTTTGTGGTCTTAGGACCTTAAAGCACTTAATAAATAACAGAAATCCTAAAAAAATATTTGGTGGACTGTTGATCTTGATCTGAACTTTGGAACTTAGGATTAGGCAACATTCCCTGTGCAAAAAGGACTTGGCCAATGCCAAAATTTTGAGGCCAAGTTATTGTGAACTGAGCCTTCATCTGATGCAAGTCTTGGGATTTATTTGAATTCATCTGCTACTTTGTCTTGGTGCTAATTGTTATTTTGATCTTGTGTCTAATGCCTTGTTCTGAGTTGATCAAGGAATATTTCATATGGTACATGAGAAGACAAAGAAGCAGGCTAGCTATGAGATTTGCTTGCTTGGACGTGGCTATCTTTATTTGATGCCTTAATCTTCTTGATGTTTGGATATTGCTAATTGCTTGTTGAGTATTTCTTGATTCAAAGTCCAAAGGGGAAGTGGGTTTTCTATATGACATTCTTGTCTATTGGATTGCATCCCATTGGTAAGATCTTTTCAACTCTTAACTTTTAATTTTATGCTTAGGATAACCTCTTCATCTTCTCCCACTTCTTAAATTTCAAAATCTCTCCCCCTTTTCAAAAACTTTCTTTGCTTATGATTTCAAACCTAGACCTTATTTCAAATAGAAACTTTGGCCTTATGCTAATGGATTTTCAAACTTTTTCTTAAATCAAATTTGTAAATAAACTTAATCATATTGACTGGAAATTTCAAAAGACAAAAATAACTAACAACTTCATTCAAATTTTTGGCTCTTTGTGCCCTTTTTATTTAAACTTTTGTTAAAAGCAATTCATCAACTTTGAAATTGTTACCACGAACTACGAGGTTTTGATCCCTCATTTTTATGTTGGTACGTAGGCACAAGTCCGAAGGTCTTGTCAAACACAAAAATATAATCAACGAATTCTTTTCTCATCCCGACACTCTATTTTTCTCAAACATCTTTTATACCAAAACACATACACACATAAAAAGGGCTCCCTAGGAGTACCTAGGATACTTTGGGTGCTAACACCTTCCCTCAGTGTAACTAACCCCCTTACCTATAATCTCTGACATTTTATTAGTTTTGATTTGAAAATTTCTTATCTTTAGGTTTTGTTCGTACTTTTCCCTTTTCCTTTGTAAACAATAAAAGCGTGATGGCGACTCTGGTTTTATTAACGTCAACCTTATCCATAGCTTGATGGTCATGAATTTACCGCTACAAGATGCTATTTTGGGAGCTAATTTTGAGCTTAATGGTCGAAACAACGAGTTGGATCAAGCTTGGAACATTGTCTGAGACTTAGAGAAGACTGTGGAGTTGTCCAACTCAATGAAGAAGGAAGCCCGAGAGGACTATGAAGCTAAAATTCTCGAATTGAGGAAAACCAACAAAGAGTACCAAGACTGTTTATCCCGTGAGCAATTGGAAAAGGAAAAGATACATCGAGCCTACCTTCATGAGAAGTTTCAGTTAAGAAGAGCTTGTGAGAAAATCAAAAACATGAAGGCTGGAATTTTTGATGAAGCTTACCAAGAATTGAGGAACAATTGCAAGTATTGGGAAGAAATGTGCCTTGGGGCAGAAGCTGTTATGGCTCAGATGGATGGTATCATCAAGACTCTTTGGGATCTCTACATAAAATAGAAGAGGAAGTATGCAAATATTGTTGTCTTAATTGTCATACCCCAATTTTGTCCGGCCATTTTGGTTTAATCCATGAGATTTCTTTGTTTCAAAAGTCCCATATTTAGAATTTGCATTTTTTAGAAACATGTATGTGTTTTTTTTAAAATTAAAAGTCCCATGTTTAGATTTTTTATATTTAAAATAGAATTGTGTTTTTTAATTAAATGTCCCATGTTTAGATTTTTGTATTTAAAATAGAATTGTGTTGTTTTTAAATTAAAAAGTTCCATATTTATATTTTTGTATTTAAAATAGAATTGTGTTGTTTTTAAAAAAATAATTAAAAGTCACACATTTAGATTTTTGTGTTTAAGATTAGAATTTTGTTGTTCTTTAGATTAATTCATTATACTTAAGTTAGAAATATATTGTTTTTAAAATTAAGTCATTTTACTTAAGTTAAGAAATATGTTATTTTTAAAATTAAGTCATTATACTTAAGTTAGAAATTTGTTGTTTTTAAAAATTGAAATTGATTAGCATAAATAAATATTGAGTTAAATTTTGAAAAGTTTAAAAGGTAATTACATAATTAAAATTTAATTCAATCAGTCCTAAATAATCCAAACACACATTTTGTCCTTAAAAAAAATTAAACTAAATAGTTACATCTCAACTAAGTGAAATTTGCTGCAAAAAGGTCCCTAATTTACAGCCTACTCTTTCTTCCCATTCCATCAAAGCCACCTCAGAGCTGTAATCTGCAGAGCACAAAAATAACTTATTTTAAAAGCACTTTTTAGAAGCGCTTAAGAAATTGCAAAACAACAAAATAAATCACTCAGTTTGAAGCTTTATTCAGAAGATTAATTGAAACATCTGAAAAGGCATTACAACACTGGCTTAAACAAGAATAGATCAAATCCCACATAATCTAGGATGAGAAAATCAAAAAGAAACAGAAGTGTTTTAAGGCTGAATCTTTTCTTCATAATAACAACAAATGAGAGATTAACAAGAACAGAGAGCAAAAGAAATTCTTCAAAAAAAACAAAACCACGGCAAGAACAACAACAATACAGTAACAATATTTTTCTCAAAAAAACCTAATCAAGAACAACAGCAGATGCGTAGTAACAAATTTCTTCTAAAAACCCTAAACCACAACAACAACACGGAGGCATTTTTTCCTAAACCAGAACGACACGGCAAGAACAACAACAACCGCACAACAAGATTTTTCTTCTAAAAACCAAGATACACCAAATCAGTGAAGAAGAACGAAAAGAGGCGGAGAAGGAAGCGGAACGAAGCTTACCGTGGACCAGGAGAAGATCTTGCTCGAAGAATCATCTGAGTTCGAATAGACGAAGGTATTTCGACTTCCACCATAGTGTATAATAACGTGATAATTATTGAATGAGTGCATCTCTCGATTATTGTTTAGGTTATTCGTCTGAACTCCTTGCATTCTATGTCTTTCTATTCGTGTGCGATTTGGTTTGAGTAGTGGTTTATAATTTGAGAAATTTAGGGATTTAGGGTATGACCGAGGGTTGTATATGCGTGTTCGATTGTGATGCTCATATGGGAGTTAGACTGTTTTTCTTCTGGGATCTGAGTTAGAAACGCATTTGTATTGTTTTGAAGAGTGGAAATAAAAGCTTTGATTGAGGTGGTTTAAGAGAGAGAGAGAGAGACGATAAGTGCAGGAGAGGAAGAGTATCACCTATTTATTTCTCATTAATACCCATCATTACATTGTTTTTCTTTATTGGATACTTATCACCATTTATTGCCTTGGGGTTATTGATAAAGTAAAAGTTGATTTGGAAATTTGATTTTAGAATAACCGTTGGTAACAGGAGTTCTTCATTTGGATATGAGATATATTTATTATTTATTTTATATCTTGTTGTATAATGTATTTTATTTAAGGCCAAAATTTTTATTATTTATTTTATATCTTGTTGTATAATGTATTTTATTTAAGGCCGGAATTTACAGTTTCCTTTTTTCCCAAAAATGCCTTGGTACACGGTCCATTAGTATAGGGGAAACAACCGCCTTCATTATCTTTTTTGTTTTCCTGTACGTACTCTAGGTTTTAGATTGTATGAGTAAGAAATGCATGCCCATTCATTTTCATTAGTATTCATTATTAGCAAGACCTAACAATAACTAAATAGGCCTTATACCTTTGGGCCCAATCAGTCCTTATGAATTTACATCATTTTAAGATAAACACCCTTTAGATTAGTTAATTAAATCATGATTAGTTAAGTTAATTTATTCAATTATATTTGTTGTGAAAATAATCAACTTAAATTTATTTTTTATGGGGTGATTTTTAATCAAATTAATTAGATACTTAATTGATTTTTATTGTACTAACTAACAAACCTTGATCAAACTACTAACTCAATTAATCCTATAGATTCAAGCTTATAAAATTCTGAAATCAACATAACTCTTAAGAACAAACATGTAATTCTAAATTTGGGATGAAAAAGGGTATAGTAAGCGTTCGCTTCACTATTTCTCAATTACTCGAACGATTGGCGTACGCCATATTGCTCGAATATTTGTCACCCAATTCAAACTTTAACCAAATACCAATTCAAATCATTTTTCTAAATCAAATATAATTTCTAAATTCAAAATTATTTTAAAAACATAATACAATAATCAAATTATTTCTTACAAATTAATACAATTTCTAAACATCCTAAATTCTAAATTTCCGATAATAAAATGATGGGAGGCGCTCGCCTCACTATCTTTCGACTATTTGAATAATTGGCGTACGCCACATTGCTCAAATCATCGACTTTTCAAAACTCACCAATTCAAGATCCAAACTAATTTTGCAAATCAAATACAACGTCTAAAAACATATCTTTTATAAATTAAACTTCGGGTGATAAAAGATGGGAGGCGTTCGCCTCACCATCTCTTGATTATTTGAATAATTGGCGCTCTCCATATTGCTCAAGTTATCAACTTCCGACTAAAACACGCTAAATAAACTTGGATAAGGGAATAAGTGGCGCTCGCCTCATTATTCTTTGAATAAGCAAGTAAGAGGCGTACGCCTCACTACCGTGCATATTCAACATCCACAAACAAACTTTCAAAATAATCGAACGAAAAAGGAGTAGAAGGCGTTCGCCTTATTATCCCTCGAAAGAATTGGACGATTGGTGTGCACCACATTGCTCAATCTTTCGTCGTTCTTCAAAACACCTTAACAAATCAAAGTAATGTCTCGCCCCCGTGCGACCAACAACTTAAAAATTCTTTTCAAAAGAACATTGTTAATCCTTTCTAATGCACACCACAAACCAATGCTTAAGCCTCCGCCGAGAGTAGACAAGTCAACGTTTAGCCTTTAGAACGCGATCTACACAGTCGTTCATTAAAAAACACCAACAAAAACGTAGTTCCCCGAACTATGAATGCTCTGATTTCCTTATTGCACCATAAGGATACGTAGGTACGAGATTGCGAGATCGTGGCGAGCACACTAATAAAAAAAACTCCCATTCCCCCCCCCCCCCCCCTGAGGTCTTCATCCATCTCTATTATCAACTCTAGTTACTCGAAGAAAGCAAATAACATTTAATTAACATTCAAATAGCAAATTAGACTAAAAGGTTCCCGTTGAGTACAACGGACGTGAGGGGTGCTAATACCTCCCCCTTGCGTAATCGACTCCCGAACCCGAATATGGTTGCGACGACCATTATTCCATTTTTTAAAAGGTTTTATCGATATTTTCCTATTCCTTCATTGGGATAAATAAAGTTCGGTGGCGACTCTGTTCAAATATAAATATTTTCGCGACTATCGCGAGCAATCGTATTTTTCGAGATGCGACAGATGGCGACTCTGCTGGGGACAATTGCTCCAAGCAAGAGAGAGTCAAGCCTAACTTAGTCAATTTGCTATGGACGTTAAAATACCGCTTTTATTTGCTTCTGTATGCCTTGATGTATTGTTATGCTATGTAATTTATTCTACTATTGTGTTGGGTGATTTATGGTGTTTGACATATGTTGTGAGATAAGCTCCGTACCCGAGCTTTGAGAAGAACTTAGAACCCGGAGTTGTGTAGTATTGAACCGAGGGGTGTACACCTCATTGGGACAATACGAGAACTCCACCTAGAGTAGATCTATTCAGAATTTCCATCACAATATGGCTAGCCCACTATTATGAGGAAATGTTGAACATGGTCCATGACTCTGGGAACCTCATCTTAAACTGAAGTCCGTCTTCATGATTGGCGATCGTGTAGTATTGAACCGAAGGGTCTACACCCTGTTCGAACAATACGAGGATCCCACTTAGAGTAGACCGATTCAGAACTTCCATTTCAATGTGGCTAGCCCATTATTGCGATGAAAGACTGAACTTGGTCCATGACTCTAAGTTCTTAGCATGAAAATGGATAACCTTAGGAGCAATCCTTGATGTGTGGGGTAAAAGACATAGAACCGCTGTTAAGTTGAACCTTGTGATATATGTGAAACTTGGATCCCTGTCATTGCATAAACATCATGTTGCATTCATTATGAGCATAGCAAAATCATTTACACACTTTTTATTTTCAGGGATTTTCAAACTTTTCAGATAATTAAGCATTCAAGAACAAATGGAGTCAGGAAAGAGAAAAATATTCCAAATCAAAGCCAAGGTACCGTGTGTGAAGGGGTTCATTGCATTCAGAGATAGGTTGACTAATATCCGTCGAGACACATTCACACTCAAATATGGGAAGATTCTACACTTGTTGTCTGTACCAGTACAGAAGGATGCTATTACCGCACTAGCCCAGTTTTATGATCCACCACTAAGAAGTTTCCTCTTTAGAGATTTCCAGTTGGCCCCAACTTTGGAAGAATTCGGAAGAATATTGGACTCTCCTAAGCAGAAGAAGGGACCATACAAGGGGTTAGGTCAAATCCCTAAACCCGAAGAGTTGGGAGAAGTATTAGACATCCCAGTCAAAGATCTAACCCCTAACATCAAAATTTGGGGGAAGGTACAAGGAATTCCACAAGAGTACCTGGAGAAAACTGCTCAAAGCTTTGCTGAAGCCCAGAAGTGGGAAGCCCATGATACTATTATGGCTTTACTTATTTTTGGATTGGTGTTATTTCCTAATATGGAGAAGTTAATTAATGCAGCAGCTATCAGCGTGTTTTGGGCCGTCAAGGTTAAGAATGAAGATCCAGTGCCCGCACTCCTAGCAGATGTTTATCACACCTTGCACTTACACTTTGAGAAGAAGGGAGGACTGATGTTATGTTGCATACCACTCCTTTACCAATGGTTTGTCTCTCATGTGTTCAAAGAGGTTGATACAATTGAAAGTATGGATGGATATGAGTGGTCTCAAAAGCTAGTAGGACTTACTGAAAATACCATTATTTGGTATCCTCATGGTTTGAATGTGAGAGATACGATTACTAGTTGTGGAGAATTTCCGAATGTACCATTAATAGGGTCAAAAGGGTGCATTAACTACAACCCTATTTTAGCAGTGAGGCAGTTGGGTTATCCTATCACATACAAGCCGGATGACCATTTGTTAGAGGGTTTTGTGTTCCATGATATGGAGGATCTCGTTATGCTTAAAAGGGTTATCCGAGCCTAGGAAAAAGTTCGCTTCAGAGGACAAGACAAAGGAAAGGGTGTCATAGGGGATAGAGAACCATATCATCAATGGGTCACCAGAAGAAGTCAAGAGATTAAGCTGCCACTCATCCTCAATCCTCCAACTCAACCTCCACCACCAGAACCCATCCCTGTCTCCATGGAAGAAGTGGAAGCGTTGAGAGCTACTATAGCAAGACCTGGACGATAAAATGAAGAGCTACAGACCAGCTTCCAGCAAGTTTCAAATGAAAGAAATGAAATAAAGTGGGAACTAGAGAGGAAGAAGGCTCAGCTAGAAGCGACTGAGGAAAAGGTCAACAAGGAAGAACGCAAGAGAAGTAAAGTGAAAGTAGGCATGGAACAAGCTGACCACTGCCTAGAAACCATTAAAGAGCAGTTGAGACAAGTTGAGAAAGAGTGCCAAAAGAATAAGCGATGGTGGCTACGAGCTACAGAAGAGAAAAAAGAAGTTAGAGAGATATTGGAGGCTAAGATACACGATCTCGCTATCTCCCTCCACAATGCTGAGACCCAAGCTGAGCACGAGCGCCGACTTAAGGAAAGAGCCCTTGAAGCTTCTCGAGTCACACCTACGACCTGGGCCAAGAAATGTCAAGAAGCAAAAGATGCTAGAGAAGTTGCTCAACAATGGAAAGATAGATTCGAGGCATTCCATCAAGACAGTGTGATATGGCTAAGGGAAAGAGAGCAAGTCATTGAGGATTACGATACCTTCAAGTGAACTATCAATTTCTTGCAAGAGGACAAAGATGGGTACCGTACAAAGCTCAACAGCTTGGTAGAATTCTACAACTGGACGACCCGAGAAATACCTTGGAGGTTGAGAGAGGCAGTGGAAGGATTGGACCAACATGGCACACATCCCGCTGTAGTCAATTTTGTTATGATGTGTGAGGGAATGGTGAAGAGGTTCAAGTTTGAATTAGAAGAACTCATAACTCGAAAGACCGCTGTGTGATTCTTCTGTTTTTGTTATATTCAGTTTGGTATTTGAGCTGTATCGATTTGGGCGGTTATGCCTTTGTACTCCACTTTAAACATTTGAATAGAGGAGGACGATCCTCATTTTTATTCCCTGACTTTATGTTTTCTTCAAATGCTTAATATAACTACAACTGTGATGAAAATTCCCTGAAAATAAAATATGCATAACATTCGCATCCTCATTATGCATCACGCTTCATGAAAACTCAAAAAACTTACCCAACCTTTTTACCCTTTATCCAGCCACACTGACTAATCGACATCGGTACGAGACGCGGGGCAAATACAAGATGACATTAGAACAAGTTGAGGCCAACCAGGTTACCATGAGGACATACATCAATACGATCCAGGAGAAGATGGATCAGCTGTTGGAGACAACGCTTGCGATCGCTCAGCGAGAGAGGAGCGAGGAGGAAGAAGCTAGGGCAAAAAGGAATGATGGCACGCCAGGTCCGAATCCCCAAGACGAAAGTTACGTCCCCACCAAGAAGAGATTGGTTAAGATACCAATAGGAGGCAAGGGAGATGGAGACCGTGCAGAGCCTTCTGATACGTCTACTCATCATGGATCCAAGATTGGAGATGACCAGTATGATGCATTCTATATGCCTGATCAACCAAAGCCTAAGGTACTTTCAGATCCTGCTGCGGATAGGCTCCTTGCCCTGGAAAAGAAAATCAAAGCCATAGAGGGAAATAACATCTTCGGTGCTTCTGCCATGAACATGCGTTTGGTATCAAATTTAGTCATCCCGGCTAAATTTAAAACCCCTGATTTCGAGAAATACAAAGGACAGACTTGTCCAAGAAGTCACCTGGTGATGTATTTCAGGAAAATGGCTGCTCATACCGAAAATGACAAAGTACTTGTACACTGTTTCCAAGACAGTTTGAGTGGAGCATCTTTGAGATGGTATATGAGTTTAGAACAGGGGCGAATTCAGAGTTGGGAGGATTTGGCTGACGCATTTCTCCGTCAGTACAAATACAACTTAGATATGGCACCCGACCGAATGCAGTTGCAAGGGATGGCTATGAAGGAGAGTGAGTCATTCAAAGAATACGCCCAACGGTGGAGAGAATTGGATGCTCAGGTAGAGCCACCATTGTCTGAGAAGGAGATGACCGGGATATTTGTGGACACCTTGAAAGACCCATTCTTTGACCGATTAGTGAGCAGTGTCGCATCTGACTTCGCACATCTAGTTATGATTGGAGACCGCATAAAGAAGGGGTTGAGGGATGGAAAGATTCCTAGAGCAGTGACAATATCTAGCGCACCAAAGAAATATTCTGGAGGCTTCCCAAGGAAAAGAGAAGGTGAAACAAACGCCATATCCAAAAACTATAAAGGGAAGCAACAAGCTTCATATGGTCAAGTCGCCGCCGTGGTACCTATACCCTATCAACAGCCAATACAGCAACAACAAATGTATCAACCACAACATCAACAACGTCATCATCATCAAAATACCGCACCACCAAGACAGTTCAAGCCAAGACCTCCAAGAAGACAACTTGATCCTCTACCAGTACCTTATAGTCAGATATTCCCATATCTGCAGAATGAGGGCCTTCTAACATTGAGGGAGTTAAAACCAGCTGTTTTTCCATATCCACCTGGATACGACGCTAATGCCCATTGTGAATTTTACATGGGAGCACCTGGTCATACCTTGGAAAACTGTTTCGCATTTCAGAATCGAGTACAAGACTTGATCGAAGCCAGGGCCGTTTCTTTCACTCCAAGACGCCCGAACGTGAATACCAACCCTATGCCGACACATAAGGATGCTTCCGTCAGTGCCATTGAGGAGAGTGATGGAGGCAAACTGATCCGTAAGGTTGAAGAGATTCAAACCCCTATCACCATGATAGGAGCACAATTGCTGAAGAGTGGTCTGATCCTGGAAGAGATGGTTGAGGAAGAGAATAATGAAGAGTTGAGGAGTTGTATACAACAAATGCTGGATCGAGGCGAGTTACAGATAACTTACCATGTCAAGAGCAAGCGTCAGGAAGAGATAGTCGTGGTAGATATCCCCTATGATGAGGTCAAAGTAGAAATACCTATAAATACGTTGGTGATAGAGTTCCCAGCACCTTTCGAATATAAAGATGAGAAGGCAATCCCATGGATATATCAGCCCAGAGCTTTTAAGCAGGGGCAGGAAGATAAACCTTTAATGATTAACGAACCAAATGTCACTTCAATTGTGGGTCCAGCAGAAATGACACGCAGCGGCCGAGTGTTCGCACCAAGAACTGTTGATACTTCTGAGAGAGCTAAAGGGAAAGAGGCTGCTGTCCAGATCCCTATCCCTAATCAGGGAATGCAAGACTTGCACCTATCTCCTAAAACTGGTGTCACTCGTGAGGAGGCTGAGGAGTTTTTGAGAATAATCAAGAAAAGAGATTACAAGGTGGTGGACCAGCTAAACCAAACACCTTCCAAAATTTCCATGTTATCTCTCCTACTTAACTTAGAAGCACACAGGAATTCGCTGTTGAAGGTATTGAGCACTGCTCATATCACCAAGGACATAACAATAGAACAGTTTGATGACATGATAGCTTGTGTGACTACTGGAAATTTCTTGGGTTTTAATGATGATGAACTACCGATTGAAGGAAAGAACCATAACAAGGCTCTCCACATCTCCTTGAAGTGCATGGATACTATACGTTCAAGAGTGTTGGTAGACACAGGTTCCTCTTTGAACGTCATGCCAAAGACGACTTTGATAAAGCTTCCAGTGGAAGGAATAAGTATGAAGCCCAGCACCCTAATCGTAAAAGCATTTGATGGCTCAAGGCGAGCAGTGATAGGAGAGGTTGACTTACCAACCAAGATAGGTCCAACAATCTTCAACATCACATTTCAGGTCATGGGTATACATCCTGGTTACAGTTGCTTACTCGGGAGACCCTGGATTCACTCCGCAGGTGCTGTCACCTCCACTCTGCATCAAAAACTAAAATTCATTACAAATGACAAGATGATTGTGGTTGGAGGAGAAGAAGATATCTTAGTTAGTCACTTGACATCTTTCCGATATATCGAGGTGGATGGTGAAATCACTGAGACACCCTTCCAATCCTTGGAAGTAGTAAACATGATGGCCATTCAACAGACCGTGGAGGTCCCGAAATCCGGACCCTCCATGGCCTCATGGCAAGGAGCTAAAGTTGTTATGGAAAGTGAAGATGCACAAGATTGGGGCAAAGTGGTGGAAGTGAAAGAGAAACGAGACAAGTTTGGCCTGGGGTATGACCCATCATCAGACAAAGCTGGTAGCCAATCTGACAAAGAGAAGATTCCTTCTGTGGAGAAAACATTCACCAGCGCTGGCCACATCTTTGGCAAGCAGGTGGCAATGATCAGTGAAGAAGACTACAAGGAGGGGATGTCCAGCTGGACGCGTCAAGCCGCATCTAATGAAGAACTAACAAACTGGAAGGCTGTGGAAGTTCCCTAAATATTTCAAAAGTAACTTTATCATTTTTAGACAAAATCCTGTGCTCTGCCCAAGGCACAGTGGCATGTTGTAGGGCCCCCTTTATCTTTTTTAAGAGTTTTTATCATTAATGAAATGACGTTTTGCATTCAAATTTTTGTTCCTTTTCTTTCGTTTTGACCTATTTACAAAAATGGCAATCAATTCTTATGCACGCACTTTAATAAACTGCATAAATCATAACATGCAGAAACACCACCGAGACCATTCATAACGACACTGCTATGGTCCAATATGACTTTGATTGTCCAATGTACCAAGCTGAAGACGAAGTCGGGGAAGATTGCGAACTCCCTGAAGAGTTGGCCAGATTACTCAGACAAGAAGAAAAGGTTATTCAACCACACCAGGAAGACGTTAAAGTTATCAATCTGGGGACAGAAGAAGATAAGAGAGAAGTAAGGGTAGGCGCAGCGCTTCAAGATACAGTGAAGACAAGACTGATAGAGCTCCTCCACGAATATGATGATGTGTTTGCTTGGTCATACAAAGACATGCCTGGATTAGACACTGATATTGTGACTCACAAGCTTCCCCTTAAAGAAGAATGCCCTGCTGTCAAACAAAGGCTAAGAAGGACGCGACCTGATATGGCTCTCAAGATCAGAGAAGAGGTGAGAAAACAGTTTGACGCTGGTTTCCTGGAAGTCGCTAAATACCCACAATGGTTTGCAAACATTGTACCGGTGCCGAAGAAAGATGGAAAAGTCCGCATGTGCATAGACTACCGAGACTTAAACAAAGCTAGTCCCAAAGACGATTTCCCGTTACCTCATATTGATGTACTGATGGATAACACAGCTCAGTTCTCCATGTTTTCCTTCATGGATGGTTTCTCAGGGTACAACCAAATTAAAATGGATCCCGAAGACATGGAGAAGACCACGTTCATTACTCCTTGGGGCACCTTTTGTTACAAAGTAATGCCATTTGGTTTAAAAACGCTAGTGCAACATATCAACGTGCCATGGTGACTCTCTTTCATGACATGATTCATGAAGAGATTGAGGTGTATGTCGATGACATGATTTCCAAATCCCAAACAGAAGAAGAGCATATCACCAACCTGGAGAAACTATTCACTCGTTTGAGGAAGTTTAGGTTGAGACTTAATCCTAATAAATGCACATTTGGGGTTCGATCTGGGAAGCTTTTAGGCTTTATTGTAAGCTAAAAGGGAATTGAAGTAGATCCTGACAAGGTTCGAGCCATTCAGAACATGCCTACACCAAAGACTGAGAAGGAGGTTCGTGGTTTCTTAGGGAGACTAAATTACATCGCCAGGTTTATTTCTCACCTCACTGCAACATGAAAACCAATATTCAAGCTTCTGAGGAAGAATCAGGGCGTGGAGTGGAATAAGGATTGTCAGATAGCCTTTGATAAAATCAAGGAATACTTGCAAGAGCCACCGATTCTAGTGCCTCCTGCCGAAGGAAGACCTCTCATCATGTATCTAACCGTGCTCGATGAATCCATGGGTTGTGTATTGGGACAACAAGATGAGACTGGTAGAAAAGAGTATGCCATCTATTATCTGAGCAAGAAATTTAATGATTGTGAGACCAGATATTCATTACTCGAGAAGACTTGTTGTGCACTCACATGGGTTGCTAAGCGTCTCAGGCAGTACATGCTAACTCACACAACTTGGCTGGTATCTAAAATGGATCCTATCAAGTACATATTCGAGAAACCAACTCTCACTGGTAGGATTGCTCGATGGCATATGTTGTTGTCAGAATATGATATCCAATATGTTGCACAAAAAGCAATCAAGGGAAGCATACTAGCAGACCATCTTGCTCACCAACCACTGGAGGATTACCAATCTATGAAATTTGACTTTCCAGATGAGGACATCATGGTTGTTAAGGATGCTGAAGACTCCGAACTAGAGGAAAGCCTCGAGCCAAGAGCAGGCTGGACGCTCATGTTTGATGGTGCCTCAAATGCAATAGGCCATGGAATTGGGGCAGTGCTGATGTCACCCAAGAATTTCCATCTAACATTCACCGCAAAGCTCTGTTTTACCTGCACAAATAACATGGCTGAGTATGAAGCTTGCATACTAGGGTTGGAAGAAGCTATTGAGTTGAAGATCAAGATACTAGAAGTATTCGGGGACTCCGCTCTAGTCATACATCAAATCAGAGGGGATTGGGAAACAAGGCATGCTAACCTAATTCCATACCGGGATTATGTGCTGAAGCTACTCCCAAAGTTTGACGAAATCACTTTCTCTCATATTCCTCGGGGAGAGAATCAGATGGCAGATGCTTTAGCAACTTTGGCTTCCATGTACAAATTAATATGGCCCAACCATCAGCCTCATATTGAGATTAGGCGTTTTGATGAACCTGCTCATTGCCTGACGATAGCAGAAGAGCCAGATGGTAAACCCTGGTTCTTTGATATCAAACAGTATCTGGAGAAGAGGGAGTATCCGACAGAGGCTTCCAGCCTTGACAAAAGGACCCTCCGGAGATTGGCATCGAAATTCCTCTTGAATGGAGAGGTATTGTACAAGCAAAACTACGACATGGTTTTGTTAAGGTGTGTGGACAAACACGAAGCAAATCAGCTTATGAGGGACATACACGAAGGTTCTTTCGGTACGCACGCCAATGGGCATGCCATGGCCAAGAAAATTCTAAGGGCAGGTTACTACTGGTTGACGATGGAAGCTGACTGTTACCATTACACCAGAGCATGCCACAAGTGCCAAATCTATGCTGACAAAATACATGTACCACCTACCCCGCTGAATGTCATAGCATCACCTTGGCCTTTCTCTATGTGGGGCATCAACATGATTGGAATAATAGAACCCAAAGCGTCAAATGGACACAGATTTATCTTGATGTCCATAGATTATTTTACCAAATGGGTGGAAGCCGTGTCTTATGAGAATGTCACAAAGCACGTAGTCGCCCGTTTCTTGAAAAATAACATCATATGTCGATATGGTATTCCCAACAAAATTATCACTGATAATGGGTCCAATCTCAACAACAAGACCATGGATGAGTTATGCGCAACATTCAAGATCGAGCACCACAACTCATGACCCTATCGACCTAAGATGAACGGGGCTGTTGAAGCTGCAAATAAAAATATCAAGAAAATCATCCAAAAGATGGTTGTTACGTACAAGGATTGGCACGAGATGTTACCTTTTGCGTTACATGGCTATCGCACATCGATACGAGCTTCAACAGGGGCAACTCCTTATTCCTTGGTATATGGTATGGAAGCAGTTCTCCCTATAGAAGTAGAGATCCCCTCGATGAGAGTCCTGATGGAGGCTAAGCTAGACGAGGCAGAATGGGTTCAATCAAGGTACGACGAGCTCAACCTTATTGAGGAGAAACGCTTGAAAGCGTTAGGTCATGGTCAACTCTATCAAAGGCGTCTTAAAAAGGCATTCGACAAGAAAGTTCGTCCCAAGGTGTTTCAAGAGGGAGATTTGGTACTGAAGAAAATCTTACCCATTCACAAAGACTCTAGAGGGAAATGGACACCAAATTATGAAGGCCCATTTATGGTGGTTAGAGCCTTTTCCGGAGGCGCTCTAGTTCTAGCAACTATGGACGGTGATGAATTTCCGCTTCCCACCAACGCTGATGCTGTTAAAAAGTACTTTGCCTAAAAAAGTGGAATAATAAAAGCCACTAAATCGAAAACCTGAAAGGGCGATTTAGGCAAAAATGGCTATCCCGGTGGATCGAAAACCCGAAAGGGCGATCCAGGCAAAAATTAGGGATAAAGATAAAAGAACTTGACCCGCTGAGTTGAAAACCCGAAAGGGCGACTCAGGCAAAAATGGGTATCCCGGTGGATCGAAAACCTGAAAGGGCGGTCCAGGCAAAAGTTAGGGATTAATTCCAAGGCAAAGAGTTGTACTTACAGATATCTGACATACCCTCGAAGACAAAGAATCGATCATACCTCACTTTTCAAAAGCAAAGTGCTCGGGCTATCGAAGACATAAGGATCATAGCAGTGTGGAAACTCAATAAGGACTCAATTCTCATTGCCATTTTGTTTCTATGCATAGCAATTACCTCATTAAGGAATTGCGTCTTTATGTACAATCACCCATTTAAGGGTCAAATCAATAAAAGAGAATTTTTCTCAACAAAGCGTGCCCAAATTATTTTTTATTTTATCTGTTTATTTGCAAAGAACCTTTTGTTTTTGGTAAACATCACTTTTTAAAAACTATTGGAGAAAATAAAACGCATGTTTTAATAAAGTGGTAAAAATTTCTTTTGAAACAGTAAGCGAACAAATCCTTTAGTCCCCAAGATTCACTCTTGTCTTTTATAAAGGTGCAGGTCTGATTGCAGACGGTTATGTTCCTTCCAACTACTGATTCATACCTCTCATAAATGTACTCATGGTATAGCCAGACTGGGGCAAGGCTCCACCACAGTTCCAACAGAAACATTGATAAATCATGGACGGAGTATCGCGTGTTGAAAAGTCTGAACCTTTCAATGATTCGGAACAACCCAAATATATTCCCAAAACCACCTAGCAGGGGCATTAAAATTTGATCTCCATTGATTTCCCCAAATGATAAAAAAAATCCATACTGCTGGCATCATACCTCAAAGCGAAATGTCCTAACCGGGGCATATCCAATTACCCAGTTGCATTCCTACATGCATCACAGGCATCATTTCGTGCATAATTTCCTGCCAAACAAGGAAATTAAAAAAAAACAGTCATATCAATCATCAACATACTCATGCATAACACTCCCACAAAATGGGAATTTCAGCAAAATAAAAATCATTCGCATTCCTACAGCCAAATATCCCCAGCAAAATTGCATACTTGCATACATCCCATGCATTATCCCATGCATTATCCAATGCATTATCCCATGCATGGAATTCCAACCTAAAGTGGGACATTATACAAAAATCAAATATAAAATAACAGGATCCAAGGTCATTCGTATATGTCTCAGACATTCCTCATTTCCAAATAAAGTTATTACCCTACATAGGCTCGTATGGTTATTTCTCAGCAAATCATTTTTCAACTTTTTTTTATTATAAAAAAACAATGATATTCCCAGCATTTTTCTTTACAGTCATTGCTCTCCAAGCAGAGGTTACCCTAAAAAGACTCTTATGAGCTTTTCCTCTGCAGAGCATTTCTAGTAAATCTCCCAAGAGGAGTCTTTCCAAAAAATTCCCCCAACAGACGAATATTCGAGATACTGCTTCATTTATCTGAAGAATCTCATTTCTCTGTATTGAGATACCGCTCTAAGTATCCTCGGAGAGTCTTAGATTCAATTAAAGTAATTTTCCCTTGCTGGAAAATTTTAATTCTATCATATAAGATGTTGTTTCGACTTGATACAGAGAATCTCATTTTTACTGTTTGAGATACTGCTTCATCAATATGAAGAGTCTCATTTCAGATATTTTTTAGAGATACTGCTCTAAGTACCCTCAGAGAGTCTTAGATTCAATTAAAGTATTTTTCCCTTGCTGGAAAATTTTAATTCTATCATATAAGATGCTGTTTCGACTCGATACAAAGAATCTTATTTTTACTGTTTGAGATACTGCTTCATCAATATGAAGAGTTTCATTTCAGATATTTTTTAGAGATACTGCTCTAAGTATCCTCGGAGAGTCTTAGATTCAATTAAAGTATTTTTCCCTTGCTGGAAAATTTTAATTCTATCATATAAGATGCTGTTTCGACTCGATACAGAGAATCTCACTTTTACTGTTTGAGATACTGCTTCATCAATATGAAGAGTCTCATTTCAGATATTTTTTAGAGATACTGTTCTAAGTATCCTCGAAAAGTCTTAGATTCAATTAAAGTATTTTTCCCCTGCTGGAATATTTTAATTCTATCATATAAGATGCTGTTTCGACCCGATACAGAGAATCTCACTTTTACTATTTGAGATACTGCTTCATCAATATGAAGAGTCTCATTTCAAATATTTTTTAGAGATACTTCTCTAAGTATCCTTGGAGAGTCTTAGATTCAATTAAAGTATTTTTCCCTTGCTGGAAAATTTTAATTCTATCATATAAGATGCTGTTTCGACTCGATACAGAGAATCTCATTTTTACTGTTTGAGATACTGCTTCATCAATATGAAGAGTCTCATTTCAGATATTTTTTTAGAGATACTGCTCTAAGTATCCTCGGAAAGTCTTAGATTCAATTAAAGTATTTTTCCCCTGCTGGAATATTTTAATTCTATCATATAAGATGCTGTTTCGACCCGATACAGAGAATCTCACTTTTACTATTTGAGATACTGCTTCATCAATATGAAGAGTCTCATTTCTGATATTTTTTTAGAGATACTGCTTTAAGTGTCCTCGAAAAGTCTTAGATTCAATTAAAGTATTTTTCCCTTGCTGGAATATTTTAATTCTATCATATAAGATGCTGTTTCGACCCGATACAGAGAATCTCACTTTTGCTGTTTGAGATACTGCTTCATCAATATGAAGAGTCTCATTTCAGATATTTTTTAGAGATACTGCTCTAAGTATCCTCGGAAAGTATTAGATTCAATTAAAGTATTTATCCCTTGCTGGAATATTTTAATTCTATCATATAAGATGTTGTTTCGACTCGAGACAAAGAATCTCACTTTTACTATTGAGATGCTGCTTCATCGATATGAAGAGCCTCATGCCAGATTTCCTTTATACTGCTCTAGCATCTTGAAAAATCTTGAGTTTTAGCTAGGAATATCATTCCATTGCTAACATATCTTGACTGTAACGTCCAAGATACTATTCTGACGACTCCCAGAAAGTCTTGATTGTTTCATTTTACTGTGGGATGATGTCTTTTTGCCATTTCTCACCGCATTTTCTTCCTGTATTTTCTTCCTTTCATTGCCTAGGACAAAATTTGGGTCTTCTTGTATTTAATTATCTCCCACCGTGAATGCGTAAAGACTATTGTCATTACCACTTACTGATTTGAGGTAATTAAATAGGGGCAGCTGTCATACCCCAATTTTGTCCGGCCATTTTGGTTTAATCCATGAGATTTCTTTGTTTCAAAAGTCCCATATTTAGAATTTGTATTTTTTAGAAACATGTATGTGTTTTTTTTTAAAATTAAAAGTCCCATGTTTAGATTTTTTATATTTAAAATAGAATTGTGTTTTTTAATTAAATGTCCCATGTTTAGATTTTTGTATTTAAAATAGAATTGTGTTGTTTTTAAATTAAAAAGTTCCATATTTATATTTTTGTATTTAAAATAGAATTGTGTTGTTTTTAAAAAAAAAATTAAAAGTCACACATTTAGATTTTTGTGTTTAAGATTAGAATTTTGTTGTTCTTTAGATTAATTCATTATACTTAAGTTAGAAATATATTGTTTTTAAAATTAAGTCATTTTACTTAAGTTAAGAAATATGTTATTTTTAAAATTAAGTCATTATACTTAAGTTAGAAATTTGTTGTTTTTAAAAATTGAAATTGATTAGCATAAATAAATATTGAGTTAAATTTTGAAAAGTTTAAAAGGTAATTACATAATTAAAATTTAATTCAATCAGTCCCAAATAATCCAAACACACATTTTGTCCTTAAAAAAAATTAAACTAAATAGTTACATCTCAACTAAGTGAAATTTGCTGCAAAAAGGTCCCTAATTTACAGCCTACTCTTTCTTCCCATTCCATCAAAGCCACCTCAGAGCTGTAATCTGCAGAGCACAAAAATAACTTATTTTAAAAGCACTTTTTAGAAGCGCTTAAGAAACTCCAAAACAACAAAATAAATCACTCAGTTTGAAGCTTTATTCAGAAGATTAATTGAAACATCTGAAAAGGCATTACAACACTGGCTTAAACAAGAACAGATCAAATCCCACATAATCTGGGATGAGAAAATCAAAAAGAAACAGAAGTGTTTTAAGGCTGAATCTTTTCTTCATAATAACAACAGATGAGAGGTTAACAAGAACAGAGAGCAAAATAAATTCTTCAAAAAAAACAAAACCACGGCAAGAACAACAACAATACAGTAACAATATTTTTCTCAAAAAAACCTAATCAAGAACAACAGCAGATGCACAGTAACAAATTTCTTCTAAAAACCCTAAACCATAACAACAACACGGAGGCATTTTTTCCTAAACCAGAACGGCACGGCAAGAACAACAACAACCGCACAACAAGATTTTTCTTCTAAAAACCAAGATACACCAAATCAGTGAAGAAGAACGAAGAGAGGCGGAGAAGGAAGCGGAACGAAGCTTACCGTGGACCAGGAGAAGATCTTGCTCGAAGAATCATCTGAGTTCGAATAGACGAAGGTATTTCGACTTCCACCATAGTGTATAATAACGTGATAATTATTGAATGAGTGCATCTCTCGATTATTGTTTAGGTTATTCGTCTGAACTCCTTGCATTCTATGTCTCTCTATTCGTGTGCGATTTGGTTTGAGTAGTGGTTTTTAATTTGAGAAATTTAGGGATTTAGGGTATGACCGAGGGTTGTATATGCGTGTTCGATTGTGATGCTCATAGGGGAGTTAGACTGTTTTTCTTCTGGGATCTGAGTTAGAAACGCATTTGTGTTATTTTGAAGAGTGGAAATAAAAGCTTTGATTGAGGTGGTTTAAGAGAGAGAGAGACGATAAGTGCAGGAGAGGAAGAGTATCACCTATTTATTTCTCATTAATACCCATCATTACATTGTTTTTCTTTATTGGATACTTATCACCATTTATTGCCTTGGGGTTATTGATAAAGTAAAAGTTGATTTGAAAATTTGATTTTAGAATAACCGTTGGTAACAGGAGTTCTTCATTTGGATATGAGATATATTTATTATTTATTTTATATCTTGTTGTATAATGTATTTTATTTAAGGCCAAAATTTTTATTATTTATTTTATATCTTGTTGTATAATGTATTTTATTTAAGGCCGGAATTTACAGTTTCCTTTTTTCCCAAAAATGCCTTGGTACACGGTCCATTAGTATAGGGGAAACAACCGCTATCATTATCTTTTTTGTTTTCCTGTACGTACTCTAGGTTTTAGATTGTATGAGTAAGAAATGCATGCCCATTCATTTTCATTAGTATTCATTATCAGCAAGACCTAACAATAATTAAATAGGCCTTATACCTTTGGGCCCAATCAGTCCTTATGAATTTACGTCATTTTAAGATAAACACCCTTTAGATTAGTTAATTAAATCATGATTAGTTAAGTTAATTTATTCAATTATATTTGTTGTGAAAATAATCAACTTAAATTTATTTTTTATGGGGTGATTTTTAATCAAATTAATTAGATACTTAATTGATTTTTATTGTACTAACTAACAAACCTTGATCAAACTACTAACTCAATTAATCCTATAGATTCAAGCTTATAAAATTCTGAAATCAACATAACTCTTAAGAACAAACATGTAATTCTAAATTTGGGATGAAAAAGGGTATAGTAAGCGTTCGCTTCACTATTTCTCAATTACTCGAACGATTGGCGTACGCCATATTGCTCGAATATTTGTCACCCAATTCAAACTTTAACCAAATACCAATTCAAATCATTTTTCTAAATCAAATATAATTTCTAAATTCAAAATTATTTTAAAAACATAATACAATAATCAAATTATTTCTTACTAATTAATATAATTTCTAAAACATCCTAAATTCTAAATTTCCGATAATAAAATGATGGGAGGCGCTCGCCTCACTATCTTTCGACTATTTGAATAATTGGCGTACGCCACATTGCTCAAATCATCGACTTTTCAAAACTCACCAATTCAAGATCCAAACTAATTTCGCAAATCAAATACAACGTCTAAAAACATATCTTTTATAAATTAAACTTCGGATAATAAAAGATGGGAGGCGTTCGCCTCACCATCTCTTGATTATTTGAAGAATTGGCGCTCTCCATATTGCTCAAGTTATCAACTTCCGACTAAAACACGCTAAATAAACTTGGATAAGGGAATAAGTGGCGCTCGCCTCATTATTCTTTGAATAAGCAAGTAAGAGGCGTACGCCTCACTACCGTGCATATTCAACATCCACAAATAAACTTTCAAAATAATCAAACGAAAAAGGAGAGAAGGCGTTCGCCTTATTATCCCTCGAAAGAATTGGACGATTGGTGTGCACCACATTGCTCAATCTTTCGTCGTTCTTCAAAACACCTTAACAAATCAAAGTAATGTCTCGCCCCCGTGCGACCAACAACTTAAAAATTCTTTTCAAAAGAACATTGTTAATCGTTTCTAATGCGCACCACAAACCAATGCTTAAGCCTCCGCCGAGAGTAGACAAGCCAGCGTTTAGCCTTTAGAACGTGATCTACACAGTCGTTTATTAAAAAACACCAACGAAAACGTAGTTCCCCGAATATAAAGTTCGGTGGCGACTCTGTTCGAATATAAATATTTCCGCGACTATCGCGAGCAATCGTATTTTTCGAGATGCGACATTAATAAACCATTCTGTAGCGGTGTATTCGTCGCTATATGATCTATTGATTAAATCATAAGCAAAGCATACAATTAATTCGAGTCGCCACCGCACTTTTATTTATCCTAAGGACTGGTTAAAAAGCGAACAAAAACCTAAGAAGTTTTACGCGTAGAAAACTAATGAAAAAGATCAGAGATCAGGGTAAGGGGTAAATTACGCAATGGGAAGGTGTTAGGCACCCATCACGTCCTAGGTACTCCTAGGGAGCCCTTTTCACACTTGTTGTATAAGAAAATATTTATTTGTTTTGACACATTGTGCAAACATGAATGGGATGATGAGAAAAGAATGTACAAGTTAGTTATTTTTGTGTTTGAACGGATGAACCCGTTGCCTACGTACCTTCCATCAAAGGTAAGGATCAAAACGCCGTAGTTCGGCTAAAAAATTTCCAAACATTAGTGAGTTCAATTTTAAAACACAAGCACTAAGGCTTTTCATTACCAATGGGAGAAAACTCAACCAATATCAACAATCCACCATGCGAGGACGACTTCAACATACTAGTGAGGGGTTAACCCTATAATAAGTATGGAAGACTTACAATCGACTCACTAAGGATAAGGTAAGGATTACATCAACCACTATGGTAATTAAAACCTACGGCTAATGTATGAAAACATATTAACAATGGACAAAGCCAAAACAATTGAATGGGTGAAGTTAATTGATTATGATTATTCACAAAAGTATGGTCAAGGTATGATTAAGATTGATTCAAAGAAGTGTTATGAAATGGAGTTTGAAAAATCAAGGACTTAAGGTCCAAGTTTCTAATTTGAAAAAAAGGGTGATAATGTTTGCACAACAAGTCAAAGTTTTTTGAAAGCAAAGTGTGAAAAGTTTAGGACAAAGATGGTATGGATGATGGGATGTAAAACTTCTTATAAAGGTTCACCTCTTGAAATCATATAGAAGATGATTCAAGTGTGTCCTTAGGAATGAGGCAACAAAGCAAGTAAAAATAAAGCAAGGTGATACCGGATGCCATCAATGGTCTTATACCAATCTCACAAAAGCAAAAAGCGGATGTCGGATACCAATAAATGGGTTTACACCAATCTCCTAAAATAAACAATGATACCGGATGCCATCAATGGTCTTATACCAATCTCACAAAAGCAAATGCGGATGTCGGATACCAATAAATGGGTTTACACCAACCTCCTAAAGTAAAACAAAACTTGGATGTCGGATGCCAATCTATCTGGACTTATACCAATCTCCAAAGTATGGTCATAGGAATACAAATGCCACATCACAGGGACTTACAATTGCATCCTCTCATACAACACACAAGAGCAAAAAAGATATGAGTGACCAATGAGGTCTTACACTCTATCCTTCCATATCATAGGAACAAAAGCCAATCAACATGGACTTACAATTGTCCTCAATGGGAAAACATCAATGTCACAAGGACAAATGAAACGATCATGCACTAATGGCAATCAATGATGATAAATGCACAATGGCAAGTAAGCAATCATGTTTAAATGAATCAAATAATCAATCAAACAAGTTCAAGTAGCACACTCTATAACCACACAATCGGGCTCAATCAAAGGTAAGGCATTAAAGCCAACTGGAATAGGGTTAATGTTGCTCTTAACCTTGCCATTGAGGGGCTAAGGTGAAGCAGATGAAAGGATATGAGGGGTGTGCCTCATCACTCTTATCCCTGGTCAGGGAGAGTATTGAATAATCAGAAGGTGTGGGAGTTCAGAAAGATGGAACTCTCTCCACAAATTAGACTCGATAGATCTTGGGTTTGGATCTCAATGCTACAACCATGTAATGGGAGCAAGGAGAAGACTCACAGAATAGTGGGAGATAGGCTACATATCTCTTATATCCACCAATTGCCTCAAAATGAGGACTTTTCCTGCTTGGGACAAACATAAACAATCACAAACATTGCCTCTTAAGGAGGACTTCAGACAGTTGCCTGGCTAAATAACAAGCCAGGTCTTCCAAACTACATGGAGACAAGAGAGTCTACCTCAATGCAAATGCTATACAAGCAAAGCAATGCAAGTTCTTAAGAGAACTGAGCAACTAAAGGGTACCTGAAATCAATCAAATATAATCAGCATCCCAGCATAAACAAAACAACAATATAATGATCAACAACAATGTACAATCAAACAATAATGTGCATAGCACAAAGCTCAAGAGAACCAAGCACCCTACAACACAAACAAGTTAGTTCACAATAGTCAAATGAAACAATTCAACTTGCATTAATTCCTTTAAAGCACTTTGCATCTTAACCTAAAAAGTCAAAGTTAAACTCAAACATGAGTAATAAGACCACTAGGACAAGCCTAGGGTCCAAAGGATGGAAAAATCTTAAAACAGCAAGTGAAACATGATCAAAATCAAGGTAATTCAATCAAGAAGAGGGACCAATTGGTCTCATATCAAAACTATGCACTAATTTCATTTTATGCACAATTTAACTCAAGGTAATCAAGTATGAACCACATATGAGTAAACAGCAAGATCACAACCAAACAAATATCAAAACAGCTCAATAAATTCCACAAAAATTCTATTCTAAACAGAACATATTCAATGAGCTACATGTCAATTTTCATGCAATTTGGACTAGTGGAACTATGTCAATTAAATCAACATGTTAAGGCATGCAAAAACACAACCAAATTAGGTCACCAAAATGTACACCAACTTCAATCAATGGTAAAACAGTGAGATCAAATTAGAAATGAGTGGGACCAAAGCCAAATTAGAGCCATACATGTTAGGAAACACTCCACCAAATTTCATATTCATGGGATAAGGGATGAGCATTTAACAATACATGTAAATTTGCTACTCAAGAAACAATCCAAAAATGCTAAACAGCAATCAAAAATGTCAATCAATTAGAAAATTGATCAATTAAATCCACAAAAAATCATGGTGAAACTAGACATATACAAGATATCTCATGCAAAAAATAAGAGCCATAGGCCTAAGGTAAGCATGGAAAAATTAAATCATGAAGTCAGCATAGCATAGTGTGACACATATTGTCACACTCAAATAGATTAAATCATATCTATCAAACTAGAGATCCAAAAATCACAAATTATATACCAAAATCTCCAGGCATGTGTCAAGAATCATCATATGAAATTTCATTCTATTTGGAGCTAGCATGATTATTTGGTGATTAAAATGGTAAAACATATGAATAATGCACACATGACAAAAATCAATAAGCCAATCCAAAATTTTACCAGGCACAACTTGAACTATTATGCCTAAAAAAACTAGGGGAAATTTGGGATCTAACAAAAAAATTTCCATCTAATTTGGATTAATATTGGATTTTATATGATTTTTTAAAGATTTGTTAATATGTTGAAATAATTATTTAATGTGAATGTGATTTAAATAGCACGGATGGCATTTCCGTAATTATGCCAGGCCAGAGTCAAAACGCAGGTGCTTCATTTATGTGTTGTCATCGCGTGATTGGACGGTACAGGCGGTAAACACGTTTTCAAATTGGCACGGTACAGAAGCAGATCAAAACGCGATTTCCAGAACTTCCTGAAGCTTTTCACGTGTTCATCTTCGTCCTTCCATCTCCAGCTGCGGTTTCGAGCAAATCTCGACGAAAATGAGCGAGCCTTATACCGATCTCTTCGTCTCTCAACGAGGATCGTGGATATGCAATCAATTTTGTCCAGAAATTAACATACACAAAGATCTAATCAAAACTAGCTTTATCATGCGAACTTCAATTCAAGATTTATCCACGGATACTCAACGTTTTAACACGATTCAAATTGCAGTTTGTTCTATGTCGTGTGCTCTACCTAAACCGCATAACAATTGCATGAATTAACGAGTTTGATTTCCAACCTTATTGACGTGCAGCTCGTGAATCCGTGCGTTTCTTGCTCCGATTTATGAAAACAGATGGAGTGTGATGATTATGAAGATGATTGATGATGATTTCGCAGCTCAACAACTCTTGGAGATGAAGAATTTTCCATTTGCCATTGATGAGTGAAGCTTTCAACAGTGGAGTTTTGGATCGGTTCTTGCTTCGATTCTTGAAAACAGAACTCAAAGATCACCTGCACATCAAGAATCAATAGAGAAAGAGCACAAGCAATGATGAAATTCTTCAAAAATTGATGAAAAGTGTTTTTGTTAAAAGTGGAGAAAGTGAGAGAATTTGGAGATTTTTTGGCTTTGATCTGAAAATTGTGATTATCCCCCCTTGAGTTTCTGTTAGAATTAAGCTTATATACTTCATGTTAATCCAGCTCATAATCATGATTAGGCAAAATTTGGTAATTAGCAAAATGAGCTTCTTTGTGCAATTTGGCCTTTTTGCCCTTGGATGGTTAGAAGCAATGTAACAGTGATTTTTCAATTTGAACAAGTCACAAATTGCATTTAGAAGCTATTGGAATTGGTCCCATGTCAAAATTCCATGTAATTTGAGTTTTGGACCATTTTGCCCTTGGTTTTTAATTAGTACACTTGAAAAATGACCTTTTTATGTGAAGGTTTTTGGCAAAATGTGATGATGGATTATGAAAGTACATGTTAAATGGGATTTGCTCAAAGAAGAACCATCCAATTTGGCCATTCCATGTGAAAGTTATGCCACTTTGAATTTGGGCATTTTCTGAAAATGATTGGATCATAACTTGCCAACCACACATGGGAATTGAGTGTTCTTGGACTTTTTGGAATGGTGAGAACAAGATCTTCAACTTTCATATTGGACAAAATTTGATTTGAAGCTTGGTTCATGATTTAATTTTAAGGAGCAAAACTTTCCATTTTGGGCAGGTGAAAATTACAGGTCATTTCCATTTTTGGAAACTTTTTGTCTGACTTCAAATCCTTCAACCTTGATCTTTGAAATGCCAAATGAGACTTGTATGGACATGAATGAGACCTTTCCAACCATCTCACACCTTCAAATCTCTGATTAAATGCACAGTTGACCACAGTTGACTTTTGTTGACTTTTCTAGGGTTTTGGATGACTGGGCCATGTTCTGATGAATTCCAAGCTTCTTTCAATTGAGATCTTGATCCAAAATGATATCACAAGTTATATGAACTCTTGATGAATGATCATGGTGTCCAAATTCTTCAAGAATGGTCACCATCCAATGCTCAAGGCCTGATTTTGACTGTTTTGACCTAGTTGTTTCATCTGCAAGAAATATGGTTAGACGACAATATTTTTGTACTTTTGGTTAGTAGACAGATGAAAAGCAATGATATACAAATGCAACACATGCTTGGTGATCAAGAATCACACTCACAAGATATCCCACCCACTAGGAGGGAAGCAAAGGCATGCACCGATCCTTGAGGCTATGATATGATATGATATGAGCCATGAGGGATCTTAGGGCAAAAATTGGGGTCTTACAGATGCCCCTATTTAAGGTCATTCTATCCGGAGAAGTGAAGTTTAGAAATCTTCATTTCGACGCGGTAGAATGGGCTTAAATAACAGTAATGAGACAAATTTTGGTCCCTAAGAGACCTCATGATGCAGATGTATGCATGTAAAAGACACAAACTCTGTGGGGAATATAATTCACACAGAAGAAAAGGACGATCCATCGGAGTGATACACTCACCAGGAACAGAGACTCTAACAGGACTCTTGTGGGGATAATAAAAGAAAAAGAATGCGTGAGCCGGACACGACTTTGAGTTGGGGAAAAACAAAACTGACACAACGTGTGCAAGACACGACTCTGATTAGGGGATAACAGAAATCAGACTGGAGACCTTACTGGGGAAGTGAAAGGACTCACACTGGGGAGAGAAGCAATTCCAAAGGAAACACAATCCATTGGAAAGACTCAAGCTGACTCATATGATGCATGTACTGGGGATAACACCAATACAGCAACACAAATAGCAACACAACTCCGCTGGGGAAATCTAGAAAAGACTTTCCAGGGGGAACCAAGGATGAGATGTTACCGGTATAAGGGCAACAAACTCAGGAAGAAAGAATATCTAAGACCGGTATAAGGGTGAGAGATATCAATCAATCCAAACATCTGAGAAAGACCGGAAAAAGGTACATCAACTCAGGCAAATCTGACTCCACCGAGGACCAAGGTCATAATAGGGAGCAGAAAGGAAGGAACACCAGGGATACCGAGGTATATAATAGGTGACCGACCGAAATGTGAATTGGTGTATATGCCAAGACACTCATCATCCTGAAGAAGGTTAGAAAAACAGACTTGTTTATAGGATGGACATTCAATTCCACAAGGAATATGAATCTTACTCTGCGGAGAAAACAATCAACAGATTGACCCAAGAGTGTATGAGACATATTATTCATTACCGGCAGACCGTGAATAATATACTCGAAAAGGAAGAGACACCAGAGATACCGGAGTATATAATAGGTGACTAATCAAAGACGTGAATTGATATATATGCCAAAACACTCATCATCCGAAAGGAGGGCTTAAAAAAGCAAATCGACTTACAGGATGGACATTCGAATCCATAACCGGAAAAACGAATCTTACTCAACTGGGGACACAAACCCAAAGAGCGCATGAGATATAATATCCATTACCGTCAGAACGTGGATAGAATAATCGCATGAGATATATCATCTATTACCGGCAAACCGTAGATAATACACTCGCATGGTAAGAAACACCAAGGATACCGGTATATAATAGGTGATCTACCGAAACGTGAATTGGTATATATACCAAAACACTCATCATCCAAAACACAAACTGGTTAAAGGATGGACATCCGATTCTACAAAGAATACGAATCTTACTCTACTGGGGGAAGATCAACAAAGGACTTCGACCAAAGAGTGAAAGAGATATATTATTCATTACCGGCAGACCGTGAATAACATACTCAGAAGGAAAAGACACCAGAGATACCGGAGTATATAATAGGTGACTAACCAAAGAGGAGGGACAATCGATACCAAGCATCCGGGTAAACGAAAGACAACTCAAAGGGGATAAATTGCAAGCATCCGGCAATTATCCAATCAACAAATATTCGACTCCGCAAAAGGGAAACGAATCTTACTCGACTAGGGAAACACAAAAGGCTTCAACTGAAGAGTGCATGAGATATATTATCCATTACCGTCAAAACGTGGATAACATACTCGCATGGAAGATTATCCACAACCGGTATGAGGGTTAACAAAGGATAAATCGACCGAAAAGAAAAGGCATCGGGATACCAAAACTAGGTATATAATGATGACCAATCAAAGAGAGCAACAATCATTACCGAGCAAACGGGTAAATGAAAGGCGATCCGCCGGGAATGAATTGCAAGCATCCGACAATTATCCACAGGGACTAGCTGGGGATACATTGATGAACAATCAATGATCCGGGGAACAAATCACTAGCAAACGGTGAAAAGACCCACTGGCAACTTCAAAAAGGGATAACATTGCGAGCATACGGCAATGATCCAGAAGACAACTTGTTGGGGATAGATTGCTAGCATCCGACAATCATCCACAAGCAAAGGGAGGAATATCAACATCAAATATTGAATGAAGATAACCACAAAGAGTAACCGTCATCGGTTAGGATGAACAACAAGGTTAACTCTGCAAAAGGGGAGAATTTAGGGTTTATAACTACCGAATACGGGGTAGAATACCACAAATCTGGCTGAGGAAACAAGAGGTTAACAATACCGACTACTGGGTATAAACCAAAGACTCAGCTGGGATAAAATTGCAAGCAACCGGCAATTATCCACTCGTACCATAAGGCACACACTCCGATGGGGAGAACAAAACAACATGGGATTTACAACTACCGAATACGGGGTAGAAGACCACAAACTCCACTGGGGATAGGGCGAATGAAGGCCAAATACTGAGCACTTATTCAACTTATTCCACCGGGAAACGCAAACTCTGTTTGGGATAAAAACCACAACAACAGAAAATCCACCATCAACCAGAACGAACCACAAAGGTTACCTCTGCTAGGGGAAAAAAGATAGGACTTACAACTACCGAATACGGGGTAGTAGCCAACTCTGGTGGGAATAACCACAAATTTGGGTTTACATCTACCGAATACTGGGTAGAAAACCGACAACTCTGCGTGGGGATGGAATGAATCACAAATCCGCACGGGAAACAAAATAGGGTCTATAACAAACCACAAACTGCTGGAGAGCAGACAAACAGGATTTACGACTACCGACTACTGGGTAGAAGACCGACAACTCTTGCTTGAGGAATAAAAAGGTATATAACCACAAATTCCGCCAAAGCAAGGAACATAGGACTTACAACTACCGGTTACTGGGTAGAGGCCCAACAAAACTCCACTGGGGATAAATGAACTGATGCCGGTTACTGGGCAAACCATTCATTTCTTCCACAGGGAATTACAAGCAACAATTGACAAAACGCCGATTCGGGGTTGATCCGAAAAGACAGACTGAATCAAAACACGTCCTATGAGGATATAACTCAAATAGGAAAATCCATCCCAATATATGTGTTGGGAGGAAACAGAAGAAACCGTCGTCCACGAGGATATATCTCAGTGGGGAACTGCAGAAGGAAATACAGACACTTTCTGCTTATGGGCTGACTCTATAGGGAGAGATTAACCACCCGACATCTGCTTAGGGAAGATCTATAAAGAGATCTATATCACCTGAAGCAGGAGACAACAAACAAAAGATATATGGCAAAAATGCACTATGAGTATCTGAATGTTTATGAATATGCATGAATATGCGTGATTATGTGTGATGAATGCTGACAAAACAGACATATCTAACACAACAGGCCCAGGAATCAAACGTCCGGTACTATACTTCCAGGGGAAAAACCAACTGGAAAGCCAATCTGCTAGAGATCCACACGCTGTGAAGCGAAGACCTGCGGGCATTGCTGGGGAAGCAGAGGCAAGAGAATCAGCAAAACAACCCAGACAGGGTACAGACAGTCACAACAGGCAAAACTGCCATCAAGACAAATCTGTAGGGGATCAGGAGAATCCTGAGGATATCTGCAGGGGATCCTAGCATCAATTGAGAAACAAGAGCTCATGGCTCAACCAAGAACTGTTGCCAAAGCAACTCCAAACAAATCCGGGGAACAACCCACTGAAGGAGAATCATCCGAGTAGAATCTAACTGCACAAGCAACTCTACAGGGGAAAAGCTATCAGCTACTCTCTTGGGGAACAACCCACTGAGGGAGAAAGCACCACACAAGTAGATTCTGCAACAAGCCACTCTACTCGGGGATAACATACATCTGACGGATCACACAAGTAGATTCTGCAATAAGCCACTCTACTGAGGATCAAAAGTAATCAGGAAATTAATCCAAATCTTGGGATGCTAGAGCCACCTACCGACCTTACCGGGGATTGGGATAGCTTTCAACAGGCAAAAACCGCCACAACAACCATTCTGCAGACTAAGCTGGGAAAAATGGAAAACAACCATGCTGAGGAGAGACACAACAACTCCGCTGGCAACTGCACTAAGGAGAGACTACTGCTGGAGAGGAACGAGAAGTCTTCAACAACATCTCTGCTTGCGACTATACTGGGGAACAACCCCACCAACAACTTTGCTTGCGACAATCGCTGGGGAAAGCGGTAAGGTACCGGGATATCAACCCATCAACCACTGAATCTACCACAAGGAGAACATCCATGCTGGGGAGATTACTGCTGGAGAAGAAACTGAGTCTTCAACGAACACTTCCGCTTGGGGAACAACCCCAACAATAAAGCGGGAGAAAGAGGATACAATCAAATGCCAGGAATATGAACTAATGTCTTACCTGTTGGGAATCATACCACCCTCGGGAGAGCACTGAGACATTCCTGAGTATCCTTTTGTCATTGTGAATATTCACTTTGTTTAAAACAACAATTTTGAAAAATTTATTTGTTTAAAACAATGATACTTCATCAATTAAAACATGCAAAACATTTGTTGAATTGAAACAAATAAGAGTGCAAATAATTGGATAAAAAGCTCAAATTTATTTGATGGAATGGTAGCCTGCAAATGGCAGGACTCCATAGATCTGTACAAATTTGAAATCAGTGATATATATTGGAAGAGGGCTACATTGAACATAATGATCCTTTCTCTACCAATTTGAATCTCGATGTATGCGAAGCTTCAGTTGACGACGAATCGAGAATCCCTGACGAAAAGACAGCTGGTGAACAGAAAGTCTTGTCAGGATACAGTTACTTGCCAAATCCCTAATTTTTGCTTAGATTGCCCCAGGGTGAGGTACTCAATCTAGCGGGATGCAAATATACTCTTTTTCGAAGTCTCTAATTTTTGCCTGGATTACCCTTTCAGGTTCTCCACCGAGACGCTCATTTTTGCCTAAGCCGCCCTTTCGGGTTTTCAACTTAGCGAGCAATTCTGTTTTTCATTTGCATATACTTTTTTTTAGGCAAAGTATTTCTTGACTGCATCTGAATTCACAGGACGAGTGAAATCCTCCCCATCCATTGTTGTAAGCATCAAAGCTCCGCCTGAAAAGGCTCTCTTAACAACATATGGACCCTCGTAGTTTGGAGTCCACTTGCCCCTGGAATCAGGCACGAAAGACAAAACTTTCTTGAGCACGAGGTCACCTTCTCGGAACACACGAGGCTTGACCTTCTTATCGAATGCTTTCTTCATTCTCTGCTGATATAGCTGACCATGGCACATGGCAGTCAATCGCTTCTCTTCAATCAAATTCAGCTGGTCATAACGACTCTGAATCCATTCAGCATCAGTCAACTAGGGATTTGAGGGTATAATTTTTTCTTTTTTTTTTTTGAAAAAATTTTCCTGACTTTTGACTTTTTCATCCTTTTCACCCTCTTTTTTTTTTTTTTTTTTTTTTTACATTACATTTGTAATGCCCCAGTTTGACTGGTTTGCTGATTCTCATGATACAGCTGAATAAGCCTTTTGGTGCTCAAGAAGACGGGTAATCTCATCAGGAATCCCCTTCAACATCATCTTCCTCTGCTCCGAATACAAAGAATTCAAGATTGGGAGATGGCGTTGGATCATTATGTTCAATGGGTTTAGAAATCCCTGCATAATGATTCTGGATAATGAAAAGCTTTTGAATTTTAAACAAGCAAATCATTTATGCAGATGAAAAAGTTTTCTTGTTTTTCATGGTTTTTTGTGATCACTGATTTCATGCAAAAAGCAAAAAGTGAAAACAAATGGAAAAACAAATGTTTAACAATGCATTAATTGAATGAAAACATCATTGTATTAAATGCTGCCAACAATGTCATCACTTCTCCTTTTGGCATGGGAGAAGGGTTTTAAACAAAGTGAATAATTACTCTGATCTATGGATGACTGTAGGAACATCCACAGCGACCCAATTGTGGCAGACACCACCAGGAATGACAAAATTGTTCAGATCTTTTGCGTCCTCTTCCAAGATAGCAGCAGCTTCTTCCTCAGGTTGATCATCATGGATAAATCCTCCACTCGTGAACAAACCTTGCTCATTATATGCCCCAGACGAATAGCCAATGCCAGCCCGGGATCTGTTAACCAGGAATAAATCCATCAACAATATTTGGTCTGACAAATATCTCTCTGAGTTCACAGCTCTCTTGCTCAGGATGATCCATCAATCTAGCAGAATCGGCTCTGGTGTAGTACCGGGAAGTGCGTCTCAAAATAAATGAAGATCGCAGGGTCAGACCACAGGACGGAAGACCAGAACAAAACACCCGCTTATGCAAATGATGCATGAAGTGTTTGTGCATATGCTCTGTTTTTATTTCAAAGAAACTCAAGGGTTTTATTTGCAAACTTTGAAATATTAATCTTTTTGATCATATATGAGAATATCTCATCAGATATATCAGGTGAAAAATTTTTCCCGGTTTTTTCCATGTTTGAAATTTTTTGCAAATAAACTCCTTTGAGTTCCTTGAAAATTTTCTTTTTATCTGATGATATGGATGTAGATGAATGTATGAATGCATGAATGCGACAATCACACTCAAGGATCAAGCAAGGCACACCAAGCAAAGGTCGTGGGAAAGCTCATTGTATCCCCTAATATCAATCATCCATTTTGGTGGATTTAGGTTTTCACCTTATCGACACCCAAGTTCCATTGATATTAACGGTACATGAACCGGCTCTAACATCCTTAATATCAATCATCCATTTTGGTAGATTCAGGTTTTACACCTTATCAATACCCAAGTTCCATTGATATTAACGATGTTTGAACGACTCAACCACGAATCACGGGTTCGCTGAGAGTCACGAGCATGGAGTCTTGGTTAAGAACCACCCAAAGGGAATGTACTAGGGTTTAAACCTGCCAGACATGTTCTACCAGAGGTTCCCATAATCATCGTCCCATCTCTCGGATATTATCGGAGGAACGAATACTCGTATTCCAAAAATATCCTCAAGAGAGACTCTTATGAGTGTAGTATCGCGTAACAATCGCATCAGAACTGACATCTGAACGACCTCCGCACTACGTCCTAAAAATAGGCCAAGATGGGTTTGGTAAACTAAGGTCCTTGGCTTCTAAGGCACATGATTGAACGAATAATGCCTAACCACAAATGACTTGTGTGACATTATCAATCCAACATGACCTCCACCAAGTGAATGGACTCGCAAGTCAACTGGCTAAGGAATACTCCACACCAGTCAACAAGACTACGCCATTCTCCTATCCTAAGGTGCACTCGAGTTCGGGTATAGAACTCATCTCACAGAGATCACCAAAGCAAACAGCAATTGTATATCAAGCAATTCAAACATTACAATCAATACAGTTATCCCAAATTGTACAAAAAATATGTCAGATAACACATAAACAAATATCATACAACAAGGGTGAAAAGTAGGCAATACCACCAGGTGCACACTCCCCAGCAGAGTCGCCACTTTTCTGTAGAGGTGTATTCGTCGCTATATGATCTATTGATTAAATCATAAGCAAAGCATACAATTAATTCGAGTCGCCACCGCACTTTTATTTATCCTAAGGACTGGTTAAAAAGCGAACAAAAACCTAAGAAGTTTTACGCGTAGAAAACTAATGAAAAAGATCAGAGATCAGGGTAAGGGGTAAATTACACAATGGGAAGGTGTTAGGCACCTATCACGTCCTAGGTACTCCTAGGGAGCCCTTTTCACACTTGTTGTATAAGAAAATATTTATTTGTTTTGACACATTGTGCAAACATGAATGGGATGATGAGAAAAGAATGTACAAGTTAGTTATTTTTGTGTTTGAACGGATGAACCCGTTGCCTACGTACCTTCCATCAAAGGTAAGGATCAAAACGCCGTAGTTCGGCTAAAAAATTTCCAAACATTAGTGAGTTCAATTTTAAAACACAAGCACTAAGGCTTTTCATTACCAATGGGAGAAAACTCAACCAATATCAACAATCCACCATGCGAGGACGACTTCAACATACTAGTGAGGGGTTAACCCTATAATAAGTATGGAAGACTTACAATCGACTCACTAAGGATAAGGTAAGGATTACATCAACCACTATGGTAATTAAAACCTACGGCTAATGTATGAAAACATATTAACAATGGACAAAGCCAAAACAATTGAATGGGTGAAGTTAATTGATTATGATTATTCACAAAAGTATGGTCAAGGTATGATTAAGATTGATTCAAAGAAGTGTTATGAAATGGAGTTTGAAAAATCAAGGACTTAAGGTCCAAGTTTCTAATTTGAAAAAAAGGGTGATAATGTTTGCACAACAAGTCAAAGTTTTTTGAAAGCAAAGTGTGAAAAGTTTAGGACAAAGATGGTATGGATGATGGGATGTAAAACTTCTTATAAAGGTTCACCTCTTGAAATCATATAGAAGATGATTCAAGTGTGTCCTTAGGAATGAGGCAACAAAGCAAGTAAAAATAAAGCAAGGTGATACCGGATGCCATCAATGGTCTTATACCAATCTCACAAAAGCAAAAAGCGGATGTCGGATACCAATAAATGGGTTTACACCAATCTCCTAAAATAAACAATGATACCGGATGCCATCAATGGTCTTATACCAATCTCACAAAAGCAAATGCGGATGTCGGATACCAATAAATGGGTTTACACCAACCTCCTAAAGTAAAACAAAACTTGGATGTCGGATGCCAATCTATCTGGACTTATACCAATCTCCAAAGTATGGTCATAGGAATACAAATGCCACATCACAGGGACTTACAATTGCATCCTCTCATACAACACACAAGAGCAAAAAAGATATGAGTGACCAATGAGGTCTTACACTCTATCCTTCCATACCATAGGAACAAAAGCCAATCAACATGGACTTACAATTGTCCTCAATGGGAAAACATCAATGTCACAAGGACAAATGAAACGATCATGCACTAATGGCAATCAATGATGATAAATGCACAATGGCAAGTAAGCAATCATGTTCAAATGAATCAAATAATCAATCAAACAAGTTCAAGTAGCACACTCTATAACCACACAATCGGGCTCAATCAAAGGTAAGGCATTAAAGCCAACTGGAATAGGGTTAATGTTGCTCTTAACCTTGCCATTGAGGGGCTAAGGTGAAGCAGATGAAAGGATATGAGGGGTGTGCCTCATCACTCTTATCCCTGGTCAGGGAGAGTATTGAATAATCAGAAGGTGTGGGAGTTCAGAAAGATGGAACTCTCTCCACAAATTAGACTCGATAGATCTTGGGTTTGGATCTCAATTCTACAACCATGTAATGGGAGCAAGGAGAAGACTCACAGAATAGTGGGAGATAGGCTACATATCTCTTATATCCACCAATTGCCTCAAAATGAGGACTTTTCCTGCTTGGGACAAACATAAACAATCACAAACATTGCCTCTTAAGGAGGACTTCAGACAGTTGCCTGGCTAAATAACAAGCCAGGTCTTCCAAACTACATGGAGACAAGAGAGTCTACCTCAATGCAAATGCTATACAAGCAAAGCAATGCAAGTTCTTAAGAGAACTGAGCAACTAAAGGGTACCTGAAATCAATCAAATATAATCAGCATCCCAGCATAAACAAAACAACAATATAATGATCAACAACAATGTACAATCAAACAATAATGTGCATAGCACAAAGCTCAAGAGAACCAAGCACCCTACAACACAAACAAGTTAGTTCACAATAGTCAAATGAAACAATTCAACTTGCATTAATTCCTTTAAAGCACTTTGCATCTTAACCTGAAAAGTCAAAGTCAAACTCAAACATGAGTAATAAGACCACTAGGACAAGCCTAGGGTCCAAAGGATGGAAAAATCTTAAAACAGCAAGTGAAACATGATCAAAATCAAGGTAATTCAATCAAGAAGAGGGACCAATTGGTCTCATATCAAAACTATGCACTAATTTCATTTTATGCACAATTTAACTCAAGGTAATCAAGTATGAACCACATATGAGTAAACAGCAAGATCACAACCAAACAAATATCAAAACAGCTCAATAAATTCCACAAAAATTCTATTCTAAACAAAACATATTCAATGAGCTACATGTCAATTTTCATGCAATTTGGACTAGTGGAACTATGTCAATTAAATCAACATGTCAAGGCATGCAAAAACACAACCAAATTAGGTCACCAAAATGTACACCAACTTCAATCAATGGTAAAACAGTGAGATCAAATTAGAAATGAGTGGGACCAAAGCCAAATTAGAGCCATACATGTTAGGAAACACTCCACCAAATTTCATATTCATGGGATAAGGGATGAGCATTTAACAATACATGTAAATTTGCTACTCAAGAAACAATCCAAAAATGCTAAACAGCAATCAAAAATGTCAATCAATTAGAAAATGGATCAATTAAATCCACAAAAAATCATGGTGAAACTAGACATATACAAGATATCTCATGCAAAAAATCAGAGCCATAGGCCTAAAGTAAGCATGGAAAAATTAAATCATGAAGTCAGCATAGCATAGTGTGACACATATTGTCACACTCAAATAGATTAAATCATATCTATCAAACCAGAGATCCAAAAATCACAAATTATATACCAAAATCTCCAGGCATGTGTCAAGAATCATCATATGAAATTTCATTCTATTTGGAGCTAGCATGATTATTTGGTGATTAAAATGGTAAAACATATGAATAATGCACACATGACAAAAATCAATAAGCCAATCCAAAATTTTACCAGGCACAACTTGAACTATTATGCCTAAAAAAACTAGGGGAAATTTGGGATCTAACAAAAAAATTTCCATCTAATTTGGATTAATATTGGATTTTATATGATTTTTTAAAGATTTGTTAATATGTTGAAATAATTATTTAATGTGAATGTGATTTAAATAGCACGGATGGCATTTCCGTAATTATGCCAGGCCAGAGTCAAAACGCAGGTGCTTCATTTATGTGTTGTCATCGCGTGATTGGACGGTACAGGCGGTAAACACGTTTTCAAATTGGCACGGTACAGAAGCAGATCAAAACGCGATTTCCAGAACTTCCTGAAGCTTTTCACGTGTTCATCTTCGTCCTTCCATCTCCAGCTGCGGTTTCGAGCAAATCTCGACGAAAATGAGCGAGCCTTATACCGATCTCTTCGTCTCTCAACGAGGATCGTGGATATGCAATCAATTTTGTCCAGAAATTAACATACACAAAGATCTAATCAAAACTAGCTTTATCATGCGAACTTCAATTCAAGATTTATCCACGGATACTCAACGTTTTAACACGATTCAAATTGCAGTTTGTTCTATGTCGTGTGCTCTACCTAAACCGCATAACAATTGCATGAATTAACGAGTTTGATTTCCAACCTTATTGACGTGCAGCTCGTGAATCCGTGCGTTTCTTGCTCCGATTTATGAAAACAGATGGAGTGTGATGATTATGAAGATGATTGATGATGATTTCGCAGCTCAACAACTCTTGGAGATGAAGAATTTTCCATTTGCCATTGATGAGTGAAGCTTTCAACAGTGGAGTTTTGGATCGGTTCTTGTTTCGATTCTTGAAAACAGAACTCAAAGATCACCTGCACATCAAGAATCAATAGAGAAAGAGCACAAGCAATGATGAAATTCTTCAAAAATTGATGAAAAGTGTTTTTGTGAAAAGTGGAGAAAGTGAGAGAATTTGGAGATTTTTTGGCTTTGATCTGAAAATTGTGATTATCCCCCCTTGAGTTTCTGTTAGAATTAAGCTTATATACTTCATGTTAATCCAGCTCATAATCATGATTAGGCAAAATTTGGTAATTAGCAAAATGAGCTTCTTTGTGCAATTTGGCCTTTTTGCCCTTGGATGGTTAGAAGCAATGTAACAGTGATTTTTCAATTTGAACAAGTCACAAATTGCATTTAGAAGCTATTGGAATTGGTCCCATGTCAAAATTCCATGTAATTTGAGTTTTGGACCATTTTGCCCTTGGTTTTTAATTAGTACACTTGAAAAATGACCTTTTTATGTGAAGGTTTTTGGCAAAATGTGATGATGGATTATGAAAGTACATGTTAAATGGGATTTTCTCAAAGAAGAACCATCCAATTTGGCCATTCCATGTGAAAGTTATGCCACTTTGAATTTGGGCATTTTCTGAAAATGATTGGATCATAACTTGCCAACCACACATGGGAATTGAGTGTTGTTGGACTTTTTGGAATGGTGAGAACAAGATCTTCAACTTTCATATTGGACAAAATTTGATTTGAAGCTTGGTTCATGATGTAATTTTAAGGAGCAAAACTTTCCATTTTGGGCAGGTGAAAATTACAGGTCATTTCCATTTTTGGAAACTTTTTGTCTGACTTCAAATCCTTCAACCTTGATCTTTAAAATTCCAAATGAGACTTGTATGGACATGAATGAGACCTTTCCAACCATCTCACACCTTCAAATCTCTGATTAAATGCACAGTTGACCACAGTTGACTTTTGTTGACTTTTCTAGGGTTTTGGATGACTGGGCCATGTTCTGATGAATTCCAAGCTTCTTTCAATTGAGATCTTGATCCAAAATGATATCACAAGTTATATGAACTCTTGATGAATGATCATGGTGTCCAAATTCTTCAAGAATGGTCACCATCCAATGCTTAAGGCCTGATTTTGACTGTTTTGACCTAGTTGCTTCATCTGCAAGAAATATGGTTAGACGACAATATTTTTGTACTTTTGGTTAGTAGACAGATGAAAAGCAATGATATACAAATGCAACACATGCTTGGTGATCAAGAATCACACTCACAAGATATCCCACCCACTAGGAGGGAAGCAAAGGCATGCACTGATCCTTGAGGCTATGATATGATATGATATGAGCCATGAGGGATCTTAGGGCAAAAATTGGGGTCTTACACATTCCATCTAAGATTTCCCCAAAAAAGTGAAGAAGGAGGAACAAATCATGTGCCAAGAAAATACTCCTCATCACGTCTTTAACTTTGTGAAGTTTTGCAAGAAGACTGTGGCGGAAGGGTTCTATTTATCAAGTGAAATGCTTCTACACAAGGGTTCTATTTATAGAACCACTTGTGTGTGCTGCAAGCTAAAAAGCCCAATTAAGTGTATGTGGCCAATATCTTACGGTATACCGAAAATCACTTAATCACGTGGTACCTTACCACATTTCATATTCTACTTAAGTGCACCGTACCTTACGATGTTCTACAATTTACTAAAGTGCATTGTACCTTACCGTGTTCCTTATTTATTTTATCTCTCATTAATCCGTCCTTTTGTGTGTGACCCTGTAGCTTTTTGCGATATTAACAATTAAATTAAATCACGTATTTAACATGATAAACAGTGAGTGGTATCTAGTGATACATCACTGCTATCCAAGACACGAAAATGTCATATGATCTGACAAATCCCTTTTTTATGATAATACTTGCATATACAATTACCCTTTTGCCCTTATGTGTATTTTGAACACAAGGCATAGAACGTGTCATCCTTGTCCAGTTCAGTATTGGGTCCTTAGACATTTATCTTGTTACACAGGATGGGGAAATTCCATCTAGGGCACTCATGTCCCTCAACATGCTTCGTGGAGTACCCATCAACAATCTTTATGGTCATCCAGTTACGGACAATGTTTGATCAGTAATAAAGCACTCGATTCTACATTTAGGGTCCATAGTGGTTTCAGGTCGAAGGATGGTATACACCACTATCACCATGAGAATAACTTATGACACTTTGCATAACATTATATGTAGTATTCTCATAGCGGGTCAATCTAGTATAAATATTACTCCTAATATTCATACATATGTTTAAGACTTGATAACTCCTTATCCATGATCCATGAGATGTGATCATCAGTCTATATACATAATAGTCTTAATGCTTTAATATTATCCCACTTCACAATAAAGCTCGACTACAGATACTTTAAGAATAGTGTCCTTATGTTTAATGGGATCTCATGATCAAGTCACACTTGATATATTAATTGGACTAGCTATTCTAGGGACTTTATTAAACAAACATAATAAAGAAAAAAGCCTTTTATTATTAATAAATAATTCGATACAAGTACCAAAAGTATTGGCCTATAGGACTTACACCAACATTGTGGGTTGGTTGATTTTACCTTTGAGAAAAGGGTTTTTGGTATGGTGCCCTAAGGCACAAAAATGAGTTTGATGAGTTGTGTTGATTTTACCATGAAAAAGGGTTTATTAAAATATTTTTATGGTTAGATTGCACTAAAGTCTAGGGGAGAAGGTGAATATTCTAGACAAACAAGCCAAGTGTCTTGTGTCCAAAATAATCAGAGTAAGGGTAAGAAAGCTCCATTCTTACTCATTTTCCACCACTTAAGGCTCATGGCGCATAATCCTAATAGTAGTTTTATTGTTTTTTTAGTTTGATTATGAAAATGCCACTTGATGTTAGATCAAGGGTTTGTTGATTTGATTATGAAATTGGTGACAGATAAAGAATAAAACAAAAGTAACCAAGCAAGAAAGTAAAGAGTCTCATTGTAAGGTAGCCCAAGAGAAAGCCTTGTGTGTGCAAAAGTGACCTAAGCTAACAAATGATAATGGTCTTACAATAACGTCTCCATATGGTAGTGCCATGATGCCATTTTTACAACAGGTATGTAAGTTAGAGATGAAATCCAAAGTTGAAACAAAGTATCACAATATAAGGGTAATGCCCTTCAAGCAAAGGTCTTATGTGAAAACTTATAAGTCCAATGGTTGATTACAAGTGGAATGAATCTTTTTGGTCTTATCATTTTATCATGTTTTTGTTGTTTTTAATTATATAATGACTATGAAGTAAAGAACAATAATAAACATTCATGATGAGTATATACAATGATGATGATGATGGGTACTATAATATAAATTACAATGTAATGACATAAAACTAAATCACAAGGTAATAATGATAAGGTCATAATAACAATGGTTAGTGAGTATGGATGACATAAAATAAACATAAGACAATGGTAATAAGATCACAATGGTGGTTAGTGGTAAAAAAGTTAATAAAGTATAGTTAGTGGTTAGTAATGTGTTCAAGGTAAACACTTTGAGGATTATCTATCCAAAGGTCAAAAGATTCAAAATATGGCGCATCAGGGGATAACTTATCACTTATGCAAAGAATTGAAGATGATCAATGATCAACTAACAATAAATTTGTAACAATGAAATTTTTACAACCCCAAGTCCATCTATCAATAGTTTGACAAACGAAAGATTGTATCACTTAATGACTATAAGTTAACAAGTTTATTAATGGTTAAGTTATGAAAAGTTATACAATGATTAATGTACAAGGTGAACAAATAAGTATAATGGTTAGATGGTTAGTAAACAATGGAAGCATAATAGATCAAATGAAGCCACAATAAGTCAAATGGAACCATAAGTTAGTATACACAAACAAAGGCTTCATCTATATGTCAAATGATTCAAGTTTGGTTGATATAGAGGCAACCTATCAATGCCTCAAAGTACCATGAATGATCAATTGATCATTCATTGATATATTTGAAACATTGAAGGTTTTATCAACCCTAATCAATCCATAATCATGACCAAATATATCTCATTAGCCATCAATGTTCAAAAAAATGAATAAACTATAATAAAATAAAAGGGGAATAATAATAAGGGTTTGTTTTGAAAATATTTTTATCAGAATAAAAATAAAGGTGAAAAAATTAAAATTAAAATGGAAATAATTGGGGTGAAAATAATAAAATAGAAAAAAGAAATAAAAACACAAACATGATGATGGGCGCGCTAGGCGTTTAATCCCCGACCTTGGGGTCAACCCCCACCCACTGGGCCAAGCTTCCTTGGTATTCAGAAAGCGTTTTAATGAAATAAAATATTAAAACAAAAGTTAAAATGAAAAATGCACGTGATCCAACCAATCAGAACTTGCCAACATATTTTTTTTTTTTAAATTTGAACCACGATGAACACACGCGAATGGAACTTCATCTTTAACCTCCAACCACCAAAATACAACATTTACAACTCATGTTTTCAGAGGGATTCAAACATGGAATCAACCTCTAAACACACCATATTTGTCCTCTCCACACTCACGAGCCATTGATTTCCTCTAAGTGTGGAGTATTTTACATGAACTCATAAATTAAACTTGACCTAAAAATAAAATAAAATGATGAACAATGGATAATAAGAGATTAGGCCATATGGTTAAGCTTCATTGAATGATTTAGAGCAAGATAATAACTTGTTTGAGTGAAGGGGGTGAGCGGAACTACCTGATCGAAATTGGTTTCAGAGTAGAACTTCGATGAGTATGAGTAGCTCAGGTGAGGTGTTCGGAAGGTGAGTTAGTGTTTGGGAAAGCTTGAGTGATGTTAAGGGATGGATTATGGGCACTTGGTTTGGATCGAAATGGTTCAGAACTCGAAAATGGGAACTCTATTTTTAATGGTGAAACACGATTTTGCAGCAGGGTGATTTTGGCTTGAAAAGCTTGGATAACTTATGGAACACCTTCCCCTATTTATAGGGAAGGTGATGGAGTGTTTTGGAGGGAGACTGAGAGGGATTTGATCAGATTTCGATTGACTCCAAAAAGTGACAAAATGATAAGCTTGCTTGCTAAGGGTTGTCCACTTTGGTGAGACCAAGGTGGTCCCAACACAAACTGTGGTTTTGGTTTTTATCTATTTTGGGCAAAGTTCCACTTTTTGACTTTGGTTCGGATTGATCACATGTGCCTTGGTTCCTCTCATTTTGGTTTGAAAATGTATCACAAAAAGTTTTGGAATGTGTTTGGGATCAAAATGAGATGAAACAAAAAAGTTTAGAGGCTTAATGCATGATTATGCATAACCTGACTAGTGTGATCTGACTAGGTGCACCATGATAAATTCCAAACTTTGAACTTGGTCCAAATGAAATTGGCTTGTGCATTTTGCATGAAACTTGTGCCAAAGTTATTTGCCATGTCCTTGATCATTTGTAAAAAGAACCAAGTCAAAAGGAGTTGTGGTTTGGAAATGGCTATGTGGTAAAGTGGTGGTATTGGGCATGATTCTAGGTCTTGCTAGGCTATTGGACCAACTTGGCCAATGCAAAAATTGAGTTGCTTGCTCAATGAATTATATCTTGGACCTTGAAACAAAGTTGAATAGGAACTCAATTAATACATTTGGAACAAATAAGATCTTGAAAATATTGAAAGGTGAACAAATTATGGGCTTTAGACTAAATGATAGGTCATTCTTGCCAAAATGTGACCAACCAAAATGATCTAAAAATGCCACTTTGTGATTTCTTGATTTTTAACATACAATGATGGATGTTTGGAGCTCATATGATCATATCATGATGTGAAATAAGGCTTGGAGATTTGTGAGGTGGTTTTAGGTCAAGTCCATGGGTGAACCAAGGCCTTGAAAATGGAAAAGTTCATGATCAAACCAAGTACTTGTACCATGAACGAAATGTGTGTTTGATTGGTGAATTATGGTTGGTATTAACTTTAAATGAAAGTGAATGAAGTGTGGTATGATGGGATGATCAAATGAGTCAAGGCCACAGATCAAAGTATGCATAAACTAGGGTTTCTTGGACCATAAGTTTCATCAAGAATCATGGCCAGTCAAATTAGGGTTCTGAGGTGCAAGAGATGTATTTAAGTGATTAAAAGGGTTATGGTATGAAAAAACTTTGGATTTTAGATGTCTTAAATGGCGTTGTCAAGGCACTAAGTGACTTATGACTTGTACAAGCCATTGAGGATCGAGAACTAGGGTTGAGGTCCTTGGGTGGCCAGATGAATCCTCACATGTCTTTAATGGGGACTCATCGTCCAATTAGGGTTTTGGAGAGTGATTGAGATGTATTGAGTGATACTCCAAGATCCAATGATGTTTAAAGATGAAGATTATTGTTAAGGTGGCTTGGGTATAGGGGGTGATATGAAGGTAAGGTAAATTTGAGGGCATGACATCTACCCCTATTTAATCTTCTTGGAGCTAAATGTATGGATAACAACTAATTCCAATGCTTTAAAGGTATGAGAGGATTAAATACTAAAAAGAGTAACCAGAAATTTGCCCTGTCAGGGGTGAGTTGATTTGTTGGGGATCATATATGGGAAGATTTTCATGGGATGGAAAATGATCTTGATATGAGACCGACTGCTAGGGAAATGAATATGGTATTTTATATACAATGTGATGATTGTTATGCAACATAAGTATCTCTTCAAAGAGGAAAGTTGGATGACAAAACTCTAAGAAGAAAAGTGGGGAAGAAACTCCGCTGGGAATGAGAATTATGTAAAAAAAGGCGACTTCCCCTAGCAATGGTTGGGGAGGAAAGAGTTCATCAGGGATTCCTAGCAATGACTGGAATACTTGACCCTGATGGAGAGATATAGATTCAACAACCATTCCTAGCAACGCCTAGAATACCTGACATCTACTGGGGAGCAATAATATAAGTTCAGTGACAATTCTTAGTAACGACTAGAATACATGACTTTGTAGGGATAATCTATGGGTTTAGTGATGACTCATAGCAACAGCTGGAATACTTGACTCTGCTGGAGAGGGAAGAAGTTCAGTGACGATTTCTGGCAACGACCGGAATACCTAACTCTGGGGAAAAAAAAGACATTCAATGATGATTCCTAGAAACGAATGGAATACCTGACTCGGCTGGGGATGAAAGGAAAGTTCAATGATGATTCTTAGAAACGGCTAGAATACCTTACTTGTGTTGGGGAAAAGAAGTTCAATGACGATTCCTAGCAGCGGCTAGAATACCTGACTCTAGAAGGGGAATATTTGAAGGTGAGAGTTCCTAGCAACAGCTAGAACAATCTGATTTGTGGGGAATCACAACAGTTCAGTGATGATTCCTAGCAACGACTAGAATACCTGACTCTATTGGGTAGAAATTTAAAAGTTAGGGATGATTTATAGCAACGACTAGAATACCTGAATCTACTGAGGAAAATTCCTAACAACGGTTGGGAAGTCCCGAAATCTGACAAAGACAGTCCTAACAACGACTGGGAAAGTCGGAAGTTTGATGAGTTGTTCTTGAGTAAAATTGGAATGTGAATTGAAGAGGATAATTATGATACAATGTTATGTATGAGAAATGCCGAAGTATTTTCAGGTTGTTGGGGAATATGCAAATGCAAGGTTTATGAATTATGCCAAGTATGGTTGGGCTTTGCGGGGGGAAATTTATTAGGAGTGTCAATGGTGATTGGGCTTTGAATTTACTTGGGTGTAAAACTAACTTCCCGATATTGGAATCTGAATCTTCTGACGTCCAAGTCGCGTTTGATGCTATAGCTGGGGATGTTCCTGCTAAGGAATTTCTTGATTGGGCCAAGTCCAAGGGACTGTGTGGCGTTGAGATATATAGGTGTGAAGGAGAATGGCGATCCAAAACGCAGCGGAATTTAAAATTTCTCCTTTAATGATCCTTACAAATGGGCATGATCAGTGATAAAATCGTTACCTCTTGTGGCGATCACGAACGTTGAACGATGACAATGCCTCTACTCAGTCCACACGAATAGATTCCTTCAATCTCAGTGCTAGCTGCTATGAATGAAGGTTTTGAGTGTGTGTGTGTGTGTGAGAGAGAAACGAAATTGAAAGTGTAACAATGCTTCTACACAAGGGTTCTATTTATAAAACCACTTGTGTGGGCTGCAAGCTAAAAAGCCCACTCAAGTGTATATGGCCCATATCTTATAATATGCCAAAATCACTTAAGCGCGTGGTACCTTACCATATTTCGTATTCTACTTAAGTACACCGTACCTTACGATGTTCTATAATTCACTTAAGGGCACCGTACATTACGGTATTCCTTAATTACTCTATCTCTCATCAATCCGTCCTTTGTGTGTGACCCTATAGGTTTTCGCGACATCAGCAATTATATTAAATCACTTATTTAACATAATAAACAGTGAGCGGTATCTAGCAACACATCACTGCTACCCAAGACACGAAAATGTCATGTGATCTGACAAATCCTTCTGTGATAATAATTATGTGTATAGTTACCCTTTTGCCCTTATGTCTATATTGAACACAAGGCATAGACTGTGTCATCCTTGTCCAGTTCAATATTGGGCCCATAGACATTTATCTTGTTACACAGGATGGGCAAATTCCATCTAGGTCACTCATGTCCCTTAGCATGCTTCGTGGAGTACCCATAAATTGTCTTTATGGTCATCCAACTACGGACAATGTTTGATCAGCAATAAGGCACTCGACTCTACATCTAGGGTCCATAGTGGTTTCAGGTCGAAGGGTGGTATACACCATTATCACCATGAGAATAACTTATGACACTTTGCATAACATTCTATATAGTATTCTCATAGCGGGTCAATCCAGTATAAATATTACTCTTAATATTCATACATATGTTTAAGACTTGATAACTCTTTATCCATGATCCATGAGATGTGATCATCATTATAGAAACATAATAGTCTTCATGCTTTAATGTTATCCCACTTCACAATAAAGCTTGACTACGGATACTTTAAGAATAGTGTCCTTATGTTTAATCTGATCTCATGATTAAGTCATACTTGATGCATTAAACGGACTAGCTATTCTAGGGACTTTATTAAACAAACATAATAAAGAAAAAGCCTTTTATTATTAATAAATAATTCAATACAAGTACCAAAAGTATTGGCCTCTAGGGCTTACACCAACAAGGTGTACCAAGCATGTTGGGCTATGGTTACCTTTAGATACTTTTGAAAGAGAAGTAGCTTCGATGTTTTCCCTTAAAAGCTTTTTTTAGTAAAAGTTGTTTACCCGAAATTTCCAATGCAATGTTAATTAAGGAAAGTCATACTTCACAAACAAAGAAGGAAAAGTAAAAGTATTTAGCATGTATGATGGAATCTATTTTATTGATAAAAATGATCCCAAAAGTGGATGACTTGTATAAGAAAAGAAATTCTTATAAGAGGTGATTGCAAAAAGAAATTGAAAAAATATAATGGCAATGGAAATAAATCAGTTTTCTACCAAGTTTCGATTCTTCTCTAGTCCTTATGTCCTCGAAGGTCCTTTGATCTTGCTTCGAGAGAAAGTGATTGGATTGACTCGTTGGGGAGTGTGGAAGATTCTTTGCGGAATGCAACCTCTCGCTTTCATGAATCCCTAATTTTTGCTTAGACCGCCCGCCCTTTCGGGTTTTCAGTCTACTAGGATACCCATTTTTGGGTCGCCCTTTCGGGTTTTCAACTTATCATTTTTTTAGGTGTAGTATCTTTTGACTGCATCCGCATTCATTGGGGAAAGACCTTATTGTTGTGTGCCATCTTGATACAATTTTGGTAAAGCTGGCCATGGCAAATGGCTGCTAAGCGCTTCTCATCAATGAGGTTCAGTTGGTCAAATTTGGCTTGTACCTATTCGGCTTCATCGAGCTTGACATTGGTCAAAATCCTTAAGGAATGAATCTCTACTTCAACCGACAAAACTACATCCATACCATACATAAGAGAGAAGGGGGTTGCCCTAGTGAAGGTACATACAAAGGTACGATAGACATGCAACGTAAACAGGAGCATCTCATGCCAATATTTATAGGTTTCCATCATCTTTTGCACGATTTTCTTGATGTTTTGGTTGGCAGCCTCAACAATACCATCCATCTTTGGTCGATACGATGATGGGTTGTGATGTTTAATCTTGAAGCTCTTGCATAGCTCTTTCATCATCTTTTTATTGAGGTTAGATCCATTGTCAGTAATGATCTTGTTTGGGACCCCATAACGACAAATGATTTCCTTCTTCAAGAAATAAGCCACCACTTGTCTTGTGATGTTTGTATACGAGACTGCTTCCACCCATTTAGTGAAGTAGTTTATGGCTACCAAGATAAATCGATGTCCGTTCGAGGCAGTTGGCTCAATGTGTCGAATCACGTCAATACCACACATGGAAAAGGCCAAGGTGATGTAAGTACATTGAGTGGTATCGGTGGTACATGAATTATGTCGACATAAATTTGGAATTTATGGCAAGTTTGGATGTGGCGGTAATAGTCAACCTCCATGGTCATCTAATAGTAATCGGCCCTCAAGATTTTTTTACCATCGTGTGTCCATTGGCATGTGTCCCAAAGAACCCTTCATGGATATCCATTATAATCCGGTTTGCTTAGCTTTTGTCTACATATCTAAGCAAGATCGAGTCATGATTCCTTTTGTATATAACCCTTCCACTTAAGAAGAAATTGGATGATAGCTTCCGAAGGTACTTCTTATCGGTGATGGATGCATTCTCAAGATATTATTGGCTTTCCAAGAACTTCATGATGTTATAGAACCAAGGATAGCCATCAGACCCGTCTTCAGTTGCCAAACAGTAAGCTAGCTCGTCCAAGTAGTCAAGGTGTAAACTTGGTGCTTCATTTTTCTATTTGACCTTAAACATGGATGAAAGAGTTGTTAAGGCGTCATCCAACGTATTTTCCTCTCATGGGATGTGTTAGAATGTAATCTCGTCAAAGTACGTGATCAACTTAAAAACATGCTCCTTGTAAGGGATTAGCTTGTGATATCGGGCTTCACATTCTCCTTTGACTTGGCTAATAGTCAAAGATGAATATCCATAGACTTCAACGATTTTGATCCTAATATCAATAACAACTTCAATGCCGAAGATACAAGCCTTGTATTCCGCCATATTATTGGTACATTCAAAATATAACCTTGCAGTGAAGGGTAAGTAAAAACCAGTTGGGGCGGTGATGATTGTCCCAATTCCATTTCCTTGAGCGTTAGAAGCTCCATCAAATACAAGTGTCCACCGAGATCCAGGTTCTGGTCCTTCCTCGGGGCGGAGGATGTTGCAGTCCCTTATCAACATGATGTCCTCATCAGGGAACTCAAAGCACATGGATTGATAATCCTTCAAGGGTTGGTGAGCAAGATAATCAGATAGCACATTTCCTTTGACCGCTTTCTATGTGACATGTTGGATATACTCAGTTAGGGCCATTTACCAACAGGCTACTGTATCGATTAAAGCATGCTTCTCTAAGATATACTTGACTAGATCCATCTTGGAGATCAGGAGTGTTGTATGAGTGAGCATGTATTACCTTAATCATTTTGCAGCCTTTCTCAAGGATCGAATACCTACTCTCACAATCGATAAAATTCTTGCTTAAGTAGTATATGGCCTGCTCATTCCTTCTAGTTTCGTCATGTTAGCCGAGGATACATCCCAGAGATCCCCCGAGGACTTTTAGGTACATGCTCAATAGTCTTCCAGGCATAAGAGGCATCAAAATTGGAGGCTCTTGCAGGTACTCCTTGATCTTCTCAAAGGCATTTTGATAGTTGTTGTTCCAAATGACGACTTAATCATTTCTAAGTAGTTTGAAAATTGGCTCACAGGTGGTCGTTAGGTGAGATATGAATCTAGCTATGTAGTTAAATCTCCCAAGAAATCCTCGAACCTCCTTTTCAGTTTTAGGTGCAGGCATAACTTGTACGGCCTTTACCTTCTCAGGATTTACTTCGATGCCTCATCGGCTGATAATAAAACCTAGCGGTTTTCTAGATCTTACTCCAAATGTGAATTTACTAGGATTGAGCCACAATCTGAATTTGCTCAGACGTTCAAATAACTTCTCTAGGTTAACCAAATGATCCTCTTCAGTTTGGGACTTGGAAATCATGTCGTCAACGTGAACTTCAATCTCTTTATGAATCATATCATGAAAGAGTGTCACCATTGCACGTTGGTACATTGCGCCGATGTTATTTAAGTCAAAGGGCATGACCTTGTAGTAGAAAGTTCCCCATGGGGTGATGAAGGTAGTCTTCTCCATGTCGTCGAGAGCCATTCTGATTTGGTTGTAACCAGAGAAACCATCCATAAAGGAGAAGACAACGAATTGAGTTGTGTTATCCACTAGCAGATCAATGTGAGGCAATAAGAAGTCATCTTTAGGACTTGCTCTATTCAAATCTCTGTAGTCTATGCACATACATACTTTTCTGTCCTTTTTAGGTATGGGTAAGATGTTGGCAATCCACTGAGGGTAGTTGGAAACTGCTAGAAAACTCGCATTGAGCTGGTTTTGTACTTTCTCTTTGATCTTCATTGCCATGTCAGGCCTTGTTCTTCTCAACTTCTGCTTGACCGAAGGGCAGTCTGCTTTGAGAGGTAATTGGTGGACCATGATGTTAGTATCGAGACCAGGCATGTCTTGGTAGGATCATGCAAACACATCCATGTACTCTTGTAGGAGTTTGACCAGCTTCTCTTTCACATCATCTTGTAGGGCTGCTCATATTCTGACCTTTTTCACTTTCTCTTTGGTTCCAAGATTGACCAATTCTATCGACTCTTCATGCAGTTGGATGACCTTTGACTCTTGCTTTAGCAGTCGAGCTAACTCCTCAATGAGCTTACAATCTTCCTCACAGACTTTGTTAGCATGATTGATTGGATTGTCGAAGTCATATGGGACCATAACAGGATCGTTGTTGGTGATAATCAGGGGAAATCTGCATGATTTATAGTTCGTGCTTTTATTTTTGTGAAAGAGAGAAAAATAAAGGAAAACTTTAAAAGGAAATAAGAAAACATTTCCATTTTTTTATTGTTGTTAAGTGAAAAGTAAAAAATAAATGAAAGACAAAGAGCATAATTTGAATGCAAAGAGTGATGATTTCATTTATTGATTGATTGAAAATTTAACGGGGGCCCTAACAAATGGTTCCCCCATGCTTTGGGCATAACATAGGTTCTTTTTTCTTAAAAGGGAAATAAACAAAACAGGAAATTACTTTTCAAATAGGGTAACTTCAGGTATATCCATAACAGTCCAATTGGTTAATTCTTGTCCTTCAACCTTCTTGTACACAAATCCTTCTTCCACAACAATGCTCACTCCTTCTTCTTCCAATGCACTGATTCGGCCGTCTATGAGGTGTCTGACGCTTGCGAAGATTTATGATAATGGGAGCACGCGTCCGTCTACAACTTTTGGTGCCAATCTCTTCACATTTTGGGATTTGTAACCCAAACCGGAGCGGTACTTATTAACAGGCAAATCTAAAACGCTACCTCAACCTTTTGGGTGTCCATTCTTGATCACAGTTTTCACATTCTCCAAAGAGATCATCGGAAATTCTGTTTTCTTCTCTTCTCTCGCAGGGGAAACAAACTCTACATTCACAACTTCAAATGATTGGAATGGGGTCTCATTGTTGGTGTAAGCCCTAGAGGCCTATACTTTTGGTACTTGTATTGAATTATTTAAAGGCATTTACTTTATTATGGCTGATTAATAAAGTCCCTGGAATAGATAGTCCGTTTAATGTATTAAGTGTGACTTAATCATGAGAACACATTAAACATAAGGACACTATTCTTAAAGTATCCGTAGTCAAGCTTTAATGTGAAGTGGGATAACATTAAAGCATTAAGACTATTATGCTTGTAGACTGATGATCACATCTCATGGATCATGGATAAAGAGTTATCAAGTCTTAAACATAGGTATGAATATTAGGAGTAATATTTATACCGGATTGACCCGCTATGAGAATACTATATAGAAAGTTATGCAAAGTGTCATAAGTTATTCTCATGGTGATAATAGTGTATACCACTCTTCGACCTGAAACCACTATGGATCCTAGATGTAGAGTCGAGTGCCTTATTGCTGATCCAACGCTGTCCGTAACTGGATAACCATAAAGACAGTTAATGGGTGCTCCACGAAGCATGCTGAGGGACATGAGTGTCCTAGATGGAATTTGCCAATCCTGCGTAACAGGATAAATGTCTATGGGCCCAATATTGAACTGGACAAGGGTGACACGGTCTATACCTTGTGTTCAATATAGACATAAGGGCAAAGGGGTAATTATACACATAATTATTATCACAGGAGGTTTTGTCAGATCACATGACATTTTCTTGACTTGGGTAGCAGTGATGTGTTGCTAGATACCGCTCACTGTTTATTATGTTAAATGTGTGATTTAATATAATTGCTAACGTCGTGAAAACCTATAGGGTCACACACAAAGGACGGATTGATGAGAGATAGAATAATTAAGGAACATCGTAAGGTACGGTGTACTTAAGCAGAATACGAAATATGGTAAGGTACCAAATACTTAAGTGATTTTGGCATATTATGAGATATAGGCCAAAATGCACTTAAGTGGGATTTTTGGCTTGAAGCCCACACAAGTGGTTCTATAAATAGAGCTCTTGTGCAGAAGCTTTGTATGGGAATACAACACAATTGAAGAGTTGGAATTTCGTATCTCTCTCTCACTCAAAGGCTTCATTCATAACAGCTAGCACTGCGATTGAAGGAATCCGTTCGTGTGGACTGAGTAGAGACGTTGTCATCGTTCAACGTTCGTGATCGCCCCGTGGATCTGTATCAAAGGTTTTGATCATTATCAGAGATCTGCACCAAAGGTTTGAATCGCCACAAGAGGTAACGATTCTATCACTGATCATGCCCATTCGTAAGGATCACTAAATGGAGAAATTTTTAAATTCCGCTGCGCCTTGGATGGCAATTCTCCAACACTCATGTACACCATCTCCTCCTTCAACATACCGAAAAGATGCCAAGTGGATGACCATGATGTCCTCCCCGCCTTTAATTACCACAAGCTTGTTGTTGACTAAATTTTTAACCTTTGATGGATTGTCTATGTGACAACTCCGACTGAGTGTATCCACGATCGTCCAAGTAAACCATTGTAAGCGGGATATATATCCATTACAAAGAAAGTGTGAGGGCCAATCTTTTTGGGTAGGTCAACTTCACAGATCATAGTCCTCCTCGAGCCATCAAATGCTCTAACAACTAACTCAATGGGTTTCATTACCAGCCCTTCAATGGTTAGCTTGGATAACGGGCTCTTGTGTAGGACGTTTAGAGATGAACCAATGTCCAACACCCTAGACAAAATAGTATCCACAGATTCGATAGAGAGTAGAGATTTGTTATGATTTCCCCTCAGACAAGAGATCGTCATCATTAAATCCCAAATTGGTACTGGCTTCAATGTCGTTAACTACACCCTCAAATTGACAGACAGAAATTTCTTGTGGTACATGGGCGACCCTCAAGAACTTTACTAAGGCATCTCTATGTGCCTCGGAGCACATGAGCAAAGGCAACATTGAGATTTTCGACGGGGTTTAGTTGAGTTGGTCAACCACTTTATAGTCGCTTTTCTTAATGATGCGCAAGAATTCTACCACCTCATTGGTAGGTAGGGAGTCTTGCCTTTGCTGGTCGGCTTCAACTTGTTTGCCTTTCTCTTGATTTGAGGTCCCACTATTGTCAATGACATAGGGTGCATGTGCAAAAATTCTTCCACTTCTGGTTACCTCACCAATTCCACTTATATTCACGATTGGCTTATTTGATGCTACAGACTCTTCTTGTACTTTATGTTCATGGATGTAGATAGTTGAGTCATAGATCCATGGAACTACTTTAGTATTTTCAAAAGGGAACAGAGTAGGTACAATTATCAATAAAGGAGTAACCAGATTATCAGAAATGGTCATTGGAGAGAGAGATCATATGGGATTTGTAATGGTTGAACTTCATCATACGGGATTTCCATAGTGGACACATCTTCATTGGTGGGTAGACGCTCTACTACCAAGATTCCTTGGTCCATCAGTCCTTGGATGACAGACTTCAAAACTTTGCATTCTTGAGGGTTGATTAAATAGTGCTCACAGTTAACACTACATACAGGAAACATGTTATTTTTCATCAAAACATTCTTAATATCAAGGAGGGGAGTCTTCAATTCTTCCATACAAGACACCAAACTTCACTGCTGGTTTGTTATGGGGTGGCATCGGGTTTTTGATTACATTTGGGCCGTTGGGCGTAAACATAATAACCTTCGAGTCTATCAAATCCCTGACTTTATGCTTCAAGGCTTTTCAGTTCTTAATAGAGCGACCATAAGCGTTGGAATGGAACTCACATCGGGCATTAACATCATAGCCAGGAGGCAAGGCCATTGGTGGTGGTCCTAACTCCCTTAACTGTACCAATGACCCATGTAACATATATGGTAAAATACCACTGTAAGGCATGGGCGTTGGATCGAATCTCCTTTCAGGTCTTCGTTGATGTTAATGTTTTTGTTGTTGTTGTGGAAAACATTGTTGTTGTTGATGACTTTATTGTTGTTTATATGGTTTTTGATTATGAATTAGTTGTTATTGTTGATATTGTTGTTGATTAACTGGGATAACATATGGTTGTTGATTTTGAATTGGTGCCGCAAGGATAACTTGTTGGTATGGGACACGATAAGTTGGGATTCTTCCTCTCACCAGGACAATTTCATTCGCTTCACCTTCCCTCTTCTTTCCATGAGCTACACAGGGCTTCTTGGCTACACCATACGTGGTTGCGACATTTTGAATTTTGCCCATTTTAATCATGTTCTCAAACCTCTCACCGGTTAGGACTAGATCGGATAAACCTGAAGATGTTCTTCCTACCATTCGTTCCAAGTAGAGACCTTGAAGGTTACCCATAAACATATTAATCAACTCCATTTCTAACAAAGGAGGTTGTACCCTTGCAGCTAGTTCCCTCCATTGTTGCACATACTCTTTAAAAGTCTCTTCAGACTTTTGAGTCAGATTTTACAATTGTGTATGGTTGGGCGCCATGTCGGTGTTGTATTGATAATGTTTTAGGAAGGCCACGACCATATCCCTTCACATCCGTATGTGAGTCCCTTCAAGTTGCATATACCAATCAAGGGAAGCTCAACTCAAAGAGTCTTGGAAGAAATGCATGAGTTGTCGTCGTCGGAATAAGCAACCATCTTTCGGCATAAATCCATAACATGTGTTCTAGGGTCACTGGCTCCTTTATACTTTTCAAAGTCAGGAACTTTGAACTTGCTGGAATAACTACGCCTGAGACCAAACACGTCTCGGAAACGTCAAGACCTAAATTATTGGAGCCCTCCATGCTTTCAACTTCTCCTCGACAGCCTTGACTTTCTTTCCACCTCGTTGGCAGGAGGACCAAAGCCGTCATATACTGAGGTAGCCCTTGGACTAAAGAAGGCGTCTTGCTGATCGTCGATCTCAATAACCGAAGGATGGATAACTGAGGGAGGACCACTGATGGGTGCCCCTACAGAAATATGGACTAGAGTAGGGCCTTACAGAGGCAAAAGGTTTTCCATAGAATAGCAACAGGAATGGCAGTGGCGGCAACATGGGCTCTTTGATTCATTTCCTCTTGCATCTTCGCCATAATCTCTTGCCACGAGCAACGACTTGTATGGTCTTCATCAACTATCCCATATGTGCTCGCACATGGGATACTTCCTCGTGTTAGGTGGCTTGGTTCTGTTCCAATTGGTCCATTATAGCTTGTTGATAATGGCGCGTGTAATAGTGATGCAGAATGATGCATGTATTTTTGGTTTTGTTTTTGAAAATGCAGAATGATGCATGTATTTTTTTGTTTGTTTTATGTTTGTTAATGCAAAGCTCTTAGTTATTCATGTTGTTTAATGTGAGAAACACTTAATATTTAAACATTACAATCAAGAATCAAGATGTAAACATATGTTGAATCACAAAGAAACTTCATTCATCCTTGATAAGGAAATATTTACAAGTACATAGAAGTTGCAAAATACAAGTTTTGAACTGAAAGAAAACAAGTAAACTAGATGTAAACCCTAAAGGTAACCCCCCGAGATCTGCAGAGAGCTTGAATATCGGCGATGAGCTCCGCCATTGTCTTCTTACAGAATTTGACAAAGTGATAAACTTCTTTAGGGATGTTCTCATTGCACATGATCAAATCAGCCTCTTTTAACTTGTTAGGAAACTCTTGGAGAGCATAATTAGTCAAGACAGCCATATTAACATACTTATTCTTTTATTCTTCATATAGAGTTTGGAGGTTTTGAATAATCCCATCCATATGAGCCATTGAAGCTTCTGCCCTACGGAATCTCTACTCCCAATATCTGTAATCTTTTTGCAACTCTATGTAGGCTTGGTCGTAGATTCTCATCTTCAAGTTCTTGATTTGCTCGCAATCTGTCACACCATGATTTTGACCCTGAATTTGTGATTCAATACATTCATCAAAGATGTTGCATCCATGCATAGCATAACATGCATTCCATACTGCATAAGGCTAGAATATCAGCCAAAATAAATTTTCGGATTTACAGACAGACCGGTCGAACTGATTCTCAATCGTGCGTAAAATTAGCGAGCAAAAAATGTCAAAATCCAGTATGCACACGTTAGTATTATTAATCTACAATTCACGCAGTTTAACTTAACCTGTTCATTTTATTTTTCGGCTACTTTTTCAGTCACATTTTGATCACCTTGAGCCTTTTAACCGATCATTTTTTATTTCAAAAATTGATCAAAACATGTATGTTTCTGAGAGGTTTATTTCACAGTGATCATTTTAATGCAGTCATTTTATTTTTTTTAGCACTTTTACGCTTAACTTTTATTTATTTTGAGTCCGTTTATTTTTATTTTATTTTTGTCAAAATATTTGAAATAATTAAATAGAGTTTTCTATGGATTTTATTTTGTTTATTTAGAATAACTTTATTTTATTTGTGTTAGTTTGTTTCTAACTCTTTTCATTAATAAATACTAAAAAGGGAGGACATTTTTTGTCTTAAATCAAAGTTTTAATACTCATGTATATGTATATCATGCATGGCATTGGAGAAGACACAAATGACCAACAATAATACTGAAAATGAAAAGAGTAATTCAGACACAATAAAAAGAGTCATGTAATGCTGCCATCCATGTAACGTCCCTCTCATGGGCATGTAAAGTCCCTCTCATGCAATGTTCCACTCCACCTCACTCTCTCTTTTTACACCTCATAAAGCTCTCTCTTCCTCACCATATTTTTGGACCAGACGATAACCCACTTCCTTTTGATTTTCTTATACTGCTAGCACTATAAAATCACATAAATCATCATTTTTCACACACACAACGAATTACTTCACAAACCAATCCAAATAAAAAACCATATCACGCTACTGTATAAAGCAGATCCTCTTTTCCATTAACTGAACAACACATTTCTTTCTTGTCAGTGACGCCGGTACTCACAGTGAACCACCCCCACTGCAAACCATTCCACCATGCTCCTTTATCTACACCATAAGCTTCTGCTCATCACCTTATAACAACTCCAACAAAATAGCAAAACAGAAAAAAGAAGAAGGAAAAGCAAAATCGTTTTCCGTTTCCGTCAAACCACAGCAACTTTCGAACCATGTTTGAACGACAAGTACCCTAAATTCCTAAAAAGTTCGACAGTCCTGGTGAAGTATTTGGTGCGAGTTCAACAACACTATTGAACATTTCTACACTAAACGCCTGATTTTTGTCTTAATGGATAATGTTTCAAATCAAGGTTTCTGGTGTGACATAGGTATGTGTGTTTTGTTTGCATATTTCATTTTTTTGTTATCAATTAAGTTTATTGAGTTCTGTTGATGTTTGGTTTCTAGTGCTTTGTTTTGATGTTTTAAAAAGTGTTGCATTTTAGTTGGAGTATGTGTGTATGCTAATGTTGCTAATGGTGTGTGTTTGAAAAGTATGAGTTAAGGTAGTAGCTTAGTTTGCATATTGTATTGACGTATGTAATACATAACAAATGGATTTTGTTCAACCTGAAAATACTTCTTGTTTTGGTGAAGTTTAATAATGTGTGTATTGCATCATAATAAACAAATGGGATACGTAACAGTGAGCGATATGATGGTTAGTATGTATATATGTTTTTCATGTTTAGTAGTAGTACATGTTTGTTTGGGTGCAAGAAAATTTGAGTTGCATGTAGTACAAAAGGTTGTTTTGTTTCAATCTCCTTTTTTATTTTTCCCATTTGTATTTTATCATTTGTTTTTCTTATTATTCATACTGCCACGTATCGTTTTGGGAGTGGTTCGTTGAAGATTTTGAAATTAAAATGAGAAAAGGTTATGAAAGAGTCGGTCGAAGTTTTCTCCACTTTTTGTTTTCATTTTTTTAATTTTCTTTTTATCTTTATATTTTATTCTATTTTAGTATATTAGCATTATTTATTTATTTTTATTTATTTTCTCTTTTAACTAACTAAATATTTTTTGAGGCATTTATTATTATTATTATTATTATTATTATTATTATTATTTTTTAGTTACTAAAATATTATGGTTACTAAAAAAGTATATAAAAAAAGAGAGAGAGAGATATGCTTGTGTCTGACGCTGCTGTTAGATTTTATTGCGTTGCGATCTCGAAGTTAAAATCCAATTTAACCTCTGAAAATCGTTTGGACACATAAATTTTTTCTCGAATTCTTATAGAGTGATTCCTACATGAATTCACTTTAAGTTAGCCTAATTTAGATCCAATTGCTTTCAATTTTGGTTGGATTCTTGTCCTGTGGCTTACTCTTGGGCCTTCTTACAATGAACTTTTTTCTTTTTGCATGCTCGCATTTACTTGTCTGGATTTCAATTACCCTCAAATCACTTCAAACAATTTTCATAACTAAATTGGAAGAAAAAGACTACCTGGGTGAAATGACCATATGTAGTCCCGAATGATAAGCCCAAGTTGTAAGAGCTTACAAGCCATAAGTGTCCGTCTTCCCTTCAAAACACTTGTAAATATTCAAACCCTTTTCTTAATAAAATTGGAAGAAAAAGATTACCTGAGTGAAAGGTCCAAGCGTAGTCCCGAGTATTAGACCCAAGTCGTAAAAGCTTGCAAGTCATAAATACTCGTCTTTCCAACCCAAAAAGATTTTCAACCAATCAAACTCTTTTTTCGTCGTCGTGCGTTTGGTCAGAAAAACCTTTTCATAAACGAAAGACATATTGTCTTAAGATTATGCAAAGCAATGCTTTATCCACAATTGTTGAGTTGATATAAGTGACGTTTTTCTGAATGTTGATTTATAAATCTATTCGATGTGATGTATACGTCCTCTCCTCATCTGTTTTGGGAAAAACAATATTTCACGTTGATTAATACAAGATAGCTTTCGCTAAAATCGACCAACAAACAAACATTTTCTACCCAGAACTACGTGTGCCTTGAGTTCTCTATTGAGATATGTAGGAGCAGGATTGCGAAATCTTGTCAGGCACATTAGTAAAAAACTTAGGTTTAGTCCCCTTCTTTGCAAAAAAATCCAAAAACATTTTCTACTTTCTTCTGATCATATTCTTCTTTCCCTCCTAATAACTTGATAAGTCTAACATTTCTAAGCTAACACTAACACATACAACTAACCTAAGGGTTTCGTTGAGTACAACAGACGTGAGGGGTGCTAATACCTTCCCCTCGCGTAATCGACTCCTGAACCCTGATATTGGATGCGATGACCATATCTTATCCTTTCTTTTAGGGGTTTTATCGATATTTTCTCTTTCCCTCTTTAGGAACAAATAAAGTCCGGTGGCGACTCTGTTCAGTCCATTCCACGAGCGTGCGATTGCGCTTCGCTTAGTCGTGTTCTCATTTTTTGAGGTGCGACATATATCGACTTTGTTGGGGAAAAGATATTTCCTTAAGGGAGTCAAGCCTAGTTAGATCGTTTATTTGCCTTTTTTTGTTTACTTGTGTGTCTTTTCTTAATTGCTTTTGTTGTCTTTATTGTCATATTGATATAATCTTTAGTATTGGTTCCATTATGCTTTGGTACTTGGATACTCTGATTACAAACCTTGTGGGAAAGACTCTCTACCTAAGTCTCGAGTAAAAACATAAGATAAGGATTATGGTTGAGTAATGCGGGTCTGCGAGATGAATTTCTCGTTGGGTCGGTGCGAGAACCTCACTTAGAGTAGATCATGTGGAGGATGTCGTCTCCCAACAAGTAAGTTGTCGTAAGCTTCAATATTTTCATTAGGATCCATGACTTTAAGGACCATTTATAGAACCTTAATCCTTCAGCCAACTAGGAATGATGGTTGCGTAGTGTGGTTCCGCGAGATGAATTTCTCGTTGGATCGATGCGAGAACCTCACTTAGAGTAGATTCTTTGGATGGAGTTAACACATGTCAAGTAAGTTGCCACAGGCAACAAACAGTCTAATATATCCATGACTCTGGGAATCATTCTACCCTTAATATCATACCCAATGAGAACCTATTCTTGGAAAGTAATCAAATTCATCACTACCTCGGAATTTTGAACCTGTGTATTGAAAAAAAACAAATATACATGGCTTGCATTGCATTCATTCACATTCCATTGCATCTCATCAGAATGCATGTCATTTTCCAGACAAAATACAAAAAAAACTCATTCATCCATTGTCTATAATCTGTCAGGTGATTTCCTGGCACTATATTGAACCTGTGGTAGGTGTTGAAGGACATTTGAGCATTTGAAACAAAATCAAGCAGAGGTAAGAGGGAATATATATAACTTCAAAGGCCAGGTAACCCTGATGTTGAAAGTTGTGGTAAATATGTCAAATCTTTAGCATGTTGTTGCGGATAATATTGGTCCCCCATAAGGCTTTACCGTGCTGACTAACCCGACATATGATCTCCCCCCTGACTATGCTCCTCAACAAGTTCCTACTCAACTTCAGTCGGTGCATATCCCGATATCCAATGAGGTCCACATGGGGCAGAAAAACCCATTTGTTCATATTGATGAAGAGGGTCCTCACTTCATAAGGAATGTTCCCAAATTTCAGAATCCATGTCTGATGACATGAATAAAGCATTCTCAAGTGGCTGAAGTCACTGAAATAGGTCGTGATCTTGAGAAACGATTGAAGGTTGTGGAAGGTTTTAGCACGTTGAAAATTGATGACATGTGTTTGGTGCTAGACCTGGTTATTCCCTCAAAATTCAAAGTATCAAACTTTGAAAAGTACACATGGGATAGCTGCCCAAGGCACCATTTGGTGATGTTCTGTTGAAAAATGACTTCCTATACCCACGATGATAAGTTGATGATTCATTATTTTCAATATAGTTTGAGTGGGGCATCATTAAGTTGGTACATGAAACTGGAAAGAAGCCATATTTAGTCATAGGAAAACTTAGCCAACGCCTTTTTGAAGCAGTACAAGTATAACTTGGACATAGCTCCAGATATGAGGCAGCTGCAGAGCTTATCTCAAAAAAGAAAGGAATTCTTTAGAGGATATGCACAATGATTGAGAGAATTTGCAGCCCAAGTGCAACCACCACTCTTATAGAAAGAATTAGTTGACATGTTTATGGATACCTTGCAAAGCTCATACTTCAAAAGAATGGTGGGCATTGTGTCATCAAGCTTCTATTACCTAGTGAAAGTTGGATAACGCATCGAGAGCAGCCTTAAAAATGGAAGAATCCAAGACACCTCGAGCCGTCAAGCTAGTGGGACAGAATCCCTCAGCAGCTCCCAAGAGGAAGAAGATAATGTAATAAATGCAGTCATGACAGATGTTGAGTATTATCATGGTGCACCGTCAAAACCTTATGGTCCTTCATCTTTTCAGCGGTCACCATTTCCATCACCATGCTATCCTTATAGGCAACCAATAATTCCTAGAGTGTCATACCATTAACCTTGGACCACTCCTTATTCAAATCAACAAGCCCAATGTCGAGGATATCAAAGCCAACATAGGACTCGTAACAACCTGGAAAGATGGCATGCTCCTCTTGATCCAATTCCCATGTCATATAGTTAGGTTCTACAGCCTTTGATTTAAAGCTCATTGGTGGATCCTAAATCTTCAAAGTTGTTGCCACAACCATACCTACCTGGGTATGATCCAGATGTGCAATGTGGATATCATGAAGGATCAATAGGGAATTCGACTGAGGACTGCATAGCCTTTAAAGCTAAAGTACAACAATTGATTGATAAGAAGTACATAGCCTTTCGAGAAGGAAACTTGGTGGTGAACACCAAACTCTCGCTCTGATAAGTGCAAAGACCTCAAGGGGCATCTCCTAAAGTTAGTGGATCATACATGAAGTCATCCTCAACATTGGCAGTCATGGGACATTGTTATCATTTTGCATTTGTATTTTTTTCTTTTGTCCGTTAGATGCCACTTGTTTTTAAAAATTGTTGTTTTTAATGGTAATATTATTGAAGTGTTCATGAATTTTGAATCAATCCATTCGTATTCACTCTTACTATTTCCCCTTCATTTATGAAAAAAAAGGCAATATCGAATCTTCTCCCATTCACCTTTTTATCAAACTTATGTTTAAGAAAATATTGGAAGGAGGATGATGAAAACAAAACACCCAAAATTGTTATAATATGCTTTCGAGTAGAACTTTGTCGATGATGTAAGGCATTGTTTCAAATCCCGAAACACTGAAGAGATAAGGAGTTAATCGCTAGTCAACAACTTTGAGCCTAGAAGTTGGTGTTTCTTTCTAAATTAAAACCATTGATTTTTAACCCGGGGCATGGTAGTTCATTCAGTTAACTTGACTTTGCATTCAAATTGCAAGAGAAAACACCCTTCGAAGAGGTTCAACCATATATTCCTCTTCACACACCTCAAAAGTGTTGAAGAAGTCATGAAAAAACCAAGAGAAATTATAATGGTTGATCCTCACCAACAAATAACACGCCAGTCACAATCTTTCAAAAAGAATATAAAAAAAAAAAGCCCGCTAAGTTGAACCAAAAAAAGAGGCAACTTAGGCAAAAACCAGGGCATCTCGATGGACCGAAAGCTTCAAAGAAGCGGTCCAGGAAAAATTAAGGATAAAAATCAATCAAAAGAGGTCACTAAAATCCTCAACAAAAACATAATCAAAATAAGATGACTGCCATATTCATGAAAATCTCATCTTGAGTCCTTATCTTACACCATTGAATCCTCTAGGAAGTCGAATGCGTGTGTCAATTAGCTGAACGTAGGAACTGGAGATCATAAAGAAGAAGGGGTGGGTTAAAACTAAAATTTGAGCCTTATATCCTTTGTTTCAAAAAATTGTGAACCAGACCACGTTACAACCATTAAAAGACCTAATTGAGGCAAGGTTTGTTATGAAAGCATACTACAACAAGGTTGTATTAACCTAAATCTAAAAGATCTTTGTTAATCATTTATTCTGATCACATCACCTTGCACACTATGAATGACTAGATCAATATTATATTCTGATCATTGACTCGTTCACTGTCTTTCACCGAATTGATTCAATAAATTTTTTATTTTGCATAAGAACTGCATTAAAGTTACCATTCTTGAATGGATTATTTTAACTACAAGTAATCATTTAGCATCAAAGGAGTCCCAATAATATGCAGTCAGTTGAGGAACTTTATCAAGTGCAAGAAGTTTAGCCAATGGAAAATCACTTTGAGATTCAGCTAATCTCATGCCAATCACCCTAAGAGTCGACTAATCAAGATCAAATCATTTCAAGACTCACACTAGGGCAAGCCACCACAAAGAGCTCAATGAGCCCATCTCTCCAAAGTTGGTCAATCAGAAGCTTCCCATTCTAAGATTTGGTTAATCAGGGGCGTACCACCGCTTCAAAGATTCAAACGTTGGGGCCGACCACCTCAAGGTCATGGAAAGTTGTTTCCAATCTTCTGTCCAGGAAAACCTCTTCAAAGACCCAACATACTAGGGCAAGATAAGCCACAGAGGGGCAAGTCATATCCTTGCCTTGAAGCTGCTCAATCTTATGCCATATGTCAGCAACTGTTAAGTTCAAGACGAGTGTCGGGGAATCATACTATCACCCTATAAAATAACCTTTTGCCTTTCAAAAGAAGCTTTGTTACAAAAGAGACATTTCATCCATTACCCACATAAGGGAACTTTGGAAACCTTCGATTCATTGCATAACTTGTTCTCATGCATTAATCATGTCCCTTTGCTCTAGCGTTAAGCATGCATATCATCTTATTCATTGAGCATATGCCTATAGCATGCAAGAACAAACATCAAAGACCAATTCTTGTTTGGTAGACCATTAAAAAGTCAATTCTCGTATGACGGTCAATTTTAAAACCAGTTCACGTCTGGTAGCCTTTTATTGAAACCAGTTCCTATCTGGTGGCTTATTTCTAACTCCAGTTCTCGTCTGGTAGTCAATTTTATGTTCAAAACCAGTTCCTGTCTGGTAGCCTATTTTAAAGTCAATTCTCGTATGATAATAAACCATTTTAAAGTTAATTCTCGTCTGACAATAAATCATAAAAAAATTCAGTTCTCGTCTAACAATAAATCATAAAAAAAGTCAGTTCTCGTCTGACAATAAATCAGAAAAAGTCAGTTCTCGTCTAGTATGATATTTAAAATTCAGTTCTCGTCTGACAAACAAAAACAAAAACAAAAGACAAAACACTAGTTCTTGTCTAGTCATCTACCCTTTAGGTCCAGTTCTCGTTTGGCAGTTCACCTCAAAGTCTAATTTTGTTTGGTGTCCTTAAACATAGTTCATTTTTCGCAGGAAAACTCTATTATAACCGGTATTTGTTTTACCAATGCCCTTAGTAAAGTCCAATTGTTGTTGGCAAAATCCGTTAAAAGTTGGTTGTAATCCATTGCTTACGGTCAAAGTCCAATTGTTGTTGGCAGGTACATAAAGTTTGATTTCCCTGTCTTTCCTGATGGTTATGTGAAAGTTATGTATCACTCATCATCTTGAGGAATTCCTAGAAGCTTGGAGGTTTTTCGTGTTAGAAAACTCCAACGATGTTGGTTTTATTTGATTTCTCTGTAAAGAATCATTGTAGCTTTTACGTGGATAATCTACTCATAAAAAGACTCATGTTTATCTTTGTTTTGCATAAATTCCGTATTAGGAATCTCCAAAATCTTTGACCGAATGAATTTCTTGTGAGAAATATCCATAACTGTCAGATGTATTCTAAAGTGTCAGGTCATGTATGAACCTGTTGATGAAACTTGCTTTGTATGTTTTCCAATATTGTCCGGTCATGTATGAACCTGTTGTTGAAGTTTTTTTTTGGGTTTTCTAGTGTTGTTAGGTCACATATGAACCTATTGTTAAAATCTCTGTGAAACCTCCAGAATTGTCAGGTCACATATGAACCTACGAATATACTTTCTTTCCAGTGTCGTCAGGCCATGTATAAACCTGTTGATAAAACTCCCTTTGATTTTTTCCCAAGTGTTGGCAGGTCATGTGTAAATCTGTGAGTGAAACTTTTTTAATATCCTAATGTTTAGGTCATGTATGAACCTATTGATTGAACTTTCCTTGATTTTTCAGCATTGTCAGGTCATGTCTGAACCTGTTGTTGAAACAATTTAAATTTTCCAATGCTGTCAGGTCATGTATGTGCCTGTTGATGGAACTTTCTTTGTATATTTTCCAGTATTGTCAGGTCATGTGTTGAACTTGTTGATGGAACCTTTTGATATCCCATAGAATTGCCAGGCCATGTTTGAACCTGTTATTGTTGAATATTCCAATGGTCAGGTCATGTATGAACCTATTCATGGAATTCTTTGATATTTTCCTGTGTTATCAGGTCATGTATGAACCTGTTGACTAAACTTTCCTTGATATTCAAACTGTCATCATGTCATGTATAAACCTGTTATTCAAACCTTCTTTGTATGTTTCCAAATGCTGCCAGGTCATGTTTGAACATATTAATTGAGCACTCTTTGAATATTCAAGTGTTATCAGGCCATGTTTGAACCTGTTGTTGAAAATTCTTTGAATATTCTGGTGTTGTCAGGTCATGTATGAACTTGTTGTTAAAATCTCTTTGCATATTCCCCAATTGTCTTTCCTCCAGCAAGATTGTTATCCCTAGTGAATTTCTACCTACATTTTTTGTTTTTCGTGAGCCACATTTACCGTATATTTCCATCATTCTTCACAAGTCTGTTTATCATCCATCATAAATTTTTTTGCTAGAGTTCATCATATCTATAGCATATCAAAATCATCATCAAAATAAAAAAAGAGTCCCATACCCATGCATAACATATCATATCATGCCATGTGCATGCAGGGTCAAAATCCAGGCCTTCTTGGTATTTAATTATCTTCCGCTATGATCATATGAAGAGTGCACTGCTTCATATTCTCTAGTTGAAGATACTTAAATAGGGGCAACTGTCACACCGTGATTTTGACCCTGAATTTGTGATTCAATACATTCATCATAACTGTTGCATCCCTGCATAACATAACATGCATTCCATACTGCATAAGGCTAAAATATCAGCCAAAATAAATTTTTGGATTTACAGACAGACCAATCGAACTGATTCTCAATTGTGCATAAAATTAGTGACCTTAAATAGGGGCATTTGTAAGACCCCAATTTTGACCCTAAGATCCCTCATGGCATCATAACATTTCATTTGCAAAGCCTCAAGGATCATAAGCATCTGGGTTCCCTTGCCTTTGGGTGGGACCTCTTGTGAGTAGGTTTGAGATCACCAAGCATGCTTGAATTATATATCATTTCTTTCTCATTTTTATTTACTAACCAAAAGCACAAAAATATGCCACTAACATTTCTTGTTTGTAGCTTGAGCAATCACAAGGCCCAAAGCTTCTAGGTGGTCCTTTGTGCAATGATATGGCCAAGAGGAGATGAAGGAAAACATGGCAATGGTTCCCAAAGCTCTCATCCATAAAATATGCTTCCCTAGCATCTCAATTCATCATTTTGATCAAAGCAAGTCAAAGGGTTTGAGGTTTGTTCCTCAAGGAAACCCTAATTCATCTGGTCACCCACAATGCCTTGCTAATAAAGCAACCTCAAACCATGGTCAAATACAATCAAGGGAAGTTATATAATTCATCATTTCATGCATATTTGAGCTTATTTGAGTGTCCTCAATCATCAATTCATCAAGATATGAGTTGTGGACTTGAGAAGTTGATCAGTCAATTCATCTGACTATTTTGCAATGCACTGAGACCTAAATTTTTGTGTGTTGGTCAAATGGAGATGACCCCAAGAAAAAAAATGTTCTTAAGGACAATATGAAAAACTTTCATGTTCATAAAAAATTTATTTGAAGCATGGAAGGTCATATCCCATTCCAAGACATTGTAGGTCATTTGGACTGAAACCCTAATTTTGGGTCAACTTCCCAAGAACGTAACTCATTCATGCTTTTGAGGTGGGATCAAATGCATTGGAAAGCTTATTGTGTCTAATTCAAATGTTATGTTGAAAAAAATTTCATAATCTCAAAATAAATACATGTGATAATGAAAAACATTATAGGTCACTTTGGACCAAATGCATTGAAAGGCAAAAAAGTCCAACTTCAAGTGCCCATAACTTCATCAAAACTCCAAATGATGCAAAATTTAAGTCCATTTTTATTGTCTTGAAAAGATATACAACTTTGATGTTGGAGGTTTTTCATTTAAGGCTTGCATCATCAAAACAGAAGGGCTTGAAGTTGGTTCAATTTGACAAAACTCTCAAAGGCATGTTTTGCACTATGAACTTCATGGTGTGTTTTCATAAATTTCCACACTTCAAATGAGTTTTTGTCCAACATAAAATTTGTTCCTTATGTCAAGACCTTTCTAACCATTACCCATATGCTTATGTTTGGATTTTATAATTGGCATTTTCGAAGAGGTGAAGTTTTAGGCTCATTTATGCATAACATGTTGAAACTCATTACACAAGCCAATTCAATCACATGTACACGTCCATTTCATCTTGCTTACATCTGAACACTCATTTGCCATTGCATTTGGGCCTTCCATGCGCCTGTACAGGCCCATGCATGGAGGCCCCCTCACTTCATGCACACGAATTCTACATGCCTTGCATCACTTTGTGCTATAAATAGAGCTGCTCAGATTCATTCTAAACGAACCTAAAGGCGCCTAAAGCTCTACAGAAATCAATTCCCACCCATACCAAAGGAACTAAGCTCATATTTTCCTAAACCTTCATCATCTAGTCCATTTAAGTTCTGTTTGGCAAAAGGAAGCAAGGAAAGTGACTCAAAGCTTCACAATTCAAAGGTGTTCATCAACTGGTATTTTCTTCGAAACTCCTTATTCTTTGATCTGTTGGTCTTGATATTATGTTGTCTGAAGTCCTCTCTATAGAGGCATCATTGCTGTATGCTCAATTTTCAAAATCAAGCAAGTTCATGATGAACACCATCAAGCTTCCATCTCTGATTTCTCTCTTAACATGAATCTAGAGTGGAAGTGAGTGGTATAGGAGTGATGTACATCACTTCCTCTTTCGATTGATGCCTAGATCGTCCATTTTGGTGAGCATTTGAACCCCTGTGTTTTTTTGCCCTCGCCGGAGCTCACCGGAGAAGACGGTGGCGCTGGCCACCGTCTCTTTGCCAGATCAAATCTGGACCATTGGATGCGCTTCCCACGATCTAATCCTGACCCTTGTTATGTTTGACTCCATTTAATGCATGGTACCACGCCTTGACTCATGTACATGGTAAGCGTTCACTTGTGGAGCGTTTGATCAGCCACGTCAATTAATGAGGCTTGATCAGACGCCTCTCCTTTTTCTCATTTTTCTTAATTTCCATTTTATTTCTTTTATTTCATTTAACTTCAAAAATTCATAACTATCTCATTTTTAATCCAAAAATATCGGACCAATTGCATTATTTCTCTTTTTAATTCTAGTTTCTAAAAATGACTTTTAATATTTTTTATTTCATCATTTGATATTTTTTGTGAATTTTCTCTTTTCTGGTCATTTTAATTCATTTTAAATAGTTTTTGATATTCAAAAAATGCAAAAATATTTTCTCAATCTATTTGAATGATGATGGATCTATGAAAAATATTCTCATCAATTTTTTAATTAATTTGAGATTTATTTGAGATTTTAGTTCAATTAGGTTATTTTTATTCATTTTTAATTGATTAAAAATAGTTTCTGACTTTTAAAAATGCTGAAATTTTTTTGTCAAACTTTGTTTGACCTTGTTGAACTTGGGATAAATCACTTGGACTTTCAAAAGTTGATTTGAAGTGATTTTGAAGTTTGACCTTTCTTTAATATTTTTAATTCAAGTTTATTTTTAATATTAAAAATGCCAAAAATGTTTTGTTCATGTCTTGACTTCCAATCTTCATCTCATTTCTGTTTTTGATTGTTTGACCATGATCCTCAATGTCATTGGTCAACACTGGTTGAGTGGTACATCCTATTTCATTTAATGCATTTTTATTCTTTTCATTTCCATTTCCATTGTTCATCTCCTCCTTCTTCTTCTTTTCCTTTTGATCAATGAGTTAAAGGTTGATAAGTTAGCATTGATTAGGGAGGTTTAATCTTCCTTAATCCAAATACAATTCATCTTGATCAAATGATCTAGTGAATGGATTTGTATTAAGGATAGGTTGCTTGCTAAATCATACAAAAGGCTTAAACCAATACAAGATCATTTCTCTTCTTCTTTTTTTGGCATGGCAAGTTGTTGGAACTTGGTTCACTAATCAAGACTTCTAACTTGTGTTGTTGCCTACATTATTATTGACCGGCCTCAGATAGTTGTGACTTCTACATAAGTCCAATTACGATTGCTTAACATAGCGCTAAATTTTCCTTATGGCACACTAACTACTAACACTAACCATTAACCATTAACATTTACTTTTTGCACTTTACTTTTATGCAATTTACTATTCTTGTACATATTATTCATTTGCTTTTTCCTTTGCTCACTTGAGCACATGTTTATGTTAATGCAATTTGCCTTTTGCTCACTTGAGCACATAATTGTGTATATATCATTTGTGTTTGTGTTTTGTTTTAATTGTTGTGGACCAAATGCAAAGAATTGGACAAGTGGACTTACACTTTAGGACATTCCATATGCAAATTTGGAGTCAAAGAGCAACTAGGCATTGGGCCTTTAGAGTGCTATAAAAGTCAAAGAGCAACTAGGCATTGGGCCTTTAGAATGCTTAATGTTGAAAATGACTTTGAAAGGACCAACTTCTAAACTCTCTCTTGTCCATTCCATGTTTGTTTGCTAGAACCTTTTAATGCGTGTGTTCTTGTGCTAGGGATTCCAACTTGATTCAAATTGAGGAACCATTACCATGAGCTTCTAAGAGAGAGGGATCCAAAATACCTTGAGGAGCTTTCCAAGAGTTCATTTGATTGTTGATTGCTTGAGTTTATGCTTATGTGATTGCTTATTACAAAGAATGGGAGCTACTTGGATCATCAATATGATCTCAAGAGAGGAACTCCATTTGTGGTCTTGTTCTCTTATCCCCTATCTCTTGTATGATTACGACTTTAGCCATTCTTCTTCTTCTCTCCACTCTAACCCAAGCCAAAACCTTTGTGCAAACATTTAACACTTGTTTTCAACATTAGAAACCTAAGCCTTATGCTTTTGATTTTCAAACTTTCTTTTCATAACACTTATTTTGAATAGAATCTTTAATCCACTTTGACTATGTTTTTGTAAATACTTCTCATTCGTAAATATAACCCACTCAAATACTTTTCTTTGTGGTTTCAATGGCCACTCTCTTAATCAAACTCTTTTCATAACCTTTAGCTATTAGGTTTGAATTACCCTTGAGGTAGATGTAATGCTCACCTATATCCTTAGTGATGGAAAATGAGTCTTCCATGCTTATTATAGGGTTAACCCCTCACTAGCATGTTGAAGCTATCCTCACATGGTGGATTTGCGGTTTTGGGTTGAGTTTTCTCCCTTGGATAACAAAAGACCTTAAGGATTTTGGACCAATTAATTCACCAACTCTTTTTGAGATTTTTACCCCGTACTACGAGGTTTTGATCCTAATCTTTTTTAAGATGGTACGTAGGCAATGAGTTTATCCATCCAAACACAAAATGTAAATAACTTATATATTCTCTTCTCATCTCTTCAATCATGTTTGCACAAACAATTTTTCACAAAATACCAACCTTACAACAAGTGTGAAAAGGGCTCCCTAGGAGTACCTTGGATGTTTTGGGTGCTTAAAACCTTCCCATTGCATAACCAACCCCCTTACCCAGATCTCTGACATTTTTACTAGTTTTTTATTTGATAAAACTTTTAGGTTTTTGTTCGCTTTCTAACCATTCCATTGGATAAATAGAAGTGCGGTGGCGACTCGACTTGTATGGTTTACCTTGGATTTAGTCAATATCTCTAATGGTAACGAAACCCTGCTACACCATCTCATCATTTGCATTGACTTTGGGATCACGCCTTGGTATCCTCCTCACCCCTCATTAATTGGGTTTGCATTTGGAGAGATCACCAAGCATATTTGATTGTATCCTACTTTATTTTTCTTTGTTCACTAACTAAAATACCAAAAAATATGTTAGCATAGTTTTATTTCTTTTGTAGGTAGTGTATGCATCCACCTATGCATCATCAAGCTCATATCTAGGATTTTAGACCCTCAGTACAAGGTATCAAGTTATCAAAGGTTCACAATTTTTATAAGCATCATATATGGATCCCCATGTTCTTTATTTATCAATTTGATCAAGAGTTCATCAAGAGTTTGAAGCTTGTTTGCCTTGGAAACCCTAATTCATATGGGTATCTTGTATGTCTTCCTCAGCAAGTTTCTTCAACATTTGGTCAAAAATATTAAAGATACTCCATTATACTTCATATCAAGCATATATGATTCTCCCATGAGCCCCAAAGAGCAAAGTAACTTCAAGTTTGCAAGTTGGTTCAAGGAGGTTGACTAGAGAAGTCAACTGATCAAATCTAGGATTCCCTAGACCCTATCTCCTACAATTTTTGTCATATGAAAATTCTTCCAAGATAAAAGTTACTCTTTACAACATTCCAAACAACTTTTATTTTGGCATAAAGATCTAATTTTTCTTGGAAAGTCCTTTTTTATGGTGAAAGATTATAGGTCATTTTGTCTATGCTCTAGATAGAAGGTCAACTTCCAAGGACCATAACTTGCTCAATTTTTATGATATGAAGATAATCTAAGTTTCATGATAAATTTAAATATGTCTTATACAACTTTTATTCTTTTATAAAGGTAAAATTTAACTTTCAATGGCATGTACCAAGAGGATACATTATAGGTCATTTTGGGCCATAATAATTGAACAAGCAATTTTCCTCAACTTATAAAATCCATAACTCCCTCATGCAAGATTCAAATGGTGTCAAATTTGTTACCAAATTGAATAGGATTGAAATAGATACAACTTTGAAGAAGCAACCAAAGTCATTTGAATCTCATAGAATGAGTTATTCAGGGTGGAAAAAGGGGTCATTTAACTTTTAACTTAGAACAATTTCAACTATGTTTGATTCTTCCAACTTCCACACCAAAATTAATCATGATCCAAGCTTCAAATGGAAAAAGTTTCAACATCAAAGTTGTTCTTTTCATGCTAGCTTTCCAAAGGGTCCAAGATCATGGCATTTGGATTAATTTTGAGGGACTTGCGCATGGGTGCATTGCATGTCCCTATTTGGAAACTTTTGTGCTCATTTTTCAACCAACATTGCATGGTTTCATGAAGTGAGTTCAATATCAAGTGTGAAGGAATTTGGAGCTTTTGCAATCATCATTTGGGCCTTAATGCATGCCCGTGCAACCATGCACACCAAGTTACTATTTTTGACTAACTTTTTTGAAGTGTGTGGAAATGAATTCACAAGGCTATAAATACATGTCTATTGACTTAGAATTAAGGACCCTTGGCCCAAGCTTTGATATGCAAATTCTCCCAACCTCCATTGGTAAAATACCTTGAAGGTTTCTTTGGAAATCGAGTTTTGATTCCAATTCTATTTTGGAATTGAAACTCCAAGGATTCAAAGCCTTTTTGCATCCAAATCATCTCCCGCAAGCTAGTAGAAGCAAGGCCAAGTGAATTAGAATTGAGATCGAGCTTCATCACTGCAAATAAAAGGTGAATTTTCTTGAACTTTCCTCCTTCGATTCTCCCTCAATTCACCATCATTTTTCTTAATTTTTGGTTGGCTGAAGTCCTATCAATGTAGGCAACAAGATTGAGTTGCTTTAAGGTCAAATAGAAACAACTCAGTTCATCCACCTCATTTTTCAATTCCACATATCTCTTAGTATGGTGAGAATTGGAAGAAATGGAGGCCAGATTCGTGCTCCCCTTGATTTTCTCTTTAAAACCATGTATGGATCCTTCATTTTGGTGAACTTTTCAGTTGGACCAGTTCGGTGGAGGCCCCTGAAGAAGATGACTGGATATAGGGATCCGGTGATACGCTGGAGAGATCCAGGTCATCTGATATGGTCCATGGCTTATAATCTTGGCCTTTGGTTTTGATTACCACATTTGTTGCGCATTGACCAGGGTGCGCCATGGATTGCACGTGCGTGGCCATCATATCTGCCACCTCAATTAATAAGGGAGATCTGATGGCCCTTGTTTTTTCTATTTTATTTTATTTTCGGATTATTATTTTAAATAACTCATATTTGTTAAATTCATAATAATATCAATTTTGATCCAAAAAATATGGGACTTTCACCAAAAATCTTTAAATAATTTCCTCTTCCACATTTTATACTAAAATCATTTTTTGGATTATATTTGATACTTTTTGTGAATTTAATAGTTTTTTACTTGTTTTTAATTATTTTTAAATACTTATGACTTTCCAAAAATTCTCAATTTTTTTGTCTAAGGTCTTTTGACCTTGTTGACCTAGGATACATCCGTTGGCCATTTATTTGGTGATTAGAAGGGATTTAAGGTTTTGCCCCTTTCAAAATGCATTTTATTTCATTTTTAAATTGATTTTTAATTATTTAAATGTTTAAAAATTATGTGGAGCTATTTGGTTGACCTTGTGTTGTTTCACCTTTTATTTGTCCTTGGTCATGGTTGATTTGAACTTCTATTTGATCAATACTATTGGATTTAGGGGGTTGATGAAGTGTGAACTTCATCCCTCAAAATGAATGGATAGTATTGATCAAATGAAATTCCTTCCTTGATCAATTTGGGATTTCATTTTCTATTTCACTTCATCTCTTCGTCTTCATCCCCCTTCTTCCCCAATCCTTCATTGACCAATGATTTCTTAGATAATCAATGGCTAGTTGATTCATCAATGACCTTATGTCAGATGAATCAACATGAGCTTGATTGAGATAAGTTCATCCTTTTTTCATGTGTGTGGTATGCTTTAGGAGCTTGGTTCTTTGTACCATGTATCTAGCATGCATTAACACCAATATTTTTATTGCCCGACCTCAGATAGTTGTGACTTCTACATAAGTCCAATTACAATTACTTAACATAGAGCTAAATTTGTCCCAAAGGCATATCATTTTTGTAAGTGAGATTGTAACTCTCCCATCTCTCATGGTATTGTGTGAAGACTTAACCTTTTTTCCATTTGTGAGAGCTAGTGGCATACTTGTTAATTTATCCAAGTTGGAGCCCTTCTCATGGATGATGTCTTGGTTTACGATTCATGCTTGTGAGTGGATGGTTGAGTGTTCTCCAAAGAATGACTTAAACCATGGTTTCCTTCACAAACATTTGACTAACATTTCTTTATTATTGTTTTATCTTTAAATGTCATTTAATTAATGCAATTTAAATTTTAGTACCTTTATCATTTATTGCCATTTACATTCCATGCAACTTGTTTATGTTTCATTCATCTTCACTTTGCTCACTTGAGCCATATCTTTGTGCTTGTATATATTGTGTGCATGTGATTTTGTTCTGTTTGTGGTCTTAAGACCTTAAAATACCTAATAACAACAAAAACCCTAAAAATATGTTGGTGGACTGTTGAGCCCATGCCTTTGAGTGGATCTGAACTTTTGGACTTAGAATAGGAAACTTCCCTATGCTTTGAGGACTTGGACAATGCCACTATCTGAGACTGAGTTATCTTGGCCAATTCCATTCATCTAATACAATCCTTGAGACCACCATTGGTTTATCTGTTACTTTGTTTATGTGCTTAAGTTGTTATTTTGATCTTGTTGTTTTTCCTCTTATATTGTAATTGGTTACCAATGCTGTACTTCTTTGGTGTAAAAATATATTTTCCATATATTATTGATAGGATGATTCCATATGAGATAAAAGTATAATATTTCCCAAATTTTCATATAGAACTCTAAAGTTCCTCTGAAATAAAAACAAATCATATGCACAAGCATTGCATGCATCATGTGCATAAGCAGGTTTTGCTCCAGGCTTCTTGTCCTATGGTCTAACTCGGTGTTCTTCATTTATTTCAAAGACAAGCTGACTCACCGGTATTACACCAGAGCCAACTCTTCAAGACTGATGGATCATTTGGAACAAGAGAACCGCGAGCTGAAAGAGGAGGTAGCCAGATTGACTGCCCTGATGGAGTCATTCTTGGCCGCTCAGAGCCAGTCTTCTTCAACACCTGCAACTCCTCCCTAGAGGACGGTCATTTCTGAGATCGTAACTTCTACTGTGCCTGCTGCAACAACCCACTTTACACCATCTATGCCAGTCGGGTTCCCGTGGGGAATGCCTGCCAATTTCATGCCAGAGGGTTTTGCTTTAACTCTTGCTTCTTTGCCGACATCTAGCCCGGTCCTTTCAGTGCCACCTCCTGTCGTGCACACTTTACCAAGGGTTGAAGATACCATCTATCATTCTGAACCATCTGAGGGCCCAGACGTTTATGAGAAAATGGATGACATGAAAGACCAATTTCTTGAGCGTTGCAAGGAATTGAAGACTTTGAGGGGGAAGGACCTCTTTGGTAAGAGTGCTGCTGAGTTGTGCCTTGTGCCCAATGTGAAGATCCCTATTAAATTCAAAGTGCCTGAATTTGAGAAGTATAAGGGAAACACATGCCCTCTCAGTCATCTTGTGATGTATGCTCGCAAGATGTCGACACAAACTGATAATGATCAACTGCTCATCCACTATTTCCAGGACAGTTTGTCCGGTGCCGCTCTCCGGTGGTACATGGGTCTGGAAAGTTTGAACATCCGCTCTTTCAACGATCTTGGCGAAGCCTTCGTCAAGCAATGTAAATACAATGTGGATATGGCTCCTGATAGGGACCAGCTGAGAGCGATGTCCCAGAAAGAGAAAGAGACCTTCAAAGAATACGCCCAGAGGTGGCGCGAATTGGCAGCTCAGATAGTGCCACCCTTATAGGAGAAAGAGATGACCAAGATCTTCTTGAAGACCTTGAGTTCATTCTATTACGAGAGAATGATAGCCAGTGCTCCCTCAGACTTCACCGAGATGGTGAATATGGGGATGAGATTGGAAGAGGGGGTCCGTGAAGGACGCTTAACTCGAGATGAAGGCTCTTCAGCAAAGAGATATGGAAGCTTTGCAAAGAAGAAGGAGGGGGAGGCACATGATGTGTCTTCCCACGTCAAGAGAAGACCCTTGTGAAGAGGAAGATTGCTCGCCCAGTCAACAACCAGCATCAGGTGGCTCATATAGCACCTGTTTTCAGAGAAGCCCAACATTATCAACAACAACAATCTCAGCAATATCAGCAACAACAGCATCGTCCACAACAACAGGCCTACCAACCTCGAAACAACAACAACAATACCAGCACCAGCTACGAGAGGAAGAGGGTCACCTTTGATCCAATTCCGATGACTTATGCTGAACTCTATCCATCTTTGATTGATAGAAAGTTAATCACTCCGCGAGACCCTCCCGCTGTACCTGCTAACCCCCAGTGGTGGTACAAGCCTGAGCTTCACTGTGTGTATCATTCCGGTGCTCCCGGACATGATGTGGAGAATTGTTATCCCCTGAAGACCAAGGTGCAAGACCTTGTGAGAAGTGGGATTTTGTTTTTCGAGGACGTAGGTCCGAATGTGAAGAAAAACCCATTGCCCGAGCATGAGAAATCTGTTAACATGGTCCAGGGCTGTCCTGGCAAGTACAAAGTTAAATATGTCAGTCATATCCGATAATCGCTGGTTGAGAAGCATCGCTTGCTGTGTGATTATAGCCATTATGAGCATGATCACGATAGATATCGAGTATGCTCTGTCAATCAGAGGGGGTGTCGCCAGGTGCACAGAGATGTTCAAGAGATGTTGGACGAAGGAGTCATTGAGATTCTTTAAAACAAAAATGTTGACGAAGATGCTCTCGAAGTCAACGTAATTTCTCCGGTATTCCGGATACCTGAGCCTGTTGTCATCAAGTATGATGGTAGCAAGCAAAAGGTTTCTCCTACTCTCGTCATCAAGTCAACCGACCCTGTATCGTACTCCTCCGAAAAAGCAATCCCTTATCACTACAATGGTGAAGCAGTGGAAAATGGGAAAGAGGTGTCCCTGCCCTCTTCATCTGTCGTTAACATTGCTGACGTCAGCGGTTTAACCCGTAGCGGTCGTGTATTTTCAGCTCCGTTGAAGCCTCAAGCTGATGCTCGAGGAAATGTTGATGCTGATTTTATTGAGCGCCCGTTTGGGAATGCTGTGAGCACTCCGAATCCGGCACTTGTTACTAAGCCCTCCTCTATATTGAAAACTCCTGTTTCTGCTGGCCCGAGTGGCAATACGAAAGAAGATTGTGATGAGATACTGAGGCTCATCAAAAGGAGCGAGTACAACGTTGTAGACCAGCTCCTACAAACGCCATCCAAAATATCCATGTTATCATTGCTATTGAATTCAGAATCACACCGAGAAGCTCTGCAGAAGGTGTTGGATGTGGCGTATGTGGATCACGACGTCACGATAGAGCAATTTGATAGCATTGTTACAAACATCACCGCTTATAACAATTTAAGTTTTTGTGACGCTGATCTCCCCGAGGAGGGAAGAGACCACAACTTGGCATTACATATATCTATAAGATGCAAGGATGACGCCATGTCCAATGTGTTGGTAGACACTGGGTCATCATTGAATGTATTGCCGAAGACCACTCTCGCGAAGTTATCGTATCAGGGGCCTCCCATGAGGCAGAGTGAAGTAGTTGTGAAAGCTTTTGATGGGTCCCGCAAAACCGTGATTGGTGAGGTTGATCTCCCGGTCACTATCGGACCAAGTGATTTCCAGATTACCCTCCAGGTTATGGATATTCACCCATCGTATAGTTGTCTCCTAGGCAAACCATGGATTCACGAGGCTGGCGCCGTGACATCCACCCTACACCAGAAACTGAAATTTGTAAAGAACAAGAAGCTGGTGGTGGTAGGGGGAGAAAAGGCTCTCCTGGTTAGCCATTTGTCTTCCTTCTCTTATATAGATGCTGAGGATGAAGTTGGAACTCCGTTCCAAGCTTTATCTATTGCTGAACCTATTGAGAAGAGAATTCCTTCGTTTGCTTCTTGCAAAGATGCAAAGTTGGCCATTGAGCATGGTGCAACCACTGGTTTAGGACAGATGATTGAGCTAGAAGACAATAAGTCCCGGGCTGGCATATGCTATTCTTTTGGGGTCTTCAACAAGCAAGGTTTGTTTAAGAGTGGAGGATTCATCCACACCGGTCAAGATGAAGAGGCTGCTGCCATTTTGGAAGAGGATGAAGAGGATTCTGGCAATTTCATCATCCCTGGAGGGGTCTGCAATAATTGGGTCGCTGTGGATATTCCAACAGTTATCCATAAGTCAAAGTAATGTTCATCGTGTTTAAAAACCCTTCTCCCAGGCCAAAAGGAGAAGTGATGACATTATTGGCACATAAATACAATGATGTTTTCATTCAATAAATTCATGTTAAATGTTTGTTTGTCCAATTATTTTCCCTTTTCACTTTTTGCATGAAATTGGTGATCACATAAAACCCTTTAAGATAAAATAAAATCAATCTTTTCATCTGCATAATGATTTGTCTTGCTTGAATTCTAAAAGCTCTTTATATCCAAAAACATTATGCAGGTTGATCAAACCCATTGAACATAATGATCCAACACCATCTTTCAACTTTGAATTCCCTGTATTTGAGGCGGAAGAAGATGATGTTGAAGAGATTCCTGACGAGATTACCCGTCTACTTGAGCATGAAGAGAAGATCATTCGACCACATCTTGAGAATCTAGAAACAGTCAACTTGGGGTCTGAGGATTATGTGCGAGAAGTGAAGATTGGGGCACTCCTGGAAGAATCTGTTAAGAAGGGGTTGATTGAGTTGCTACGAGAATATGTTGACGTCTTTGCCTGGTCATATGAAGACATGCCTGGTCTAGATACAAATATTGTGCAACATTTCCTACCTTTGAAGCCTGAGTGCGTGCCTGTGAAGCAGAAGCTCAGAAGAACTCATCCCGATATGGCAGTGAAGATCAAGGAGGAAGTTTAGAAGCAAATTGATGTGGGGTTTCTGGCGACTTCTACATATCCTCAATGGGTGGCCAATATTGTGCCCGTGCCTAATAAAGATGGAAAAGTCCAGATGTGTGTGGACTATAGAGACTTGAATAAAGCTAGTCCGAAAGATGATTTTCCACTACCACATATTGATATGTTGGTAGATAATACAGCTAAATTCAATGTCTTTTCATTTATGGATGGATTTTCCGGATATAATCAGATCAAAATGGCACCCGAGGATATGGAGAAGACAACATTCATCACACCTTGGGGAACATTATGTTATCGAGTGATGCCCTTCGGTTTGAAGAACGCCGGAGCCACCTATCAACGAGCTATGACTACCTTGTTTCATGATATGATGCATAAGGAGATCGAGGTATATGTTAATGATATGATTGCGAAGTCAAGAACGGAAGTTGAGCATGTATAGCACTTGTTGAAGCTTTTTCAGCGTTTGAGGAAGTACAAGCTTCGTCTGAATCCTAACAAGTGTACATTTGGGGTCCGTTCCGGTAAGCTTTTGGGTTTCGTTGTTAGCAAAAGAGGTATTGAGGTTGATCCTGCAAAGGTCAAGGCAATACAAGAGATGCCTGCGCCCAAAACTGAGAAGTAAGTCCGAGGTTTTCTTGGCCCCTTGAATTATATTTCCAGATTCATATCTGAAATTCTAGTTCTCAAACTTTCGATGTCACACGGGTTGTTATGACATCCAATTCTGCACAGACAAGAATTATGCAGAACTTAAAAGTAAGTGCAGTAAATAACACAAGTAATTATTTACCCAGTTCAGTCCAACATGACCTACGTTTGGGGGCTACCAAGCCAGGGAGGAAATCCACTATTAGTAGTATTAATTCAAAGCTAAACTCCCCCGTTTACAACTCTTCACTTAATCCCTACCCAATGCAATTTCAATCTTACACTAAGATCAGAGTTCCTACTCACTCCCCCTCAATCACCTCAGTGATTACTACCTTTAATCAATATTAAAGACAATTTTGAAGTCACACTTCAAACAACTCTTGATTGTGCTTAACAACTTCAATCAAGATACACAACACTCACGCTTAAAAGCTTAGAGTGACACAACACTTACAACTCAATGAACACCCTATACCAATGCAATCATCTACGTGATAATAGCTTGGCTTACAAGATATGTCTAATACAAGACTCACAAAAATACAGCAGTGAAGTATGATGGACACACTAAATCTTCACGCCTCAAAATCCCCAGTTCTGAATGAAGGAATGACTTCCTTTTATATTGCAGCACTTGGGCCTTGTACTTGTATTCTCCTGAATTTAAGGTCACGCGAGTTCCCCTAAATTCCACATCAAGGTTACTAACAAATAGGCTATTTGTTAGGTTCATTAAATGTAGCTTGGTTGTTGGTTTCCTGGATTTTCTCTCAGCTGTTGAATCCCTGAAGAATAGTCTGAGAAAAATGCTGAAACAGAAAAACTGAACAACCTACAATTTAGCATATGCTGTCAGGAATGAATGTCACAACATTCAGCTTGACATCAAGGACCATATGCTAAGTCTGTTTTTCCTGAAAACAGACTGTACAAATTTGCTGAACTGTACAGGACCAATCTGTCCATTCTACAGTAACAACTAACATTAATAAATGTCAAAGCATCCAATTTGACATTTACACATTTACCCTTAAGTCAGTTCTGTTATCCTCTTGAAGAACAGACTGAGAAACATATTGAAGTGTAGCAGAACACCACTCTGTCTATTGTTCAGTATATGCTGTCAATGATGAATGTCATAACATCCAGTTTGACATTCAGACAGTAGGCCTTATGCCAGGTCTGGTATTTCCTTGATAACCAGACTGAAAATAAATACTGAGTTCTAACAGAACACCACCTGTTCTATTCCTCAGTATCTGCTGACAGAGATGAATGTCACAACATCCAATTTGACATTCAATACATCCTGTATTAGCTAATCCTGCAGTAAACTACTCAAGTGTGTCATGACATCAGTCAAGACATCAGAGTACAGCTAGGTATTCTAACCTATAATGCAGTCACACAAACACCTCCACATCATGTCATGACATTGGAGTCCAGCTAGTGTTTTACCATACAATGCAACCAATTAAACACCTACAAACTCCCCCTTTGGCAAATTTTTGGCTAAAACACTTTGATCTCACAACAGAGTCCATAGCAGCGGAAATCACACATCTAGCAGGAAATTGACCTAGCTAATACACTCAGAGTGGCAGCACACTCACACACATGGAAGTTTAATAAACACCCCACAAGCCAGCACACATACAGAAGTTAAATAAAAACTTCTAATTGCAGCACACACAACCTCTGTCTTGAATATCTGCAAAACAATCTGTTGTCCTGGGGTATCTCCTATTACTCCCCCTTTTGTCAAAAATGTTGCCAAAGCAATACTTTAAACTGCAGACCAATATTACACATAAATGACAGAATTACAGACTTGGTTTTACTTCACAGTTTCAACCAAGTTACCACCCACTTGATCTTGCTTCACAGCTTTGATCAAGTAGTCACACACTTTTGCTTTACAGTAGGTACCACCATATCAGATGCCATGACTTTGTGTCTGACATCCAGAACCACTCCTGCATGAACAGTGTCCTTGAACTTCTGCAGGTGCATAGGCTGCCTCAAGTTAGGATATCTCCTTAACCTCTTGTTGCCACACTTGTTGCAAGTGGCATAGCTATGATCTTTTGACCAATCAGAGCATACTTCCAATTGTTTAATAGGCAGAGATATTAAACAATACATCCCAAACATCATTGGTTGCTATAAGTTCTCAGAGAGACATATTCCCAGTTTTCCCCTTAATTTTCAAACTGAGTAGCATCCAGAGCCTTTGTAAATATGTCAGCCAGTTGGAGTTCAGTGGCTACATGTTCTAGGGTAATCACTTTGTCTTCCACGAGATCTCTGATGAAGTGATGTCTAATGTCAATATGTTTGGTCCTGCTGTGTTGGATGGGATTCTTTGAGATATTGATGGCACTGAGATTATCACAGAACAATGTCATGACATTTTGAGAGACATTGTACTCAGTGAGCATCTGTTTCATCCAAACCAGTTGGGAGCAACTGCTTCTAGCAGCTATGTATTCAGCCTCTGCAGTGGACAGAAATACACAATTCTGCTTCTTGCTGAACCATGATATGAGATTGTCTCCCAAGAAGAAACATCCTCCTGATGTGCTTTTTCTGTCATCAGCACTTCCAGCCCAGTCAGCATCACAGTATCCAGATAGGACAGGCTCAGAACCATGTGAGTACAACATCCCATAATCACAAGTCCCATTGATGTACTTGAGGATCCTCTTGACTTGATTCAAGTGGCTCACTTTGGGCTCTGGTTGGTATCTAGCACACACTCCAACTGCATAGGAAATGTCAGGTCTACTTGCAGTTAGGTATAGAAGACTGCCTATCATGCTTCTATACAAACATTGATCGACATTGGGCCCTCCATCATCTTTGGTTAACTTTAGATGAGTGGGAGCAGGAGTTCTCTTGTGCCTAGCATTATCCATACCAAACTTCTTAACTATGTTTTTGGCGTACTTGCTTTGGGAGAGAAACATAGAGTCCTCCATTTGGTTGACTTGCATTCCAAGAAAATAAGTCAGTTCTTTTACTAACAGTACATTATTCAGTTCTGGGACTCCAAAGCAGTCCAGCTTACCCACACCTTTTATTTTTTCTTTAGCACCATCACCAAAGGTCACATAACTGGTAGTGTGAGGTTGTATATCCACCAATATATTCTCCATACCAGTCATATGTCTTGAACAGCCACTGTCAAAGTACCAGTCTTCTCTGGTAGATGCCCTTAGAGTTGTGTGAGCTAACCTAGCATACCATTGTCACTTCTTGATGGGGACATAGTGCCTATATGTCTTATGCTTAGGCCTGACATGAGGGGCTTGGTTAGGGTAACCATGAAGCCTGTAGCAGAAGGCTTTTATATGGCCAAGCCTACCACAGTGGTGACATCTCCATTTCTGGAATTTCCTCTTCTGATGATTATTCATCCTGGTTCCCTGATGTTGAGACATTGGATGTGACCTCCGCTTGAATTTCTGAACTTTAGCCTTTGGGCGTTTGAGTTCAGCTGAGGATTTTTTCACAAATCCTAAACCAGATATGGTTCCAGACTTCTGTCCCACCTTTAGGATCTCTTCCAAGGTGTCAGTTCCTTTATTAAACATTCTGATGGATTTAGTCATTTGATCCAGCTTGGAGGTCAGCAGGGTTATCTCACCATTTAGACCCTTTATGACTGTCAGATGCTTCTGTCTCTCATCTTCCAGCTCCTTGATGAGCTTCTTCTGTTTTTCTCCTTGTACACGCACTTCTACACTGGTGACACATAACTTCTTATAAGCTGCAGCCAGTTCATCAAAGGTCAGTTCATCTGCACTTGAATCATCATCAGTGGCACAAACACTCGTTAGTGCAGTGACATGTTTAGCAGATTCTCCTTCAGATTCACTTCCAGAATCTCCCTCAGACCATGTGATATCTAGCCCCTTCTTGTGCATCTTGAGGTAAGTCGGGCATTCGGCTCTAATGTGTCCATAACCTTCACAACCATGACACTGGATTCCCTTGCCTTGGTTAACCTTTTCTTCAGAAGTTGATCTTTTCCCGATGTCAGACGAGATATTCTTGACATTAGGTCTACCTCTTTGATCAATCTTCTTCACGAACTTGTTGAACTGTCTCCCAAGCATGGTTATCGCTTCTGATATGCTTTCATCACCTCCAGTATATCCTGCTTCTGACTCCTCTTCAGTATTAGATACAAAAGCTATGCTTTTGTTCTTCTTTTCAACATTCTCCCACAAGCCCATTTCAAAGGTTTGGAGAGAACCAATGAGCTCATCCACCTTCATATTGCAGATGTCTTGAGCCTCCTCTATGGATGTGACCTTCATAGCAAATCTCTTAGGCAAGGACCTGAGAATCTTTCTTACAAGTTTCTCTTCAGCCATTTTCTCACCTAGTCCACCAGAGGTGTTTGCAATTTCAAGAATATTCATATGAAAGTCATGAATAGTCTCATCCTCTTTCATCCTAAGATTTTCAAACTTGGTGGTCAGCATCTGAAGTTTGGACATCTTCACCTTGGAGGTACCTTCATGAGTTATCTTTAGGGTATCCCAAACTTCCTTAGCTAGCTCACAGTGGTGCACCAGCCTGAAGATGTTCTTACTGATTCCATTGAACAATGCATTCAAGGCCTTAGAATTTCTAAGGGCTAATGCCTCTTGCTCCTTATCCCACTCTTCTTCAGGAATTTGCACACTGACTCCATCTTCACCTGTCTTCGTTGGATGTTCCCATCCTTTGTTGACAGCTCTCCAGACTTTGCTATCTAGAGATCTTAAGAAGGCTATCATACGAGGCTTCCAGTCATCATAGTTAGAACCATCCAACATGGGTGGTCTATTTGAGTGTCCTATATCCTTGTCCATGGTACTAGAAAGTAACTTCCCTAGATCTCACCCAGAAATTAACAGGCAGGGTGCCTGCTCTGATGCCAATTGAAATTCTAGTTCTCAGACTTTCGATGTCACACGGGTTGTTATGACATCCAATTCTGCACAGACAAGAATTATGCAGAACTTAAAAGTAAGTGCAGTAAATAACACAAGTAATTGTTTACCCAGTTCAGTTCAACATGACCTACGTCTGGGGGCTACCAAGCCAGGGAGGAAATCCACTATTAGTAGTATTAATTCAAAGCTAAACTCCCCCGTTTACAACTCTTCACTTAATCCCTACCCAATGTAATTTCAATCTTACACTAAGATCAGAGTTCCTACTCACTCCCCCTCAATCACCTCAGTGATTACTACCTTTAATCAATATTAAAGACAATTTTGAAGTCACACTTCAAACAACTCTTGATTGTGCTTAACAGCTTTAATCAAGATACACAGCACTCACGCTTAAAAGCTTAGAGTGACACAACACTTACAACTCAATGAACACCCTATACCAATGCAATCATCTACATGATAATAGCTTGGCTTACAAGATATGTCTAATACAAGACTCACAAAAATACAGCAGTGAAGTATGATGGACACACTAAATCTTCACGCCTCAAAATTCCCAGTTCTGAATGAAGGAATGACTTCCTTTTATATTGCAGCACTTGGGCCTTGTACTTGTATTCTCCTGAATTTAAGGTCACGCGAGTTCCCCTAAATTCCACATCTAGGTTACTAACAAATAGGCTATTTGTTAGGTTCATTAAATGTAGCTTGGTTGTTGGTTTCCTGGATTTTCTCTCAGCTGTTGAATCCCTGAAGAATAGCCTGAGAAAAATGCTGAAATAGAAAAACTGAACAACCTACAATTTAGCATATGCTGTCAGGAATGAATGTCATAACATTCAGCTTGACATCAAGGACCATATGCTAAGTCTATTTTTCCTGAAAACAGACTGTACAAATTTGCTGAACTGTACAGGACCAATCTGTCCATTCTATAGTAACAACTAACATTAATAAATGTCAAAGCATCCAATTTGACATTTACACATTTAGCCTTAAGTCAGTTCTGTTATCCTCTTGAAGAACAGACTGAGAAACATACTGAAGTGTAGCAGAACACCACTCTGTCTATTGTTCAGTATATGTTGTCAATGATGAATGTCATAACATCCAGTTTGACATTCAGACAGTAGGCCTTATGCCAGGTCTTGTATTTCCTTGATAACCAGACTGAAAATAAATACTGAGTTCTAACAGAACACCACCTGTTCTATTCCTCAGTATCTGCTGACAGGGATGAATGTCACAACATCCAATTTGACATTCAATACATCCTGTATTAGCTAATCCTGCAGTAAACTACTCAAGTGTGTCATGACATCAGTCAAGACATCAGAGTACAACTAGGTATTCTAACCTATAATGCAGTCACACAAACACCTCCACATCATGTCATGACATTGGAGTCCAGCTAGTGTTTTACCATACAATGCAGCCAATTAAACACCTACAATATCCCACATGACTGCCACATGTGCGCCGATATTCAAGCTCCTCCAGAAAGATCAGTCCCATGATTGGACCGAGGATTGCCAGAAAGCTTTTGACAGTATTAAAGAATATTTGTCTGAACCTCCGATTCTGTCTCCGCCTGTTGAAGGGAGACCATTGATTATGTATCTGACAGTTCTTGAAGACTCAATGGGTTGTGTCCTTGGTCAACAAGATGCATCAGGGAAGAAAGAGTAAGCCATCTACTACTTGAGTAAGAAGTTTATTGATTGTGAGTCTCGATACTCAATGCTTGAGAAAACATGCTATGCTTTGGCTTGGGCTGCTAAGCGCTTATGCCAGTATATGTTGAATCATACGACTTGGTTGATATCCAAGATGGATCCAATCAAGTATATCTTTGAGAAGCCTGCTTTAACTGGGAGAATTTCCCGTTGGCAGATGTTGTCATCTGAATATGATATTGAATATCGAGGTCAGAAAGCTATTAAAGGTAGTATCTTGGATGACCACTTGGCACATCAACCAATCGAAGATTATCAGTCAGTTCAGTATGACTTCCTAGACGAAGAGATTCTGTATTTGAAAATGAAAGATTGTGATGAACCTACACTTGATGAAGGGCCAGAACCTGGTTCCAGATGGAGTATGGTGTTTGATGGCGCTGTAAATCAATATGGAAACGGTATTGGGGCAGTGATTATTACTCCTCAGGACACACATTTTCCTTTTACAGCAAGGCTAACTTTCAAATGCACGAATAATATGGCTGAGTATGAGGCTTGTATTATGGGATTGGAGGAGTGCATTGATCTTAGGATCAAGCATCTTGATGTTTATGGTGATTCGGCCCTCGTTGTTAATCAGATTAAGGGTGAATGGGAAACAAATCAGCCTGGCCTCATCCAATATAGAGATTATGCGAGGAGGATTTCAACGTTCTTTACCGAGGTTGACTTCCATCATATTCCTCGAGATGAAAATCGGATGGCAGATGCTCTTGCTACACTTGCTTCAATGATTGTGGTAAGACTTTGGAATGAAGTTCCCAATATCACTGTGATGCGCTTGGACAGACCATCTCATGTATTTGCAGTAGAGGAAGTGAAAGATGATAAACCATGGTATTATGACATCAAGTGTTTCCTTCAGAGCCAGGTTTACCCGCCTGGGGCATCTGTGAAAGATAGGAAAACTTTGAGGAGATTGTCAGGCAGTTTCTACCTCAATGGTGATGTGCTTTATAAGAGAAATTTTGACATGGTGCTGCTCAGATGCGTGGATAGACACGAAGCAGACCTGTTGATGACTGAGGTCCATGAGGGTTCATTTGGTACACATTCCAATGGACTTGCCATGGCTAGAAAGATGTTGAGAGCAGGCTGCTATTGGCTGACAATGGAGTCTGATTGCTGCAAATATGTGAAGAAATGCCATAAGTGTCAGATCTATGCGGATAAGATTCATATTCCTCCGACACTTCTGAATGTGATTTCGTCACCATGGCCCTCTCCATGTGGGGAATCGACATGATTGGCATGATAGAGCCAAAAGCGTCTAATGGTCATAGATTCATTCTCGTAGCAATCGATTACTTCACCAAGTGGGTTGAAGCAGCGTCATATGAAAATGTGACCAGGCAGGTGGTTGTGAAGTTTATCAAGAATCAACTCATATGCCGATATGGTGTGCCAGATAAGATCATTACTGATAATGGATCTAACTTGAACAACAAGATGATGAAAGAGCTGTGTAACGAGTTCAAGATAGCACATCATAATTCTTCGCCTTATAGACCCAAGATGAATGGGGCTGTTGAAGCTGCTAATAAGAATATCAACAAAATTATACAGAAGATGGTTGTTACGTACAAAGATTGGCACGAGATGCTGCCATTTGCCTTGCATGGATATCGTACGTCTGTCCGCACTTCAACAGGGGCAACCCCTTTCTCTCTCGTTTATGGCATGGAGGATGTACTCCAGTAGAGGTGGGTCCAAGAGTCGTTATGACCAACTGAACTTGCCTTGCATGGATATCGTAAGTCTTGATGGAAGCCAAGTTGACTGATGCTGAATGGGTCCAGAGTCGTTATGACCAGCTGAATTTGATAGAAGAGAAGAGATTGACTGCCATGTGCCATGGTCAGTTATATCAACAAAGGATGAAGAAATCTTTTGATAAGAAGGTCAAGCCTCGTGTGTTCCGAGAAGGTGACCTTGTGCTCAAGAAAGTCTTGTCTTTTGCGCCCGATTATAGGGGCAAGTGGACTCCAAACTACGAAGGTCCATATGTTGTTAAGAGAGCCTTTTCAGGCGGTGCGTTGATACTTACAACTATGGATGGGGAGGACTTCACTCGTCCTGTGAATTCAGATGCAGTCAAGAAATACTTCGCCTAAAATAAAAACAGAATAGCTCGCTAAGTTGAAAACTCGAAAGGGCGACTTAGGCAAAAATGAGCGTCTCGATGGATTGAAAACCCGAAAGGGCGATCCACGCAAAAGTTAGAGACATATAAAAAATGAATATATGTACCCTGCTAGATTGAGTACCTCACCCTGGGGCAATCTAGGCAAAAAATAGGGATTTGGCAAGTAATTGCATCCTGACAAGACTTTTTTCTACAACTATTATCCGTCAGAGATTCTCGCTCATTCATCACCAACCAAAGCTTCAAATACATCCGATTCAGAATTGGTGGAGAAATGGTCATTATGTTCAATGTAGCCCTTTTTCCAATATATATCACCAATTTCAAATTTGCAAAGATCTATGGAGTCTTGCCATTTGCAGACTACCATTCCATCAAATAAATTTGAGCCTTTATCCAATTATTTGCACTCTTATTTGTTTCTATTCAACAAATGTTTTGCATGTTTTAATTGAAAAAATATCATTGTTTTAAATAATCAAATTTTTCATAATTTGTTTTTAAACAAAGTGAACATTCACAATGACATAGGGATACTGGGAATGCCTGCAGTGCTCTCCCAAGGATGGTAAGATTCTCAATAGGGTAAGGCATTTGTTCATATTCCTGGCATGCTTGCGTCCTCTTCCTCCGGAGCCTCTTGCGGTTCTTTCTCTCGAGCAGAGTGTTGGGTAAGATTATTCATCTCTCCCTCCTCAACAGATATGATCTCATTGGTAGTATTTGGTGATCTTTGGAAGCTTCGGGTTTACGGTTGTTCCCCCCGGAGATCCATCATCCTCTTTGATGACTTCCCCGGTAGAGTTGCTACGTCGGAGTTCATCTATGCAACGACTTTGCCCCAGTTGGAATGACGGATGCTCATTCCCCTGCAGAAATCTTTGTTTCGTGGTATCTCTTGCCCCTCATCAGATTGGATATCTTTCCACTAGGCCTGGCTTTCTCTCTTGAGATGTAGTATCAGATGTTTGTGTACTTATTCTTTGGACCTGTTTGTGTTAGAAATGTCTGTTTGTCAGCATTCATTATACATAAACCACGCATGTGTGCATATAATTCTAAAACATTCAGATATTCATGTTGCATTCTTTGCCATATACTTTTGATTAATATCCCCTGCTAGTTGGTAATACATTTCCCCAAGCAGATGTCTATGTCTGATCCCTCAATATAGGGTCAGCCCCTTAAGCAGAAAGTGTTTATCCTTCCTTCAATATTCCCTACCGATTTATATCCTCGTGGATGATGGTTGTTTCTGCTTCCTCCCAATACATATATTGGGATGGAATTCCCCATTGAGTTATATCCTCATAAGGACAAGCTTTGTTTCATCGTGCCTATCTAGTTTGATCCTAGACTGGCCTCTTATGACTGTTTCCTGCACTCCCCTGTGGTATAGATGAATAAGTTGCTCAGTAGCCAGTAATTATCCATCTTTTCCCCGGTGGAGTCTGTGGTTTTCTGCCCTTTATACCGGTAGTTGTAAACCCTATTTTCATCCCCTTGCAGAGTTAACCTTTTGTTCATCCTAATCGATGACGGTTACTTTTCCGTGGTTTTCTACCCATTATTCGATAGATGTAATCCCTTCCTTGACGGTTATCTTTATCCAATATTCGGTATTGATATTCCTTTACCCCTTTCCTTTTTTGAGCATATCTCTTAATAACCAGTGATATATCTCTTGGATAATTGCTCTGATAAAGCAATTTATCCCCAGCGAGTCATCTCTCATTTACCCTTTGTTGATAATGATTGTTTCTCCCCTGGATTGGTCATCATTATGTACCTAGTTTTCGCTATCTCGATGTCCTCTCCCTTCGGTCGATTTATCCTTTATTAACCCAGTACCGGTTATGGATAATGTTCCATACGAGTATATTATCTATGTTCTGACAGTAATAGATAATATATCTCATGCACTCTCTGGTCGAAGTCCTTTGCTCTTCCCCAGTCGAGTAAGATTTGTATCCCTTTTATTGGAATCGAATGTCTATCCTATAATCGAGTTTTGCTTTTAGCCCTCTTTTGGATGATGAATGTCTTGGGAATATTCCCCAATTCACGCTTTGGTTGGTCACCTATTATATGCCCAGTAACCGGTATCCCTGGTGTTCCTTCCTCCTTGCTCCCTATTATGACTTTTTGTCCCCTTGCGGAGTCAGATTTTCCTGAGCTGAAGGTTACCTTTCTAGGTCTTCCTCAGATGATTTTGGATGATTTATATCTCTCACCGTTATACCGGTCTTAGATATTCATTCTTCCCGAGCATGTTGTTCTCTCACCCTTACACCGGTGTTCGGATCACATGTCTCTTTGAGCTTATTACCCAGTAACTGGTAATACCTCATCCCGTTGCTTCCCCAGGGGAATTTTGTTTGGGTGTTTCCCCAGCGAGGTCCCTTAGTGGATTCTCCCAACCTGAGATCGGATTTTTATCCAAAGTATCCGTTTCAGATAATTTTGCTGTATTGGCATATTCCCCAATACATGCACCTTTGAGTCAGCTCGAGTCTTTCCATTGATTTATTTCATGGATTCCCTTCGTGTCTCCCAGCAAGTTTCAAGTCGTGACCTGCTCACGCATTTTTATCCCTTACTCCCCAGGAAATTTCCTAGAGTCCTTGTCCGATTTATGAGTGTTTTACTCCAGTGGGTTTTCAATTATTCCTGATTTCATCCTCTGTGGACACATATCCACACAGAGTGTTACCGTTTGCATACATACATATGCATCATGAGGTCTCTTAGGGACCAAAATTCGTCTCTTTGTTATTATTTAAGCCCATTCTACCTCGTCGAAACGAAGATTTTGACCTTCACTTCTCCGGCTAGAATGACCTTAAATAGGGGCATCTGTAAGACCCCAATTTTGACCCTAAGATCCCTCATGGCATCATAGCATTTCATTTGCAAAGCCTTAAGGATCATAAGCATCTGGGTTCCCTTGCCTTTGGATGGGACCTCTTGTGATTAGGTTTGATATCACCAAGCATGCTTGAATTATATATCATTGCTTTCTCATTTTTATTTACTAACCAAAAGCACAAAAATATGCCACTAACATTTCTTGTTTGTAGCTTGAGCAATCACAAGGCCCAAAGCTTCTAGGTGATCCTTTGTGCAATGATATGGCCAAGAGGAGATGAGGGCAAGCATGGAAATGGTTCCCAAATCTCTCATCCATCAAATATTCCTCCCTAGCATCTCAATTCATCATTTTGATCAAAGCAAGTCAAAGGGTTTGAGGTTTGTTCCTCAAGGAAACCCTAATTCATCTGGTCACCCACAATGCCTTGCTAATGAAGCAACCTCAGCCCATGGTCAAATACAATCAAGGGAAGTTCTCTAATTCATCATTTCATGCATATTTGAGCTTATTTGAGTGTCCTCAATCATCAATTCATCAAGATATGAGTTGTGGACTTGAGAAGTTGATCAGTCAATTCATCTGACTATTTTGCAATGCACTGAGACCTAACGTGTTGTGTGTTGGTCAAATGGAGATGACCCCAAGATAAAAAATGTTCTTAAGGACAATATGAACAACTTTCATGTTCATAAAAAATTGATTTGAAGCTTGGAAGCTCATCTCCCATTCCAAGACATTATAGGTCATTTGGACTGAAACCCTAATTTTGGGTCAACTTCCCAAGAACATAACTCATTCATTTTTTTATGATTTTGAGGTGGAATCAAATGCATTGGAAATCGTATTGTGTCTAGTTCAAATGTTATGTTGAAAAAAATTTCAAAATCTCAAAAGAAATACATGTGATAATGCAAAACATTATAGGTCACTTTGGACCAAATGCATTGAAAGGCAAAAAAGTCCAACTTCAATTGCCCATAACTTCTTCATCAAAAATCCAAATGATGCAAAATTTAAGTCCATTTTGATTGTCTTGAAAAGATATACAACGTTTATGTTGGAGGTGTTTTCATTTAAGGCTTGCATCATCAAAACAGAAGGGCTTGAAGTTGGTTCAATTTGACAAAATTCTCAAAGGCATGTTTTGCACTATGAACTTCATGGTCTGTTTTCATATATTTCCACACTTCAAATGAATTTTTGTCCAACATAACATTTGTTCCTTATGTCAAGACATTTCTAACCATTACCCATATGCTTATGTTTGGATTTTCCAATTGGCATTTTCGAAGAGGTGAAATTTTAGGCTCATTTATGCATAACATGTTGAAACTCATTACACAAGCCAATTCAATCACATGTACACGTCCATTTCATCTTTCTTACATCTGAACACTCATTTTCCATTGCATTTGGGCCTTCCATGCGCCTGTACAGGCCCATGCATGGAGGCCCCCTCACTTCATGCACACGAATTCTACATGCCTTGCATCACTTTGTGCTATAAATAGAGTTGCTCAGATTCATTCTAAACGAAACTAAAGGCGCCTAAAGTTCTGCAGAAATCAATTCTCACCCATACCAAAGGAACTAAGCTCATATTTTCTTCAAAATTTCAGATCTGAAATTCAATTGAATTTGGTTGAATCTTCAGATCAAAAGTTCCTAAACCTTCATCATTTAGTCCATTTAAGTTCTGTTTGGCAAAAGGAAGCAAGGAAAGTGACTCAAAGCTTCACAATTCAAAGGTGTTCATCAACTGGTTTTTTCTTCGAAACTCCTTATTCTTTGATCTGTTAGCCTTGATATTGTGTTGTCTGAAGTCCTCTCTATAGAAGCATCATTGTTGTATGCTCAATTTTCAAAATCAAGCAAGTTCATGATGAACACCATCAAGCTTCCATATCTGATTTCTCTCTTAATAGGAATCTAGAGTGGAAGTGAGTGGTATAGGAGTGATGTACATCACTTCCTCTTTCGATTGATGCCTAGATCGTCCATTTTGGTGAGCATTTGAACCCCTGTGTTTTTTTTCCCTCGCCGGAGCTCACCGGAGAAGACGGTGGCGCTGGCCACCGTCTCTTTGCCAGATCAAATCTGGACCATTGGATGTGCTTCCCACGATCTAATCCTGGCCCTTGTTATGTTTGACTCCATTTAATGCATGGTACCACGCGCTTGACTCATGTACATGGTAAGCGCGCACATGTGGAGCGTTTGATCAGCCACGTCAATTAATGAGGCTTGATCAGACGCCTCTCCTTTTTCTGATTTTTCTTAATTTCCATTTTATTTCTTTTATTTCATTTAACTTCAAAAATTCATAACTCTCTCATTTTTAATCCAAAAAATATGGGACCAATTGCATTATTTCTCTTTTTAATTCTAGTTTCTAAAAATGATTTTTAAAATTTTTTGTTTCATCATTTGATATTTTTTGTGAATTTTCTCGTTTCTGGTCATTTTAATTCATTTTAAATAGTTTTTGATATTCAAAAAATGCAAAAATATTTTCTCAATCTATTTGAATGATGATGGATCTATGAAAAATATTCTCATCAACTTTTTAATTGATTTGAGATTTATTTGAGATTTTAGTTCAATTAGGTTATTTTTATTCATTTTTAATTGATTAAAAATAGTTTCTGACTTTTAAAAATGCTGAAATTTTTTGTCAAACTTTGTTTGACCTTGTTGAACTTGGGATAAATCACTTGGACTTTCAAAAGTTGATTTGAAGTGATTTTGAAGTTTGACCTTTCTTTAATATTTTTAATTCAAGTTTATTTTTAATATTAAAAATGCCAAAAATATTTTGTTCATGTCTTGACTTCCAATCTTCATCTCATTTCTGTTTTTGATTGTTTGACCATGACCCTCAATGTCATTGGTCAACACTTGTTGATTGGTACATCCTATTTCATTTAATGCATTTTTATTCTTTTCATTTCCATTTCCATTGTTCATCTCCTTCTTCTTCTTCTTTTCCTTTTGATCAATGAGTTAAAGGTTGATAAGTTAGCATTGATTAGGGAGGTTTAATCTTCCTCAATCCAAATCCAATTCATCTTGATCAAATGATCTAGTGAATGACTTTGTATTAAGGATAGGTTGCTTGCTAAATCATACAAAAGGCTTAAACCAATACAAGATCATTTCTCTTCTTCTTTTTTTGGCATGGCAAGTTGTTGGAACTTAATTCACTAATCAAGACTTCTAACTTGTGTTGTTGCCTACATTATTATTGACCGGCCTCAGATAGTTGTGACTTCTACATAAGTCCAATTACGATTGCTTAACATAGCGCTAAATTTGCCTTATGGCACACTAACTACTAACACTAACCATTAACATTTACTTTTTGCACTTTACTTTTATGCAATTTACTATTCTTGTACATATTATTCATTTGCTTTTTCCTTTTCTCACTTGAGCACATGTTTATGTTAATGCAATTTGCCTTTTGCTCACTTGAGCACATAATTGTGTATATATCATTTGTGTTTGTGTTTTGTTTTAATTGTTATGGACCAAATGCAAAGAATTGGACAAGTGGACTTACACTTTAGGACCTTCCCTATGCAAATTTGGAGTCAAAGAGCAACTAGACATTGGGCCTTTAGAGTGCTATAAAAGTCAAAGAGCAACTAGGCATTGGGCCTTTAGAATGCTTAATGTTGAAAATGACTTTGAAAGGACCAACTTCTAAACTCTCTCTTGTCCATTCCATGTTTGTTTGCTAGAACCTTTTAATGTGTGTGTTCTTGTGCTAGGGATTCCAACTTGATTCAAATTGAGGAACCATTACCATGAGCTTCTAAGAGAGAGGGATCCAAAATACCTTGAGGAGCTTTCCAAGAGTTCATTTGATTGTTGATTGCTTGAGTTTATGCTTATGTGATTGCTTATTCCAAAGGATGGGAGCTACTTGGATCATCAATATGATCTCAAGAGAGGAACTCCATTTGTGGTCTTGTTCTCTTATCCCCTACCTCTTGTATGATTAGGACTTTAGTCATTCTTCTTCTTCTCTCCACTCTAACCCAAGCCAAAACCTTTGTGCAAACATTTAACACTTGTTTTCAACATTAGAAACCTAAGCCTTATGCTTTTGATTTTCAAACTTTCTTTTCATAACACTTATTTTGAATAGAATCTTTAATCCACTTTGACTATGTTTTTGTAAATACTTCTCATTGGTAAATATAACCCACTCAAATACTTTTCTTTGTGGTTTCAATGGCCACTCTCTTAATCAAACTCTTTTCATAACCTTTAGCTATTAGGTTTGAATTATCCTTGAGGTAGATGTAATGCACACCTATATCCTTAGTGATGGACAATGAGTCTTCCATGCTTATTATAGGGTTAACCCCTCACTAGCATTTTGAAGCTATCCTCACATGGTGGATTTGTGGTTTTGGGTTGAGTTTTCTCCCTTGGATAACAAATAACCTTAAGGCTTTTGGACCAATCAATTCACCAACTCTTTTTGAGATTTTTACCCGAACTATGAGGTTTTGATCCTAATCTTTTTTAAGATGGTACGTAGGCAATGGGTTTATCCATCCAAACACAAAATGTAAATAACTTGTATATTCTCTTCTCATCTCTTCAATCATGTTTGCACAAACAAATTTTCACAAAATACCAACCTTACAACAAGTGTGAAAAGGGCTCCCTAGGAGTACCTAGGATGTTTTGGGTGCTTAAAACCTTCCCATTGCATAACCAACCCCCTTACCCAGATCTCTGACATTTTTACTAGTTTTTTATTTGATAAAACTTTTAGGTTTTTGTTCGCTTTCTAACAATTCCTTTGGATAAATAGAAGTGCGGTGGCGACTCGACTTGTATGGTTTACCTTGGATTTAGTCAATATCTCTAATGGTAACGAATACCCCGCTACACCATCTCATCATTTGCATTGACTTTGGGATCACGCCTTGGTATCCTCCTCACCCCTCATTAATTGGGTTTGCATTTGGAGAGATCACCAAGCATATTTGATTGTATCCTACTTTATTTTTCTTTGTTCACTAACTAAAATACCAAAAAATATGTTAGCATAGTTTTATTTCTTTTGTAGGTAGTGTATGCATCCACTTGTGCATCATCAAGCTCATATCTAGGGTTTTAGGCCCTCAGTACAAGGTATCAAGTTATCAAAGGTTCACAATTTTTCTAAGCATCATATATGGATCCCCATGTTCTTTATTTATCAATTTGATCAAGAGTTCATCAAGAGTTTGAAGCTTGTTTTCCTTGGAAACCCTAATTCATATGGGTATCTTGTATGTCTTCCTCAGCAAGTTTCTTCAACATTTGGTCAAAAATCTTAAAGATACTCCATTATACTTCATATCAAGCATATATGATTCTCCCATGAGCCCCAAAGAGCAAATTAACTTAAATTTTGCAAGTTGGTTCAAGGAGGTTGACTAGAGAAGTCAACCGATCAAATCTAGGATTCCCTAGACCCTATCTCCTACAATTTTTGTCATATGAAAATTATTCCAAGATAAAAGTTACTCTTTACAACATTCCAAAAAACTTCTATTTTGGCATAAAGATCTAATTTTTCTTGGAAAGTCCTTTTTTATGGTGAAAGATTATAGGTCATTTTGTCCATGCTCTAGATAGAAGGTCAACTTCCAAGGACCATAACTTGCTCAATTTTTATGATATGAAGATAATCCAAGTTTCATGATAAATTTAAATATGTCTTATACAACTTTTATTCTTTTATAAAGGTAAAATTTAACTTTCAATGGCATGTACCAATGAGATAAAATTTAAATATGTCTTATACAACTTTTATTCTTTTATAAAGAGTAAAATTTAACTTTTATTCTTTTATTCAGGGTGGAAAAAGGGGTCATTTAACTTTTAACTTAGAACAATTTCAACTATGTTTGATTCTTCCAACTTCCACACTAAAATTAATCATGATCCAAGCTTCAAATGAAAAAAGTTTCAACATCAAAGTTGTTATTTTCATGCTAGCTTTCCAAAGAGTCCAAGATCATGGCATTTGGATTAATTTTGAGGGACTTGCGCACGGGTGCATTGCATGTCCCTATTTGGAAACTTTTGTGCTCAATTTTCAACCAACGTTGCATGGTTTCATGAAGTGAGTTCAATATCAAGTGTGCACGAATTTGGAGCTTTTGCAATCATCATTTGGGCCTTAATGCATGCCCATGCAACCATGCACACCAAGTTACTATTTTTGACCAACTTTTTTGAAGTGTGTGGAAATGAATTCACAAGGCTATAAATACATGTCTATTGCCTTAGAATTAAGGACCCTTGGCCCAAGCTTTGATATGCAAATTCTCCCAACCTCCATTGATAAAATACCTTGAAGGTTTCTTTGGAAATTGAGTTTTGATTCCAATTCTATTTTGGAATTGAAACTCCAAGGATTCAAAGCCTTTTTGCATCTAAATCATCTCCTACAAGCTAGTAGAAGCAAGGCCAAGTGAATTAGAATTGAGATCGAGCTTCATCACTGCAAATAAAAGGTGAATTTTCTTGAACTTTCCTCCTTCGATTCTCCCTCAATTCTCCATCATTTCTCTTAATTTTTGGTTGGCTGAAGTCCTACCAATGTAGGCAACAAGATTGAGTTGTTTTGAGGTCAAATAGAAACAACTCAGTTCATCCACCTCATTTTTCAATTCCACATATCTCTTAGTATGGTGAGAATTGGAAGAAATGGAGGTCAGATTCGTGCTCCCCTTTATTTTCTCTTTAAAACCATGTATGGATCCTTCATTTTGGTGAACTTTTCAGTTGGACCAGTCCGGTGGAGGCCCCTGAAGAAGATGACCGGATATAGGGATCCGGTGATACGCTGGAGAGATCCAGGTCATCTGATATGGTCCATGGCTTATAATCTTGGCCTTTGGTTTTGATTACCACATTTGTTGCGCATTGACCAGGGTGCACCATGGATTGCACGTGCATGGCCATCATATCTGCCACCTCAATTAATAAGGGAGATCTGATGGCCCTTGTTTTTTCTATTTTATTTTATTTTCGGATTATTATTTTAAATAACTCATTTTTGTTAAATTCATAATAATTTCAATTTTGATCCAAAAAATATGGGACTTTCACCAAAAATCTTTAAATAATTTCCTCTTCCACATTTTGTACTAAAATCATTTTTTGGATTATATTTGATACTTTTGTGAATTTAATAGTTTTTTACTTGTTTTTAATTATTTTTAAATACTTCTGACTTTCCAAAAATTCTCAATTTTTTTGTCTAAGGTCTTTTGACCTTGTTGACCTAGGATACATCCGTTGACCATTTATTTGGTGATTAGAAGGGATTTGAGGTTTTGCCCCTTTCAAAATGCATTTTATTTCATTTTTAAATTGATTTTTAATTATTTAAATGTTTAAAAATTATGTGGAGCTATTTGGTTGACCTTGTGTTGTTTCACCTTTTGTTTGTCCTTGGTCATGGTTGATTTGAACTTCTATTTGATCAATACTATTGGATTTAGGGGGTTGATGAAGTGTGAACTTCATCCCTCAAAATGAATGGATAGTATTGATCAAATGAAATTCCTTCCTTGATCAATTTGGGCTTTCATTTTCTATTTCACTTCATCTCTTCGTCTTCATCCCCCTTCTTCGCCAATCCTTCATTGACCAATGATTTCTTAGATAATCAAAGGCTAGTTGATTCATCAATGACCTTATATCAGATGAATCAACATGAGCTTGATTGAGATAAGTTCATCCTTTTTTTTATGTGTGTGGTATGCTTTAGGAGCTTGGTTCTTTGTACCATGTATCTAGCATGCATTAACACCAATATTTTTATTGCCCAACCTCAGATAGTTGTGACTTCTACATAAGTCCAATTACAATTACTTAACATAGAGCTAAATTTGTCCCAAAGGCATATCATTTTTGTAAGTGAGATTGTAACTCTCCCATCTCTCATGGTATTGTGTGAAGACTTAACCTTTTTTCCATTTGTGGGAGCTAGTGGCATACTTGTTAATTTATCCAAGTTGGAGCCCTTCTCATGGATGATGTCTTGGTTTATGATTCATGCTTGTGAGTGGATGGTTGAGTGTTCTCCAAAGAATGACTTAAACCATGGTTTCCTTCACAAACATTTGACTAACATTTCTTTATTATTGTTTTATCTTTAAATGTCATTTACTTAATGCAATTTAAATTTTAGTACCTTTATCATTTATTGCCATTTACATTCCATGCAACTTGTTTATGTTTCATTCATCTTCACTTTGCTCACTTGAGCCATATCTTTGTGCTTGTATATATCGTGTGCATGTGATTTTGTTCTGTTTATGGTCTTAAGACCTTAAAATACCTAATAACAACAAAAACCCTAAAAATATGTTGGTGGACTGTTGAGCCCATGCCTTTGAGTGGATCTGAACTTTTGGACTTAGAATAGGAAACTTCCCTATGCTTTGAGGACTTGGACAATGCCATTATTCGAGACTGAGTTATCTTGGCCAATTCCATTCATCTAATACAAGCCTTGAGACCACCATTGGTTTATCTGTTACTTTGTCTATGCGCTTAAGTTGTTATTTTGATCTTGTTGTTTTTATCTGATGATTGTTTCTATGAGTTTGCCACAAGGAATATTTCATCTGATACATTTTGAAGACATTAAAGACTGTTTGCTTTTGGAGTGCTGCTTGGATGTTGGCCATCTTTATTTGATGCCTCTGATCTTCATATTGATTGCTTGGATGGTTATGCTTATTGCTTGCTTAAAAGTTCAAAGGAAATGGGTTTCTATCTAGCATTCTTGTCTTTTGGATTGCATCCCATTGATCAGATCTTTTCAACTATAAACTTTTAATTTTTGTCTAGGATAGTCTCTTCATCTCCTCCCACTTATTTAATTTCAAAATATCTCCCTCATTTTAAAACCTTTTTTGCGTGTGTTTTTAACTTAGACTTGTTTTAATGGTTAGAAACCTTGGCCTTATGCCAATGAATTTTCAAGCATATAATTAATAAATTATTTTCAAATACAAAAATATAATTAATAAATTCTTTTCTCACCCCCTCATTCCTTTTTATCAAACATCATTTTCAACTAAAATATTTGCACACAAAAAAGGACTCCCTAGGAGTACCTAGGACACTTTGGGTGCTAATACATTCTCTTTGTGTAACCAACCCCTTACCTGTAATCTCTGACATTTTATTAGTTTTGATTTGAAAACTTCTTATCTTTGGGTTTGTTCGTCCTTTTACACTTTTCCTTTGGAAACAATAAAAGCGCGCTGGCGACTCTAGTTTTATTGATGTCGAGTTAACCAATATCTCAATAGTCATGAATTTACCGCTACAGAAATAAAGTGGAGAATCTACTAGGGAGTAGTCCTCAGTGGGTTCAACCTATTTTTTGTGTGTATATATTTGTATTTGATGTTTGTTTGTATATACTATTGTGTGATACTTTCTGCCTGTGCTTGGTGATCTCTGTATGGTGAGATAAGTTCTAACCCGAACTTGAGTGCAATATAAGATAGAAGGGTGGTATATGTTGGTGTAAGCTCTAGAGGCCAATACTTTTGGTACTTGTATCGAATTATTTATAATAAAAGGCATTTTCTTTATTATGGTTGATTAATAAAGTCCCTAGAATAGATAGTCCGTTTAATGTATTAAGTGTGACTTAATCATGAGAACACATTAAACATAAGGGCACTATTCTTAAAGTATTCGTAGTCGAGCTTTAGTGTGAAGTGGGATAACATTAAAGCATTAAGACTATTATGTTTGTAGACTGATGATCACATCTCATGGATCATGGATAAAGAGTTATCAAGTCTTAAACATAGGTATGAATATTAGGAGTAATATTTATACCGGATTGACCCGCTATGAGAATACTATATAGAAAGCTATGCAAAGTGTCATAAGTTATTCTCATGGTGATAATAGTGTATACCACTCTTCGACCTGAAACCACTATGGACCCTAGATGTAAAGTCGAGTGCTTTATTGTTGATCCAACGTTGTCCGTAACTGGATAACCATAAAGACAGTTGATGGGTACTCCACGAAGCATGCTGAGGGACATGAGTGTCCTAGATGGAATTTGCCAATCCTGCGTAACAGGATAAATATCTATGGGCCCAATATTGAACTGGACAAGGATGACACGTTCTATACCTTGTGTTCAATATAGACATAAGGGCAAAGGGGTAATTATACACATAACTATTATCACAGGAGGTTTTGTCAGATCACATGACATTTTCGTGACTTGGGTAGCAGTGATGTGTTGCTAGATACTGCTCACTGTTTATTATGTTAAATGCGTGATTTAATATAATTGCCAACGCCGCGAAAACCTATAGGGTCACACACAAAGGACGGATTGATGAGAGATAGAACAATTAAGGAACATCGTAAGGTATGGTGTACTTAAGTAGAATACGAAATATGGTAAGGTACCAAATACTTAAGTGATTTTGGGCATATTATAAGATATGGGCCAAAATACACTTAAGTGGGCTTTTTAGCTTGAAGCCCACACAAGTGGTTCTATAAATAGAACCCCTTGGGTAGAAGCATTAAAAACAACTCCACTCCACTCAGACTGAAATTCAAGTAGAGACTTGGAATTTTGTTTCCATCTTTCTCTCACTCAAAGCCTTCATTCATAACAGCTAGCACTGCGATTGAAGGAATCCGTTCGTGTGGACTGAGTAGAGACGTTGTCATCGTTCAATGTTCGTGATCGCCCCGTGGATCTGTATCAAAGGTTTTGATCATTATCAGAGATCTGCACCAAAGGTTTGAATCGCCACAAGAGGTAACGATTCTATCACTGATCATGCCCATTCGTAAGGATCACTAAATGGAGAAATTTTTAAATTCCGTTGCGACTTGGATGGCAATTCTCCTACAGTGGTATCAGAGCCACTTACGAAACCATGAATTTGATATTTGTTTTTGTTCTGTAATAATATGATTAAAGACAGAATGAATCAAAGGTTAAATTGAGATCGATCAAGTTACATATATGTGATATATATAATCCTGATGCAAAATACATTATATATGATATAGTGTTCTCGTTTCATTCATTCAAACCCTCGATGATTGTTTCCCTTTGAGCGATCAATGGTTGTTTGCTTCTTGATCCGACATTAGTATGGTGAAGCAATGACGTGTTGATCAATCATACTGAATTAACAATCGAGATGTGTTTGACGGTTTGAAATTGGTGCATCAGGGTTAGTGACGACACAAGGGTTGTGTTGTCAGAGAGTTATGCGATTGGGGTTTGACTGCACAAGAGTTGTACGTTCTAAACACTTTTCCGAACAGTGTTAACCGGTTAACGCGTATGGTTAACCGGTTAACGAGAAACTGAATACAGCCTTCTAAACATTTTTGGAACAGTGTTAACCGGTTAACTCATATGGTTAACCGGTTAACGGAATGCGAAATAAAATTTTTGAGATTTTCAAACAGTGTTAACCGGTTAACGCATTTGGTTAACCGGTTAACGCAAGGCGGAAAACAGTTTTCCGAGACATTTTTAAATAGTGTTAACCGGTTAACGCATATGGTTAACCGGTTAACGCAAGGCAGAAAAGAATGTTCTAAAAGTTTTCAAACAGTGTTAACCGGTTAAGGCAAGGAAAAATTCACCTGTTCGGCTAGAAAAAGTGCTTTGAAGTATCAAGTGTTGATACGAAAAACGACGTCAATTTTAAATGAATTGTTCATTAAAATTTTCGAGCAGGGGCGCTGCCCCTTCGACCCCGCAAGGGGCGCTGCCCCCTTGACCCCTGTCCGTCACCGTCCGCTGACTGGGCAGCGGAACACCCGTTCCCGCTGTCCAGGCAGCGGACCCCCGGCTAACTCTACGTAGTGTGGTCGGTCTTCGAAATTTTATTTGATTTTAATTAATTAAAGGAATTAATAATAATAATAAAGTGTTTATTATTGCCTTGTGGTGATCGGTTATGGCCTGAGTTTTCCTTTGTTTTGTTTTGGGTTTTTAAAATACGACCTGCATGTCGTGCCTCTCTCTTAATCTCCTAAATGTAACTTCTTTTATCATCTCACTCCCTCGTATGTAAAACGAGTTTCTTTCATGTAATGTAATGATATGAAGAAAGCAAAGCAGTCAGTGCCAAAGAAGGACAACCTTGAAGATCTTGCTTGGAGAAGCTTAGATCGTTGTAGGTTAGCTTAGGTTCTCTCATTGGCTTGGGAGAACAATTGCGCTAGGGGCCATAACTATTTCATTTTGTTTGTATGTATGTTGATGCATGTGAATGTATGTTGATGCATGTGAGAGACGGTTTATGTGATAAACAAGCCGGTGAGATCAGAAAAATTGCAATTCCCTCAAAATAAATATTAAGTTTTAAGCTTTCCAAGTTTTAACACTCATCAAGACTAGTATCGAATAATGTAGGTTTCGCCTACGCGAGGTGCATGTTCTATATTAGTAAGGTGCGATGGGATAATTGTAATATCCAACTGTTAAAACAATGGGTCAAACTTAACTAAACAAATTATAATAAGATTATATATATGTTTAGAAGCAAGAGTTGGGAATGATCCATATGATGGATTGGAATAAGGAGTTATTCACCCAATTGAAATTTTCGAGAGTTGTATGAGATACAATTGGAAGGAGTTCCTACCTAAATAACCTAGTTTTGTGTAATCCGCCTACGCGGACTTAGAACGAAGTGAAATATGGATCTCGACCCACTAGAAAATCTTCCAACGGGATTTTCCGAATCAAATGATGAGGGTCATTTGTTTTGAGTAAAATAGTGGGAGCATATTTAATTAAAGGCCTAATTGAATATGTCAATGATACTTATATTTTCATTAATCCTTATGTAGATTACCATGACAGCAAACACCTCTAACAACATCCTGCGATCAATCCTTGATAAGGAAAAATTGTCTGGGACAAATTTCCTGGATTGGCACCGAAACCTGAGGATTGTCCTCAAACATGATAAAAAGTTGTATGTCTTGGAGACACATGTTCCTGAAGAGGAACCTCCTAGTTCTGCACCTAAGGCAGAAAGAGATGCTTATAAGAAGCATGTCGATGATGCCAATGAAACTGCTTGTCTCATGCTAGCTACCATGAACTCAGAATTGCAAAAGCAACATGAGAACATGTCAGCGTTCGATATGATCGAACACCTGAAGTTGCTCTATCAAGAGCAAGCAAGGCATGAGAGGTTTGAAGTTTCAAAAGCCCTTTTTCAAAGCAAGTTAGCTGAGGGAGCCCCTGTAGGTCCCCATGTACTCAAGATGATTGGGTATGTGGAAAACCTTGAGAGATTGGGTTTTCCCCTCGAAAAGGAACTTGCAACTGATTTGATCTTGCAATCGTTGCCAGATAGTTTCAGTCAATTTGTCCTAAATTTCAATATGATTGATATGGACAAATCTCTTCCTGAACTGCTCGCCATGTTAAGAACTGCCGAGCAGAATCTGAAGTCAAAAGGGAAGTCCATTCTGATGATCGGAAATGGAAAGAGACAGAACAAAAGGCCCACTAAGCAGAGTGATAAGGGGAAGGGCAAGGAAGTTGACAATCCCAGATCCACTACTGCTTTGAATCCTAGTGGAGGCATAGCAAAAGAAGGCACCTGCTTCCATTGCGGTAAGACCGGACACTGGAAGAGGAACTGCCTAAAGTACCTGGAAGATAAGAAGAATGGAGTAGAGACTTCAACTTCAGGTATTTTTGTTATTAATTTATCTACTTCTGCATCATGGGTATTAGATACTGGATGCAGTTCTCACATTTGTACAAATGTGCAGGAACTAAAAAGGAGTAGAGATTTGGCAAAAGGTAAAGTCAACCTACGAGTTGGCTATGGAGCAAAGGTTGTTGCTTTAGCCGTAGGAACTTTTGTATTGACTTTACCTAGTGGTTTAATAATTCAGTTAGAGAACTGTTATTATGTACCTGCAATTAGCAGGAATATTATTTCCATTGCTTGTTTGGACAAGTTTGGTTTTTCATTTATAATAAAGAACAAATGTTGCTCAATTTATTTGAATGATATATTCTATGCTACTGCACAAATGAACAATGGAATATATGTCTTTGATCTTGAAATGCCTATTAATAACATTAATACAAAAGGGTGAAACCTAACGAGTCAAAACCAACTAGGTAAGAATATTAAAACTCTTCGATCAGATCGAAGTGATGAGTATTTAATCCTAGAGTTTGATGACCATCTGAAAGAGTGTGGGATCCTATCCCAACTTACTCCTCCTGGAACATCCCAATGGAAGGGTGTATCTGAGAGAAGAAATTGAACCCTGTTGGACATGGTCCGATCCATGATGAGTCACACCAATCTTCCAAACTGCTTTTGAGGACATACACCATTGACATCAGCTTACACACTTAACCGTGTTCCATCCAAAAGGTTGAAAAGACACCATATGAGATATGGAGTGGTAAGAGACCACATATGTCTTACATGAAGATTTAGGGTTGCGAAGTTTATGTGAAACGACAAATTACAACTAAGCTTAAGCCCAAATCTGACCAATGCTTATTTGTGGGGGTATCCTAAAGAAACAAGAGGATATTATTTCTACAATCCTCCTGAGGGCAAAGTGTTTGTCGCTCGAACTTGAGTTTTCCTAGAAAGGGATTTTAAATTCCAAAGGAACCAGTGGGAGGAAAGTAGAGCTTGAAGAAATTCAAGAATCACAAAGCATCGATACACCTATGGAGGAATTAGAGCAGGAAACACAAGTAGTTGTGTAAGAGCAACCTGCTCAAGTAGAACAAGACCAGCGTAGGTCAGGCGGGATACGTCACCTACCTGAGATATATGGATATCTGATCAAGGTGATGTATTACTCATGGATCAAGATGAGCCTGTGACCTACTCATGGAATCTTCGCCTTGATGAAACAGTAAGACTGTATGGATTCATCAAGAACGAAGATGAGCCTTGTGTCTACAAGAAGGTTAGTGGGAGCATGATCGTATTCCTGGTATTATATGTAGATGACATATTACTCATTAGAATCGATATCCCTACCCTGCAACAAGTAAAGTCTTGGTTGGGGAAATGCTTTTCTATGAAGGACCTGGGTGAAGCAGCCTATCAGAATCTATAGAGATAGATCATGAAATGCTTGGCCTAAGTCAGAGTACATAGACAAAGTGCTGAGACGCTTTAATATGAATGATTCCAATTTGGTTATGTGTTTTGCTTAAATGGTGGCACTGTGAGCTTGAAAAGTTCAACGCAAGATGCAGTTGCTGATTCTACAACTGAGGTCGAGTATATTGTTGCCTTAAGTGCAGCAAAGGAAGCTGTTTGGATCAATAAACTTGGCATAGTCCCTAGCATTGTGGATCCCATTGGTCTCTATTATGATAACAATGGTGTTATCGCACAAGCTAAGGAGCCTAGATCTCACCAACGATCCAAACACAAACTTAGACGTTGTTTGAAAATATGTAAAGTACCTACACTTGACAATGTTGCTAACCCACTGACAAAGCCTCTTGCGCAGCAGAAGCATGATGGCCATACTAGATCAATGGGCATACGGGGTATGCCTGATTGGCTCTAGTGCTAGTGGGAGATTGTTGGTGTAAGCTCTAGAGGCCAATACTTTTGGTACTTGTATCGAATTATTTATAATAAAAGGCATTTTCTTTATTATGGTTGATTAATAAAGTCCCTAGAATAGATAGTCCGTTTAATGTATTAAGTGTGACTTAATCATGAGAACATATTAAACATAAGGGCACTATTCTTAAAGTATCCGTAGTCGAGCTTTAGTGTGAAGTGGGATAACATTAAAGCATTAAGACTATTATGTTTGTAGACTGATGATCACATCTCATGGATCATGGATAAAGAGTTATCAAGTCTTAAACATAGGTATGAATATTAGGAGTAATATTTATACCGGATTGACCCGCTATGAGAATACTATATAGAAAGTTATGCAAAGTGTCATAAGTTATTCTCATGGTGATAATAGTGTATACCACTCTTCGACCTGAAACCACTATGGACCCTAGATGTAGAGTCGAGTGCTTTATTGCTGATCCAACATTGTTCGTAACTGGATAACCATAAAGACAGTTGATGGGTACTCCACGAAGCATGCCGAGGGACATGAGTGTCCTAGATGGAATTTGCCAATCCTGCGTAACAGGATAAATATCTATGGGCCCAATATTGAACTGGACAAGGGTGACACGGTCTATACCTTGTGTTCAATATAGACATAAGGGCAAAGGGGTAATTATACACATAATTATTATCACAGGAGGTTTTGTCAGATCACATGACATTTTCGTGACTTGGGTAGCAGTGATGTGTTGCTAGATACCGCTCACTGTTTATTATGTTAAATGCGTGATTTAATATAATTGCCAACGCCGCGAAAACCTATAGGGTCACACACAAAGGACGGATTGATGAGAGATAGAATAATTAAGGAACATCGTAAGGTACGGTGTACTTAAGTAGAATACGAAATATGGTAAGGTACCAAATACTTAAGTGATTTTGGACATATTATAAGATATGGGCCAAAATACACTTAAGTGGGCTTTTTAGCTTGAAGCCCACACAAGTGGTTCTATAAATAGAACCCCTTGGGTAGAAGCATTAAAAAAAACTCCACTCCACTCAGACTGAAATTCAAGTAGAGACTTGGAATTTTGTTTCCCTCTTTCTCTCACTCAAAGCCTTCATTCATAACAGCTAGCACTGTGATTGAAGGAATCCGTTCGTGTGGACTGAGTAGAGACGTTGTCATCGTTCATCGTTCGTGATCGCCCCGTGGATCTGTATCAAAGGTTTTGATCATTATCAGAGATCTGCACCAAAGGTTTGAATCGCCACAAGAGGTAACGATTCTATCACTGATCATGCCCATTCGTAAGGATCACTAAATGGAGAAATTTTTAAATTCCGCTGCGCCTTGGATGGCAATTCTCCTACAGTATAGTCATGTCGACTTTGAAGGAGTAGTCTTGAAAGAGTTGACATAAGATCCCTCACTCAATGCAGACCTCTTTGGAGTTACTGATGTCACACAAGTAAGTCGTGGATAGGCATTACTTTCTCTAATTTGGGGTCCGAGAAGCTGAGGATCGTAGAACATTTAACCCAACTTGGCCTATTTAGGATGCAGTGCGGAGACTGTTCAAGTGTAAACTTGATAATAGTTGTTACGTGATACTACACTCAGACGAGTTTCTCTTGAGAATACTATGGGTTGATGAGTCAGACATCCAAACCTATAGTATCTGATAGATGGGATCACAACTTTGGGAACTTTTTAGAACATGATCTACATGTTTTTATCCTTAGTACACTCATTTGAGGTGGTTTTTGACCTGACTCCATGCACGTGACTCGCAATAAACCTTTTTTATTCTCGGTTGATCCAATCACTCTCGTCAATATCAATGGAACTTGGGTGTTGATAAAGGTGAAAACCATAATCCACCAAAATGGATGATTGATCTTGATGATTACTTGATCCATCCCTTGAACTTTATTTGTGTTTTCCTTATGTGTGGTTGTTGAATTCATGTATACATGTGCATCATAAAATTCATCACAGAAAATAAATTTCAAGGAAACTAAGGTTGTATTTGCAAATATTTTCAGATCATAGATTATGGACGAAGGGACACTATGAAGTACAGTTTCAGATGTCCCGACTTGAAAGAGTTAAGGAAGTTATCATCCTTTGTAGTTGATCCATTGGATTTCAAGCAACGTCATGGGAAGCTTTTGTCCACATTATCTACTGATGTGGCTGAAGGACTTTTGAGCGTCTTGGTGTAGTTTTATGATCCTCTCTATCGGTGTTTCACTTTTCTTGAATATCAGCTTGTGCCCACGTTAGAAGAGTATGCCCATCTCTTGGGTATGGTCGTATCTAAAAAGGTACCTTTCAGTGGATTAGAGGAGATTCCGAGATCTTAAGTCATAGCCGAGACTCTTCATTTGAAGAAATCCGAGATTGATGCTAATATGACAAAGAAAGGAGGGATTCTAGGGTTGACTTATGAGTTTCTCATTGGTAGAGTTACTACTTTTTCTCAACTTGGTAGCATGGACGCTTTTGAAGCCATCTTTGTCTTGCTTATCTATGGTTTAGCATTTTTCCCTAACATTGACAACTTTGTTGATGTTAACGCCATTAGAATCTTCTTGATTGGGAATCTTGTTCCGACTTTGTTGGATGGCATGTATTTATCTTTGCATTTAAGGAGTTTTAAAGGTGGTGGAACCGTTGTGTTTTGCATTCTTCTTATGTACAAGTGGTTTATTTTGCACTTGCCTCAGACACCTGCTTTCTTGGAGAACAAGCAATGTCTACGGTGGTCTCAGAGACTTATGTCTCTCACTAATGATGATATTGTTTGGTATGATTTTGCCTATGATAGCTTGGATATTGTTGAAAATTGCGGTGACTTCTCTAATAGGTACACAAGGAGGACTTAACTACAATCCTGCTTTGGCTCGTCGTCAGCTTGGGTTCCCCTTGAGAGATAAACCTAATAATGTTCAGTTAGAAGGCTTGTTCTATCAAAAGGGTACAGATCCCCAAAATCTGAAGAGTAGAATGGTGCGTTCTTGGCACAATGTCCATAGGAAGGGTAGAGTCGAGCTTAGTGCATACAATTGTGTAGCTTTGGAAGCTTACACTATTTGGGTGAAGAAGAGAGATTTGGAGCTTAAGATGCCATACGCTTGCAAGAGACCTATGTTTGTGGTTATGGTAGAGACATTAACTCTCCCTAACCAAGATGTAGAGGAGTTGGAAGATGCACTTTCCAAGATGAAGCAAGAGAAGGAACTTTGGGAAGAGCGGTTCCATGCTTTGAACTGAAAGCATGTGGAGTTGCAACTTGAGTCGAAAGACAAGGATGCACTAATTGAGATTCTTGAAGAGCGTGCAGTGAAGAGATAGAGAGAGCCAGAGGATTTATTTTCCTCTAGTATTCCTCAGCCTTCCGGTGCTTGGAAGAAGATTGTTAATCGGCTCATCCTCGAGAAAGCTCAGATGCAGACAACTTTTGTGTCAGAGATTAGACGCATCCGAAGGAAGTATACACCCTTGGCTAGTCCAGTTACTAGGGATCTTGTAAGACTCCAATTTTGACCCTAAGATCCCTCATGCTAGCTCATCATATGCATTAGCTTTGGGATAACACCTTTGCATCCTCCTTACCCATCATTTATTGGTTTTACATTGGGAGAGGTCACCAAGCACATTTGATTGTATCATACTTTGTTTTTCATTATTTACTAACCAAAATACCAAAAAATATGTCAATGTATAGTTTGTTGCTTTTGTAGGTAGTGTGTGTGTTCACCCGTGCTTCATCAAGATCACATCTAGGGTTCAAGACCCTCAATGCAAGGAAAGTAATCAAGAGATGGTTCACAATGAATCTAGACATCATATGTGGATACCCATGATCTTCACATATCATTTTGATCAAGAATTCATCAAGAGTTTGAAGCTTGTTTGCCTTTGAAGCCCTAATTCCTCTAAGTATCTTGTGTGACTTCCTCAGCAAGTTTCTTCATCAATTGATCAACTATTTCAAGGGATACTTAATATTACATAATATTATGCATATATGGTCCTCCATGAGTCTAAAATATCAAGATAATGTCAAGTTTCCAAGTTGGTTCATGGTGGTTGACCAAAGAAAGTCAACTAGTCAAAACTGGGGTTCCCTAGACCCTATCTCCTACAATTTTTGTCATATGAAATTTATTCCAAGATAAAAGCTACTCCTTATTACATTCCAAACAACTTTCATGTTAAGGTCAAGAGCTAGGTTTGCTTGGAAAGTCATTTCTATGGTGAACAATTATAGGTCATTTTGTCTGAACCCTAGTTAGGAGGTCAACTTCTAAGGACCATAACTTGCTCATTTTTTATGATATGAAATCCATTCAAATTTCATGATCAAATTAAAGATGTTATATTCAACTTTTATTCTTGTAATAAGTTCAAATTCAACTTGAAAAGACATGTGCCAAGAGGAAACATTATAGGTCGTTTTGGGCCACTACCATTGAACAAGTGATTTTCCTCAACTTCTAAAATGCATAAATCCTTCATGCCAAATCCAAATTAAATCAAATTTGTGAACAAATTGAATATATTTGAAATAGATACAACTTTGATGAAGGAACGTTTTCCATTTTAAGCCCATAGCAAAAGTTATTCAAGGTGGAAGAAGTGAACATTTGACTTGGTACTTAGAAAATTTTCAAATATGTTTGATTTTCCAAATTTCCACCTCAAAATTCATCATGATACAAGCTTCAAATGGAAAAGTGTTAAAAATGAAAGTTATCCCCCTTGATCTCACCTTTTTAAAAAGTCCTAGATCATCTCATTTGGCCAAGAAATGGAGACTTGTGCATGGGTTCTTTTCAAAGGTTCATTTGGATGGATTTAACATTCACTTTTCAATCTCCTTGGCATGACCACATGACATGATTTCAGCATTTCACATTGGTGATTTTGGACCTGATAGCATCATTTCATGGGCCTATCACATGCCCATGCAAGCATGCAATGGAATTTCTATTTTTGGCCAATTTTGGAAGTGTGTGAAAATCAAATGGATAACCTATAAATAAGACCCTTTTGGCTCAAAATTAAGGACCTCATTGTCGCAGCGCGAAAAACAACCAGCGGAAAAAAAACAGTTTACAGAGCCGCCACCGACGCTATTCATCCTATGACGGAAAGGAAGCGCAGGACTAACCTAAGAAAGGGAAAAGGAACGGTCTTACAACCAGAAATTACAAGGCACGGGAGTCGGTTACGCAAGGGGAAGGTATTAGCACCCCTCACGTCCGCCGTACTCGACGGGATCCATGCTCAAAAGAATAGGAAAAGAATAGAATAAGGTTGCTAATAACTGCTCAAAAAGAATGCACATACTGGAATAATAAAACAGGTGAAGGAAGATGGAGGAAGTGGACTCGGCAGGATGTCGCATCCTGGGCCTACGTAGTTTGTCAGAAACAAACATCAGAGTCGACGTAGTTCGGGGAAAGGGGAACATGCTCGCTAGGACATCGCATTCTATGCCTACGTATCTTCTCTATCCAGAGTAAGAATCAGAGCACTCGTAGCTCGGCTAACGCACGCCGAAACAAAACACCAAAAAGAGACGCTGAGACGTCAAAAGAAACACTCAAAAGGAAACATAATGCCAATTCATGGACTTATATCCGACTCCAAACAAAAACCACAAACAAGAAAACAGAATGCCAATACATGGACTTATATCCGACTCCAAACAATAACACAAACAAGGAAACAGAATGCCAATACATGGACTTACATCCGACTCCAAACAATAGCACACGCTAACCAGCGAACACCAAAGAAAAAGGTTCTCCGATTGACAAACTAATAGGGAGTCTGGAACTCGAGCCTAATAGTTGTCACACAAACACAATGAGACGCTGAGACGTCAAGAGAAACAAAAAGGTTGAAAAAGAAAAAAAAAGGGCGAACAACAAACTAATAGGGAGTCTGGAACTCAAGCCTAATAGTTGTCACACAAACACAAAGAGACGTTGAGACGTCAAAAGAAACAAAAAGGTTGACACACACAGACTCAAAAAAGAAAAAGGTGAACACACACACAAAAAAAACAAAAGGGTTCCCAGAGAGATCTCGCTCGATCTCCTGCCTACGTATCTCATCTGGTATGAGAATCAGGGCGACGTAGTTCCCCTTAACATGGGTACAACTCTCTCCTAACCAGAGACCAGGGAAACAACAAACTAATATGGAGACTGACTCGAGCCTAATAGTTGTCATGCAATCCACAATCCCTAAGTTGAAGTCTCTAATCATGCATCTAACTCACACAGGAAGCAAGTCAGCTCAAAAACATCAACACCAGTGAACAAGTATCACACACTATATCCGCACAAGAGGCCCAAACAATGGGTAGGCTTTAGTCAAGAGGGGTCATATCAACCTCGACAAACAAGCCAAACTATAAGGGTAAATAGGAGCTCTTAACCACTAACATTGAGAGTTAGGGTGAGCAGATCAAAATGGTAATGAGGATGAGACCTCATGCTCTTAACCCTGGCCAGGGTGAGCTTAATGACAAAGAAAACGTGGGGATCCAGAAAGAGGGACCCTATTCCACTTGACTGATTCTATACAGAGATCTTGGGTACATGTTCTGGAGCATCAGCACGTAGTGCGAGCATAAAGAACGACTCACTGAATAACAGGGGATTGATTGTTAATCCCTTCTATCTGTCAATTGCCTCTTCACTTAGGAGGACTTATCAAGTAACATGCCTCATTTAGAGGTCTTTGGGCACAAATGTAAACAAACACAATCAGAGCCTCATAAGGAGGACTTCAGCCAAAATGCCTGCCAAAAAGGTGACAGGACTTCCAGACTACATGGAGTAAGAAGGCTAAACTACCTCAGTGGTGTATCAACCATAATCCAAAGCTTAAGCAAAAGCAAAGCTAGAAAGCAACTAATGTACCTGTACAAAAGCTTAAACAGTTAATATCTCAATCAGAAAACCAACAGACAAACAGTGGAACTTTCGAATATTTATAACTCAATGAACAATGCTCAAATGCAAGCACTCAAATGAAGCAATGAGCTCAATACTTAGAATCCTACAAAACAACCAAAGGTTAGTGCTCAAAGGTATTTGCATCTCACAAAGTGAGACCAAATCCAACCATCAAGGCTAAATGTCCAAACCTGAAACACAAAGCACAATTAGTTATGTGCAAAAACACTAGTGCAAAGGCTAGGTCCAAAACCAAACCAAATAATCAAAACAGAAGTCAATCTTTTGTATAATGCACATTCAAACATGTCACAAGGTGTCCTCAAAAGGACCAACATCAATTCATAAGGCAAAGGCATCAAATGATCAATGCTATACAAAGGCCAACAAATGAGCACAAATTGGACCTCCAACTTAGAAAATCCAAATCAAAACAGAAATGCATCCAATGGCCTTGAGATTTTTTATGAAAGTTCCTCATGTCATAAACAAACAATGTGCAAAAAATCAGATGCAGAAGAGTTCAAATGATAGGTAAACAAAAATGCACAAATTGAATACCAAAAATGTGACACAAATTGTCACAACATATCTTAATGTGTCCAAAACAATGATAGCATATGATAAAAATCTCAAACCAAAGCTCAAAAATCATACCACATGTGAAGATCAAGCACACCAAATTTCAGATCAATTGGATCAACACATAGCATTTCACAAGGCAGTGAACATAACATATCAATTTGGCTACAAGGTTCAATCAAAAATTCCATATTAAAAATCTAGCAATCAACAAATCCTGAAATAAAATGAAATATCAAATGAAATATGGAGGGAAAATATAATTTGAATAAAAATCAGCATGCATCTACCAGGGATCGAACACACGCCGGGCAGGAAAAGATAATATTCAATTGAAATTCAGAAAAAATGCACAATTCAAGTCTCGAACACGCGCGCTAAAGGATAATGAGGATATTCAAAAAATTAAATCCAGAAAACATGCGCCAAGTGTCGAACGCGCGCTAGCCAGGTTAACAAGCAACATGAAACGCTGCGTTTCATTTAATATGTGGCAAGCCACGCAAGCGGTCAAAGAACACTCGCAGGCAAATTCAAAGAATCGAGGCCAATCATAATGCTACGCTAGCACACACGTGGATCCAAGTCAGCTAAAACCCTAGGAATACGCTGAGAGGCCGGAACAGTGGTTTCGGTCGTCTTCCCCGGTGGAATTCCGGTGGAGGTTCATGAAATTTTTCCAGAAATGAACGTATCATACATGGTTCGAAAGATCTTTCCACCAAGATCACGAATATGCATTCAAAACAACCTAAAACCTCATGGATTTCACAGATCGAGCAAAAACATTTTGGATCTCAAAACTTTAATTCAACATATCTTCCTCATTTTTCATCCATTTCACGATCTAAACATATCAGCATGATCACCTAAGTGAGATCTACACAATTATGCACATAAAACATCAAAAGGTGAGGATCGAATTCAACCTACTTGGAAATGGCAGTGGTTGTACACGTGTCCTCAAGCTCTCATATGCTCCAGATCTTCTCCCTTGCACCTCTTTTGAAGCTTTGAATAAGAAGCAACACTTGAATCCTCTTAGATCTTGCTCAATTTCAAACTTCCATTAACATGTTCAAGCTCACGAACCTGCACGAATCTTGCTCAATTGTCCAAACCAAGGGATGAATCTTGCTCAGAATCACTCCATAATCAAGAATATGCAAAGAGATTTGGTGTTTGTGTGAAGAAAAATGAAAATTGAAGTGAGAGAAAAATTGGAGGGAAATGGAAAATTCTAGATCTGAAATTCAGTTCTGAGCAAAAACAGTTAGGGTTTGGCTTTTATATGAGGTGTTAATCACAATGCTAATCCACTTAAGCCTTGGTTAATCATGATTAAGGAAATATGAAGAAAAATGCAAAAATGAGCTTGCATGGCTAATCCATACGTGAACAGTACCATGTTATGCTTCAAATTCACTTAAGACCAACTAATAAACATGATGGAAGAGGTATTTTGCTCATATCTTGAACCAAATTTGAATTGTGAGATTTCCCTCCAAAATACACATGTGAGAAATGATGATCATATGAACTTCTTCCATGCATGGCAAGGCTTGATTTGGAAAGTATTGGTCACAAGGAGTATTTTGCCAAAAGAATGGACCAATTTGGAGTATTGAATCAAAAGTTATGCCACTTTGAAATTCCATGTGTACTTTGTGATCATTTGGCCATAACTTCCCAACCAATCATCAGATGATCATGAAATAGGACTTTTTGAAAAGGGGAGAGAAAGATCTTCAACTTTCATGTTCACCAAAAATCCATTTGAAGCTTCTTTAATGTTGATAATTCAAGTTGAATGTGGACAAAAAACTTGCCATTTTTGGAAACTTGAAATTACAGGTCACTTTCCATTTTTGGAAACTTTTGCCATGACTTCAAAATCTTCAAGATAAATGTTTAGAATGACAAATGGACCTCTTTTGAACATGATTGAGGTGTCTCAACTCATTTCCCCACCTCATAGCCCTCAGCTCTTGCATAGTTGACTTTTTGTGGTCCTCAAATGACCTTGACATGCCCTGATCAGCTTGAACCTCCACCCCTTGGGGAAATGGCTCAGAAATGAAACCCTAGCTCATATAAGCCCAATATAATGATCATGTGATCCTCATCATCAGCAAATACCTTATCTCCTTGAGAAACTCTGGCTGGAAGAAAGTCATTGATTAGGGTTGACCAGAGGTCAAAACCCTAATCCAAAGGAACTTGAGGATAAACTCTGAAACCCTTGATGATGATAGAAACATGATGATGGTAATATATCATTGCAAACAAGATGATGCTCAAGACCTTTGAAGGATCAAGAAACCCTAATTGAAGTGCAAACCCTCATATGGTTGATCATTAATTCATAGAGACCCTCAGGCTTGAATCATGTAACCTCTCCATCTTCTAAAAAGACTTTGGAGGATGACCTTTTTATTTCACATGATATGCAAAAATGCAATGCCTAATGCTCTAAAATATGAAATTCAATATGTCAAACTAATCTCAAGAGAGAAGGGCAAATTTTGAGGTGTTACAACCGCCCCTATTTAATCCACTATGAACCTGTCGATATGAACAGCCTCGGCTTTTAGATGATCAGAGTGAAGAGTGGTTGAATACAAAGAACAGACGAACAATTTGCGCTCCGCTGGGAATTATTATTATTTTTCTTTTCTTGAACCCCCAAAACTTTTTGATTTTATTATTTTTTTTTTCTTTTTTATTTTATTTTCTTGAACCCCAGAACTTTTTCTTTCTCGCGAGTGATCCCCGATCACCGCATTTGAACCCCGACAACCATGTCACTCTTGCTGCTAAATAATGAACCTCGTTCTCCATTTGAACCCCAGTCGCCTGACGATAACTCGTAATCGTCGTCGTGAACCCCATTCTCTAGAAAACACCCCGTGTCTCCTTTTCTCCATTTGAACCCTGTTCTCCATTCTCTTGTGATAATTCCGCTGGCAACGTCGGAAATAACACCAACCACCACTCTGATGGCGACATACCAGAGGGTACACCTTCACAACAGGAAGGTAACATGTGCGTTTCTTCCTCAAAAGACACCCATACCGACTTTTGTTGGCCTCAACCAAAGTCTAAGGTGACACATGATCAGAAGACGATCCTGAGGACTTCATCACGGATACAATCTTCAATTCCAGTTGAACCCCGTTCTCCAGAAAATGCCGCAACACTTCCTTTTCTCCATTTGAACCCCGATTTTCACGCTGATCGCGTAACGTTCTCTGATCTTCATTTCTATCTCCACCCGACAGAAACTCTTCCTCCAATATCGCACTACTGGGGAATATTGTCAATCCAACGCTACGATGCTAAACTCCTCAGAGTAACATCCTCCAACTTCCATCTCCGCACGACGGAATTTTTCCTCCAATATCGCACTACTGGGGAATACTGTCGATCCAGAATCATGATGCTGAACTCCTCGGAGTAACACCTTCACCAACCTCCATCTCCGCACGACGGAATTCTTCCTCCAATATCGCACTACTGGGGAATACTGTTGATCCAATGCCACGATGCTAAACTCCTCAGAGTAACATCTTCACCAACCAGCCAAACCAATTCTCAAACGGTAACCACGGCTTAAGACTAGTTTATGCTTGCAATGCGTATGTTTGAATTTTTCAATGGCGTAATGCTCCATAACCATGGAAATGCTACGCAATTTGGGAGGATCCATTGCAATATGATATGCTTTTCTAAATGATGAATGTATAAAAAGTATCCCCCTCAGGGGACAGCGCGAGCAACTCTGCCGAGGGACTCGACATCACTCCAATCTCCAACCCTGCTTGGGATAACACCGCTGCTGGGGAAATAGCAATCCTTACTGGGGATGACCTCCACTGAACTCGATCTGCTTAGGGACCTCGCTGGGGAAAACTTCCAACGCACACCCCTGCCGGGGAAACAGCAACCTCCAGACTTGCTGGGGACACAACTACCAACGCACACCCCCGCTGGGGGAACGGCAATCTTCAGACCTGCTGGGGATAACAATCTCACCCTGCTAGGGGAAACAACAACCTTCAGGCCTGGCTGCCGAAGAAATACCGATCTCGAACCTGCTGGGGAGAAACGAAATGTTTGACACGGAACACCTGTCGACTCGTCGAACAATGGCATTCACCATCTAACCGAAGTGTTAAATTTCCACTTCTTCAGACTTTGAAGAGTCTTCTTGATTAACCCTCAAGGATCGCCGCAACTCTTTCGCCGTCTCTTCACCATTCCTCAACTCCTTGTCCCTGATTGGACTCGAAGGAATCTTTCGTCAAAAAGCTTCACATCACAACCTGCAAGTGAGTGAAAATATCTAACAGCACCTGTAAAAGAGATCGTTAGATAAAAATGTGCCTCAAGCGTGCCAAAATTTCAACACCTGGGTCACTCAACCTTTCGAATAAGATTTCAAGTTCTCAATCCTATAAACATGCATCGGAAGGGACCCCTATATCTCAAAATGCAAAGATTCTTATCAAAATAAACGGATGTTTTTGCAATCAAAGCGGTAATGAAAACAAAAACAAAATTATTTGACTGAATATGCATTTTATTGATTGAAAAAGGTGGCTCGTAACTGAGCAATACACAGGAAGCAATCCCTGAAAAGAGGTAATTGCGCATAAAAGGAAAATGTATCCTAATGGCAATGTGAACCCGTGATCTCATTGAGTTCCAACCCGGTTACAACCCATATGTCCTCAAGACTATCCATGCTTTCTGCCTTCTGAACAAGACGCTTCCAACCGATCTTTGCCGGGAATTACCCATGTGTCAAATCCAAAGTACAAACGATCATGCTAGACGCAGTTGTTCGTTTCATTCCCTCTTTTTCCTGGACCGCCCTTTCGGGTTTTCAGTCCACCGGGATACCCTTTTTTTGCCCAAGTCGCCCTTGTGGGGTTTTCGACTTGCCGGGTGTACAGTTTTTTCTCTTTTTATCCCTAATTTTTGCCCGAACCTTTTTCATTTTTATTGGTTCGCCGGGATGCCCATTTTTTGCCTGGACTATTTTATTCTTTTCGTCCAGCGGGTCTCTTATACGAAGTATTTTTTAACTGCGTCCGCATTCACAGGGGATGGAAAATCCTCACCATCCATGGTCGTCAACAACAAGGCTCCGCCAGAGAAAACCTTCTTGACCACGAATGGACCCTCATAATTGGGTGTCCACTTGCCCCGACGATCGTTCTGAGGAGGAAGGATCCTTTTTAACACCATATCTCCCACATGGTACACACGAGGTCGCACCTTTCGGTCAAAAGCACGCTTCATTCGCTGCTGGTACAACTGCCCATGATAAATGGCCGACAACCTCTTTTCCTCAATCAGGATCAACTCTTCGTACCGAGTCCTTACCCATTCAGCCTCTTCCAATTTCACATCCATCAGGGCTCTCAAAGAGGGAATATGAACCTCAACAGGTAGCACGACTTCCATCCCATACAAAAGCGAAAAAGGCGTTGCCCCAGTAGATGTACGCACCGAGGTTCGATACCCATGCAATGCAAACGGAAACATCTCATGTCAATCCTTATAGGTCACAACCATCTTCTGCACAATCTTTTTAATATTCTTATTAGCCGCCTCAACCGCCCCATTCATCTTTGGACGATAAGGAGAAGAATTGTGATGCTCGATCTTGAACTCCCGGCACAGTTCTGCCATCATCTTGTTATTGAGATTAGAACCATTATCAGTAATGATTCTTTCGGGAACCCCATATCTGCAAATGATGTCTCTCTTCAAGAACCTGGCAACAACATGTTTCTTCATGTTTGCATAAGACGCCGCTTCCACCCATTTGGTGAAGTAATCGATAGCCACTAATATGAACCGGTGCCCATTCGAAGCCGTAGGCTCGATCTTTCCGATCATATCAATGTCCCACATAGCAAACGGCCACGGAGATGACATGAAACTCAACGGGTTTGGAGGTACGTGCACCTTGTCAGCATAAATCTGGCATTTATGACATTTCCGCACGAAGTTGAAACACTAAGCCTCCATTGTCATCCAGTAATAACTAGCTCTTAACAACTTTTTCACCATTGCATTCCTGCTGGCATGGGTACCAAACGACCCCTCGTGCACCTCCTTCATCAACTGGCTTGTTTCTTTGTCATCGACACATCTAAGCAATACCCAATCAAAATTCCGCTTGTACAAAACCCCATCTTTATTCAGATAGAACACCATGGCCAACCTCCTCAGAGTCTTTCGGTCCTTTTTAGACGCTCCCTCGAGATACTCTTGGGTCTCCAGATAGCGCTTGATGTCATAATACCACGGCTTTTCATCATCAGGCGTTGTGTCGACAGCAAACACATAAGCCGGTCTATCCAACCGTCCCACCTCAACATTAGGGAATTGATTCCGCCACTGCACCTTAATCAAGGCGGCCAGAGTAGCCAAAGCATCTGCCAAAGGATTTTCTTCTCTCGGCACATGGTGTAATTCCACCTTGGCGAAGAACGTCAACAATCTCCTCGTATAATCCCGGTATGGAATTAAGTGAGATTGATGCGTATACCATTTCCCGTTAACCTGGTTCACGACCAAAGCTGAATCTCCATAAATGACAAGGTTCTTGATCCTCAAATCAATCGCCTCTTCGATACCCAAGATACAAGCTTCGTATTCAGCCACATTGTTGGTGCATTCAAACGTTAGCCGGGCAGCAAAAGGAATATGGGATCCCTTCGGCGTAACCAAAACAGCACCGACTCCACTACCATTCACGTTAACGGCCCCATCAAACATCAAAATCCATTCGGATTCAGGGTCAGGCCCCTCCTCCGGGATAGGTTCCTCACAATCTTTTGATTTGAGAAACATGATGTCCTCATCAGGGAACTCAAACTTCATCGGTTGATAATCCTCAAGGGGTTGCTGGGCGAGGTAATCAGACAATACACTCCCCTTGATTGCTTTCTGAGAAGTATACTGAATATCGTACTCAGTCAAAATCATTTTCCATCTCGCAACCCGTCCGGTCAATGTTGGCTTCTCAAATATATACTTGATCGAATCCATCTTGGAAATCAACAAAGTGGTATGAACCAACATATACTGTCTCAGTCGGCGAGCAGCTCATACCAAAGCACAACAAGTTTTCTCGAGCAGGGAATATCTTGTTTCACAGTCGGTAAACTTTTTGCTAAGGTAGTAAATTGCATGCTCTTTTCGACCAGACTCGTCATGCTGCCCCAGTACACACCCCATAGACCCCTCGAGGACGATCAAGTACATAATTAACGGTCGTCCCTCCACAGGAGGCATCAGAATCGGAGGCTCCTGCAAATATTCTTTTATCTTTTCAAATGCCGCTTGGCAATCATCATTCCACCTGACCGTTTGATATTTTCTCAACAACTTGAATATGGGTTCACACGTGGCTGTTAGATGAGATATGAACCGTGAAATGTAGTTGAATCTACCTAAAAAACCACGAACCTCCTTTTCTGTTCTCGGTTCAGGCATTTCTTATATTGCTTTTACTTTAGCAGGATCAACCTCGATTCCTCTTTCGCTTACAATAAACCCCAGCAACTTACCGGACCGCACTCCGAAAATGCACTTATTCGGATTCAACCTCAGTCTGAATTGTCTCAATCGGTCAAACAACTTGGCCAGATCTACCAGATGCCCCTCTTCTGTTTGGGACTTTGCTATCATGTCATCAACATAGCATTCAATTTCATGATGAATCATATCATGAAACAAAGTCACCATAGCCCTCTGATTCCTTACACCGACGTTCTTGAGACCGAATGGCATCACCTTATAACAAAAAGTGCCCCATGGTGTGATGAACGTTGTTTTCTCCATATCATCTGGCGACATTTTAATCTGATTATAGCCAGAAAAGCCATCCATGAAGGAAAACACCGAGAATTGAGATGTATTATCTACCAACACATCGATGTGAGGTAATGAGAAATCATCTTTCGGGCTAGCTCTGTTCAAATCCCGGTAGTCCACACACATCCTCACCTTTCCATCCTTCTTCGGCATCGGCACAATGTTTGCGACCCAAGGCGGATAGTTAGTGACAGCGAGGAAACCAGCATCCAACTGCTTTTGCACCTCCTCTTTAATTTTCATGGCCATCTCGGGTCGAGTTTTGCGTAACTTCTGCTTCACTGGAGGACAATCTGCTCTCAATGGCAACTTGTGTACAACGATATCGGTATCCAACCCTGGCATATCTTGATAAGACCAGGCGAAGATATCAACATACTCTTTCAACAAGGCTACCATTCTTCTCTTGACATTCACCTCCAAAGCAGCCCCAACCTTTACTTCCTTTCTGACCTCCTCGGTACCCAGATTCACAACCTCGACTTGCTCCTCGTGCGGTTGAATCACCTTCTCCTCTTGCTTCAACAACCTGGCTAATTCCTTCGGCAGTTCACAATCCTCTTCGCCTTCTTCTTCGGCATGATAGATCGGATTGTCGAAGTCATATGAGGGTGTAACAAGATTGTAATTAATGAGATCCGGAGAATGATCGCATCTGCATGAATGTTGATTCATGCATTGCTTTAGAGCCGGAACAAAGCAAATTAAAAGGAAGAAAAATGAAAATAAACATTGCCATTTTTATTTTATTTTTATTAAACTGCAAAAATAAATGAAAAACAGGGAACACCGCTTTTAATGTGAAAAACATCCTTTTATTGATGATGCAAATATTGCAAAATGAAACACATGAGGTGGCCCTTACAATGAACCATTACGTTTCGGGCAAAACGTATGGCTTTCATGCAGACAGAATTGAAAAACAGAAATATTACTCTTCACGAAGAGTGACAGTGATGATCTTTTCGGCCTTCCAGTTCTGGATCTCCATCCCTGGTACGCGCGGTTTTATCCACGAGTCGAGCTCGTAGTCACTGTCGATCTCTTCACCCACCGCACAGATGTGATCTGGATCTAGCATTCCAGCACTAGTGAACGTGAACGGCTGACGATGTCCTCTATTCTATCCAGACGAGCCTCGGCCCGGCTGATAACCAACCCCAAACCTGTCTTCCTTTGCCGCAATGTCTATCATCCTTCCCCAACCTGGGGCTTTTCCATTTTTCACCACTTCCGTGGCCTGCTTGTAAGAAGAAATGGACGGCTTTTTCTCTTCCTTGGCAAAAATGGCATTCTCCACCTTGACGGTTTCGAACGCCTGGCTTGGTGTTTCAAATATTTCGCCGTCCATTTCTACGTATTTGAACGATGACAAGTGGCTGACAAAAATATCTTCCTCCCCACAAACTGTTACGACCTGCCCGTCCCAGATATACTTTAACTTCTGGTGCAAAGTCGAAGTCACTGCCCCTGCAGCGTGTATCCATGGTCGACCCAACAAGCAACTGTATGCCGGCTGAATATCCATGACATAAAACACAGACTTGAACACCTCGGGCCCGATCTTCAAAGGGAGCTCCACTTCCCCGAACACAGCCCTCTTAGAGCCATCAAATGCTCCAACCACCAAATCAGTGGGCCTCAACACCACTCCTTCACAATCCAACTTTGTCAGGGCCTTCTTAGGCAACACATTGAGTGACGAGCCGGTATCCACCAAAACGTGCGAGAGCACTGCTCCTTTACACTCCATTGAAATGTGTAATGCCTTGTTGTGATTACGCCCATCCACAGTAAGATCAAGATCAGTGAAACCCAACCCATGGCTGGCATTGACATTAGACACCACTCTCTCCAACTGATTTACCGTGATCTCTTGCGGGACATAGGCTCTCTTCAAGATTTTTAACAAAGCATTTTTATGCCCTTCTGAGCTCAGCAGCAAAGATAAGATTGAAATCTTGGACGGCGTTTGCTGCAAATGGTCAACAAGCTTATACTCAGACTTCTTGATGATCCTCAGAAACTCCTCGGCTTCATCATCAAGTTCTTTTTCCGACCCAACAGGCGCCGATGCTGCTATAGGAGTACCCTCACTCACCACCTGCTTACCTCTTGCCCTGGCTAAAGCCTCGGCCTTATCTCTCTTTTCTTTTTCTGCCTCCCCACTCCTTAATGTGTCAGGCGCAAACAACCTTCCGCTGCGAGTGAAACCACTGGGTTCGGCATTATCCACCTTTGAAACGGTGGTTTCACCTGCAGTCTGATCCTCCTACTTCTCTCCATTGCAATATACCTCCCCACCATAATCCCACGGTACAGCATTGTCATTTTCATATGAATAGGCCTCGGTACCGTGATGGTAACTGGAGTCGCATCTGCCGGCGCTGACAAGTTGATAGGATCAAAATAAATGGTTATAGTCAAAATATCCTCCTTCTCCAAATCAACTTTCTCAAACCTGAGACTTCCCTCATCCATCATTCTCTGCACTGTATCCCTCAATACAACACATCCATTGGTAGCGACAGTGCAATCAGCACAACATTTATCACAACCCGGAAAAACTCCATTCTTCAACAACTGTCTCTTGACCTCAGCCAATGGAGTTCTTAACTGATCCACGTTCATCACCCCAATTCTCCTCTCACCCTCCAAAATTGCATTCACCCCCATCTGACCATGCGCTGGCATGGGATTAGCATTAACATTCGGCGATGGTGCAAAATTGATGGCCTTGGAGTCTACCAAATCTTGGACCACATGTTTGAAAGCTTTACAATTCTCAACATTGTGTCCAGGGGCACCATAATGGAATTCGCACTTGGCGTTCTCATCATAATTGGCAGGTCTCTGATCCGGTCTCAACGGAGCCAATGTTCTCAGCTGAACCAACCCCAGATCTTTCAACTCCTTTAACAGAAATGAATATGTCACGGGTGGCCTATCAAACTGACGATCAGTCATCCTTCCTCTCACTTGATACCCGGCCCGTTGTGTTCTCTGTTGAAACGGCTGTCATTATTGTGGCTGTTGCTGTTGTTGTTGCTGTTGTGCAGGTTGATTATCAGCAGGAATTGTTACTGCAGCAGTGTGCTGGTAGTAACGATCCCTACCATGTCCTCTCTGGGCATACACGGCACTCGTGTCACCCTCCTTCTTTCGCTGACCGTTACCAAAGGGCTTCTTCGATCCAGACGACGAAGCATTTCCCTGTATCTTCCCCATTTTCAGCCAGCTTTCAATTCTCTCGCCTGCCACCACGATGTCTGCAAAACCAGTGACGGGACACCCTACCATCCTCCCAGCGAAAGTCCCCTGAAGGGTTCCCATGAACAGATCAGACATTTCCCGATCCACCAACGGCGGTTGAACTCTGGAAGCCAACTCTCTCCACCTCTGTGCATACTCTTTAAACCCTTCATTTGGCTTCTGAGACATACCCTGCAGCTGGGTACGGCTAGGTGCCATGTCAGCATTGAATTGGTACTGTTTAAAGAAAGCATCTCCCAAATCCTGCCAACTCTTGATATCCGATGATCTCAACTTGGTATACCACTCCAGAGACCCACCATATAAGCTATCCTGGAAGAAGTACATCCATAGCTTCTAATCCATAGTATAAGCAGATATTTTCCGGACAAAGGCCTGGAGATGAGTTTCTGGGCAAGAACTCCCATTATACTTATCAAACGTGGGCACTTTAAACTTTTGTGGGATCACAATCCCCTCAACTAGCCCCATGTTTGTCATGTTGATAGCCCCAAGAGAGGTATGGCTTTCCAGAGCCCTGATCTTCTTTGCCAGTACCTGAATTTCTTTGTTTGGTGGTTGAACACCGTACTGACCAAATTGCTCGTTCAGCACAGAGAACTGATCTTCTTCCTTATCCTCCAAAGCCCCAAAGAAAGGAGGAAACTGATTATCCTTCAGATTGTTGCCTACAGGACCTAGCCCTCCGCCTGCAGCAAAACCAAAACCTCCACCATTGTTGATCATTACACCAACAGTAGTTGCCTTCCTTCTGGGATCACCACCATCCCTAGAACCACCAAGACCATTGTTAGAAACACCCGCTTGATTATTGCCACTATTGGCAGCCGAAGCCCGCTCAAGCTTTTCCACCTTCTCAACAAGTGCCTTCTGCCCCAAGGCGAACCCTTGCATGACGTTGATCAACTCTCCCATCTTCTCTTTCAGCTCGAGAATGTCTGCGTTGGGTGGATCCATCAGTTTGGATTTGTTGCGCCTGGTAGGGTATCTGTGCGGACGAGCTACATGCAAGGGAATGATTCTGCGTGCGCGAGCAATGATTCCTGAAATAATCAAACACGTTAGAACCCGACACCTGCAAAATAGAAGACAAGTTATTATGATTCATGCATGAATGCAATGTCTATCCATATGAGGAACACTCTGTCTTTCGATCCTGGTTTCATCGAGACGGATGATAATCCGACGACAACATTCTGACATCAATCATCTAGCTTTAACGTACAGAACAGAGAGTCATGATTTAGAAAAGATATCACCCGACCATGTGTGTGTTACGTGAGTGCGCACAGAAAAGCAAATAAAGCTTTGAAGATCAATCACTGAATGATAATAACCATTGTATATCAAAAGTGCGCAACACGTGCAAGAGTCATACATCAAGCTTGATACAAATCAAGTTTACAATTCTCCAGAATCAGAAAGAAAATACAAGCAAGTGAATTCCGTCAACATGCCTGACGGTAATCCACACATGATAATAACTGCAACAAAAGTCTAAACTGAAAAAGGTCCCACAGAAGGCTCTGCATCATCAACCATCCTGGTAAACTTCACAGCGAACCTGAGCTCAGTATTCTCCAACCGAAGTCTTCCCACCTCCTTCTGATGAATCTTCATCTGTCGGAAATAATGGTCTCTCTCAGTAAGATAATGATCTCTCTCAGCCATAATCTTCGCGTTCTCTTCTTCCTTAACCTTCAGCTTTGCTTCCCACTCGGCGGTAAGGACATTGGCTCTAGCTTCCCTCTGAGTCTTCACAAGGACTTGTCTCTTCTTCTCATCTTCAATGACTTTCAATGCTCTAGCCAACTTCTCCTTGGTAATGTCATGCTCCTTCGTAGATGACTCTAACGCTTGGCTGATCTTGCAGTAATAGGCGGTGTCTATCTCAAAACGCTTCACCTCCTAAGCATGTCTCTTAGCCTGGTCTTCTGCTTTCCCCTTGATTTCCTGATTAGCCATTTGAATTCTAGCGACACTCATTTCCAGCTTAGTCTTCTCTGCCTACAGCTGATCTCTCTCCTTCTTCATCTCAAGAAATTCTTCCATGCTGACAGAAGAATGGGACTCCTCAATCAACGGATACCAAAGATCACCCACAGGAAATGGTAGATGAGTGAGCTCCACCCTCTTTCTGAGCCAATCATCAAACGGGGGAAAAGACCTTTTATTAGCTCTACCCCAAGAAAACTTGCCTTTCCTTTGAATGCGGCGCCATACATCAGACATTTGCCATACATCAGACATCTTGAGGCAAATGTCTGATGTATGGCGCCGCATTCAAAGGAAAGGCAAGTTTTCTTGGGGTAGAGTGGCTTTCCTGGCTTTCCGGTCTTAGAATTGATCACCACCATCTGAAGGACCGAGTAACCACAAATTCAACTCGGGAATTCCGAAATAAACGGAACCTTGACGATATATCACCATCATCACAGGAAAGCCACTGATCTGATAACAACAAGATCCTCTGAATAAGCAACCCCAAATTCAACCAAGGGATCCGAAATAAACGGAACTCGCTGATAAATACCGCAGGCAGAACTCCGGCGTGTCAGAAATAAACATCCATAATCCAACTGAACCAAAGTCACCATCAAATGGTCACCAACAGGACCTGTATCTGTAGAAATCAAACCCCTCCCCTCACAGGTGAATTCTAATAAGGTCATCCTAAGGCGGATAATGGTCTCGACAATCGGACAAGATACTCAACGGGTTTGCCCTTTCGGGTGTGCCGTGGCAGCTCTCATAAGATCATTTAAACCAAAGATCCGGGAAAGAACGGTCACCGAAGTCAACACCTCAGAAGAGGTAACCCAACCATAGTGGAAACTCCACAATGGAAGAGCTCTCTCAAAAGAACCTCGTCCGGCTTGTGGTATGTCACGTCACAACAACATGCCCAACCAACATGTGTGGAACGCGAGACCACGCTAATCCTAGGTGTATACTCGGGCCTGGGTTTTAGCCCCACTCAGAACACCCACCCCAAATCAAAGGGACCACACCTGTCCAGAGTCCAGCACAGTAATAATATGATGCATGCAAACATATATGCAAATATATACAATCACAGTATAATAATCATAAATGCAATAAATAAAGCAGTAAAAGCAACCATCCTCTCTTGAGATTAGTTTAACATATTGCATTTCATATTTTAGAGCATTAGGCATTGCATTTTTGCATATCATGTGAAATAAGAAGGTCATCCTCCAAAGTCTTTTCAGAAGATGGAGAGGTTACATGATTCAAGCCTGAGGGTCTCTATGAATTGATGATCAACCATCTGAGGGTTTGCACTTCAATTAGGGTTTCTTGATCCTTCAAAGGTCTTGAGCATCATCTTGTTTGCAAGGATATATTACCATCATCATGTTTCTATCATCATCAAGGGTTTCAGAGTTTATCCTTAAGTTCCTTTGGATTAGGGTTTTGACCTCTGGTCAACCCTAATCAATGACTTTCTTCCAGCCAGGGTTTCTCAAGGAGATAAGGTATTTGCTGATGATGAGGATCACATGATCATTATATTGGGCTTATACGAGCTAGGGTTTCATTTCTGAGCCATTTCCCCAAGGGGTGGAGGTTCAAGTTGATCAGGGCATGTCAAGGTCATCTGAGGACCACAAAAAGTCAACTGTGCAAGAGCTGAGGGCTATGAGGTGGGGAAATGAGTTGAGACACCTCAAGCATGTTCAAAAGAGGTATATTTTTCATTCTAAACATTTATCTTGAAGATTTTGAAGTCATGGCAAAAGTTTCCAAAAATGGAAAGTGACCTGTAATTTCAAGTTTCCAAAAATGGCAAGTTTTTGGTCCACATTCAACTTGACTTATCAACATCAAAGAAGCTTCAAATGGATTTTTGGTGAACATGAAAGTTGAAGATCTTTCTCTTCCCTTTTCAAAAAGTTCTATTTCATGATCATCTGATGATTGGTTGGGAAGTTATGTCCAAATGATCACAAAGTATACATGGAATTTCAAAGTGGCATAACTTTTGATTCAATACTCCAAATTGGTCCATTCTTTTGGCAAAATACTCCTTGTGACCAATACTTTCCAAATCAAGCCTTGCCATGCATGGAAGAAGTTCATATGATCATCATTTCTCACATGTGTATTTTGGAGGGAAATCTCACAATTCAAATTTGGTTCAAGATATGAGCAAAATACCTTTTCCATCATGTTTATTAGTTGGTTTTAAGTGAATTTGAAGCATAACATGGTACTGTTCACGTGTGGATTAGCCATGCAAACTCATTTTTGCATTTTTGCATTTTTCTTCATATTTCCTTAATCATGATTAACCAAGGCGTAAGTGGATTAGCATTGTGATTAACACCTCATATAAAAGCCAAACCCTAACTGTTTTTGCTCAGAACTGAATTTCAGATCTAGAATTTTCCATTTCCCTCCAATTTTTCTCTCATTTCAATTTTCATTTTTCTTCACACAAACACCAAATCTCTTTGCATATTCTTGATTATGGAGTGATTCTGAGCAAGATTCATCCCTTGGTTTGGACAATTGAGCAAGATTCGTGCAGGTTCATGAGCTTGAACATGTTAATAGAAGTTTGAAATTGAGCAAGATCTAAGAGGATTCAAGTGTTGCTTCTTATTCAAAGCTTCAAAAGAGGTGCAAGGGAGAAGATCTGGAGCATATGAGAGCTTGAGGACACGTGTACAGCCACTGCCATTTCCAAGTAGGTTGAATTCGATCCTCACCTTTTTGATGTTTTATGTGCATAATTGTGTAGATCTCACTTAGGTGATCATGCTGATATGTTTAGATCTTGAAATGGATGAAAAATGAGGAAGATATGTTGAATTAAAGTTTTGAGATCCAAAATATTTTTGCTCGATCTGTGAAATCCATGAGGTTTTAGGTTGTTTTGAATGCATATTCGTGATCCTGGTGGAAAGATCTTTCGAACCATGTATGATACGTTCATTTCTGGAAAAATTTCATGAACCTCCGCCGGAATTCCACCGGGGAAGACGACCGGAACCACTGTTCTGGCGTCTCTGCGTATTCCTAGGGTTTTAGCTGACTTGGATCCACGTGTGTGCTAGCGTAGCATTATGATTGGCCTCGATTCTTTGACTTTGCCTGCGAGTGTTCTTTGACCGCTTGCGTGGCTTGCCACATATTAAATGAAACGCAGCATTTCATGTTGCTTGTTAACCTGGCTAGCGCGCGTTCGATACCTGGCGCATGTTTTCTGGATTTAATTGTTTGAATATCCTCATTATCCTTTAGCGCGCGTGTTCGAGACTTGAATTGTGCATTTTTTCTGATTTTCAATTGAATATTATCTTTTCCTGCCTAGCGTGTGTTCAATCCCTGGTAGATGCATGCTGATTTTTATTCAAATTATATTTTCCCTCCATATTTCATTTGATATTTCATTTTATTTCTTCAAATTCAAAAAATCATAAAAAATTGAAAAATGCTTCAAATTGATCTCAATTTTTTTCCATATTCTTGTTTTGATCTCTAGTTTTTTATAGGATTTATTTCAGGATTTGTTGATTGCTGGATTTTTAATATGGAATTTTTGATTGAACCTTGTTGCCAAATTGATATGCTATGTTTACTGCCTTGTGAAATGCTATGTGTTGATCCAATTGATCTGAAATTTGGTGTGCTTGATCTTCACATGTGGTATGATTTTTGAGCTTTGGTTTGAGATTTTTATCATATGCTATCACTGTTTTGGAACATGAAGATATGTTGTGACAATTTGTGTCACATTTTTGGTATTCAATTTGTACATTTTTGTTTACCTATCATTTGAACTCTTCTGGATCTGATTTTTTGCACATTGTTTGTTTATGACATGAGGAACTTTCATAAAAAATCTCAAGGCCATTGGATGCATTTCTGTTTTGATTTGGATTTTCTAATTTGGAGGTCCAATTTGTGCTCATTTGTTGGCCTTTGTATAGCATTGATCATTTGATGCCTTTGCCTTATGAATTGATGTTGGTCCTTTTGAGGACACCTTTTGACATGTTTGAATGTTCATTATGCAAAATATTGACTTCTGTTTTGATCATTTGGTTTGATTTTGGACCTAGCCTTTGCACTAGTGTTTTTGTACATAACTAATTGTGCTTTGTGTTTCAGGTTTGGACATTTAGCCTTGATGGTTGGATTTGGTCTCACTTTGTGAGATGCAAATACCTTTGAGCACTAACCTTTGGTTGTTTTGTAGGATTCTAAGTATTGAGCTCATTGCTTCATTTGAGTGCTTGCATTTGAGCATTGTTCATTGAGTTGTAAATATTGGAAAGTTCCACTGTTTGTCTGTTGGTTTTCTGATTGAGATATTAACTGTTTAAGCTTTTGTACAGGTACATTAGTTGCTTGCTAGCTTTGCTTTTGCTTAAGCTTTGGATTATGGTTGATACACCACTGAGGTAGTTTAGCCTTCTTACTCCATGTAGTCTGGAAGTCTTGTCACCTTTTTGGCAGGCATTTTGGCTGAAGTCCTCCTTATGAGGCTCTGATTGTGTTTGTTTACATTTGTGCCCAAAGACCTCTAAATGAGGCATGTTACTTGATAAGTCCTCCTAAGTGAAGAGGCAATTGACAGATAGAAGGGATTAGCAATCAATCCCCTGTTATTCAGTGAGTCGTTCTTTATGCTCGCACTACGTGCTGATGCTCTAGAACATGTACCCAAGATCTCTGTATAGAGTCAGTCAAGTGGAATAGGGTCCCTCTTTCTGGATCCCCATGTTTTATTTGTCATTGAGCTCACCCTGGCCAGGGTTAAGAGCATGAGGTCTCATCCTCATTACCATTTTGATCTACTCACCCTAACTCTCAATGTTAGTGGTTAAGAGCTCCTGTTTACCCTTACAGTTTGGCTTGTTTGTCGAGGTTGATATGACCCCTCTTGACTAAAGCCTACCCATTGTTTGGGCCTTTTGTGTGGATATAGTGTGTGATACTTGTTCACTGATGTTGATGTTTTTGAGTTGACTTGCTTCCTGTGTGAGTTAGATGCATGATTAGAGACTTCAACTTAGGGATTATGGATTGCATGACAACTATTAGGCTCGAGTCAGTCTCCCTATTAGTTTGTTGTTTCCCTGGTCTCTGGTTAGGAGAGAGTTGTACCCATGTTAAGGGGAACTACGTCGCCCTGATTCTCATACCAGATGAGATACGTAGGCAGGAGATCGAGCGAGATCTCTCCGGGCACCTTTTTGTTTTTTTGTGTGTGTGTTCACCTTTTTCTTTTTTGAGTCTGTGTGTGTCAACCTTTTTGTTTCTTTTGACGTCTCAACATCTCTTTGTGTTTGTGTGACAACTATTAGGCTCGAGTTCCAGACTCCCTATTAGTTTGTTGTTCGCCCTTTTTTTTTTTCAACCTTTTTGTTTCTCTTGACGTCTCAGTGCCTCATTGTGTTTGTGTGACAACTATTAGGCTTGAGTTCCAGACTCCCTATTAGTTTTTCAATCGGAGAACCTTTTTCTTTGGTGTTCGCTGGCTAGCGTGTGCTATTGTTTGGAGTCGGATGTAAGTCCATGTATTGGCATTCTGTTTCCTTGTTTGTGTTATTGTTTGGAGTCGGATATAAGTCCATGTATTGGCATTTTGTTTCCTTGTTTGTGGTTTTTGTTTGGAGTCGAATATAAGTCCATGAATTGGCATCCTGTTTCCTTTTGAGTGTTTCTTTTGACGTCTCAGCGTCTCTTTTTGGTGTTTTGTTTCGGCATGCGTTAGCCGAGCTACGAGTGCTCTAATTCTTACTCTGGATAGAGAAGATACGTAAGCATAGGATGCGATGTCCTAGCGAGCATGTTCCCCTTTCCCCGAACTATGTCGACTCTGATGTTTGTTTCTGACAAACTACGTAGGCCCAGGATGCGACATCCTGCCGAGTCCACTTCCTTCACCTGTTTTATTATTCCAGTATGTGCATTCTCTTTGAGCAGTTATTAGCAACCTTATTCTATTCTTTTCCTATTCTTTTGAGCGTGGATCCCGTCGAGTACGGCGGACGTGAGAGGTGTTAATACCTTCCCCTTGCGTAACCGACTCCCGTGCCTTGTAATCTCTGGTCGTAAGACCGTTCCTTTTCCCTTTCTTAGGTTAGTCCTGCGCTTCCTTTTCGTCATAGGATGAATAGCGTCAGTGGCGGCTCTGTAAACTATTTTTTTTCCGCCAGTTGTTTTTCGCGTTGCGACACTCATGCCCAAGCTTTGAATCTACAATCCAAACCCTCACCATTAAAGGATAATCTTGAAGGTTTTCATTTGAAAATCAAGCTTCAAATCTCATTCTATTTTTAGATTGAAACTCCAAGAGTCCAAGCTTTTCCTTGATCCAATTCAACTCCTACAAGTTTCTGAAGACAAGCCAATGCCAATTGGAAGCAAGATCAAACGAGTTTGAAGCTCACTCGAAGGAGATTTTCCAGAATTTTCATTTCTTCGATTCTCTCTCAATTCTTCACTATTCTTTGTCATTTTTGGTTGGCTGAAGTCCTACCAATGTAGGCAACAAGATTGAGTTGCTTTGAGGTCAAATCGAAGCAACTCAGTTCATGATCCTCAAATTTCAAATCCCTGTATCTTTCTATATATTGGAATTGGAGAAAATTGAGGCCAGATTCGTGATCCTGAGCATTTTCTCTTTGAAATAGCATCCTTGTTTGTCATTTTCCATTGAAATGAAGTTGGACCAGTCCGATGAAGGTCACCGGAGAAGATGACCAGAGCCCTACCTCCGGTGGTGTGTTGTCACGCTTCTTGGCCATCTCATCAAGTTTAAATATTGTAATTTGGACCGTTTCATTTGATTACCACGCGTACATTGCATTGACCAAGGTCCACCATGGAACACGCACGTGTGGCCATCAGATTTGTCACCTCAATTAATGAGGGAGATGTGATGGCCCTTGTTTTTTCTATTTTTCTATTTATTTTATATTTTATGTTTAATCCTTTTATTTTGTTTAATTCATATTAATTTCATTTTTAATCCAAAAAATATGGGACTTTTACCAAAAATCTTTAAATATTTTTCTCTTTCATATTATGAATTAAAATTATTTTTTGGATTAATTTTGATATTTTTAATGAATTAAATGTTTTGTGCATATTTTTAATTGTTTAAAAATACTTCTGACTTTTCAAATATCATGAAAGTTTTTGTCTAATGTCCTTTGACCTAAGATAAATCTCTTGGCCATTTATTTGGTGTTTTGAAGAGATTTTAGGTTTTGACCAAATTACATTGTATTTTAATGCATTTTTAAATTGATTTTTAATTGATTAATTTTGTAAAAATTATGTTGAGACAGTTTTATGGTCTTGTGATGTTTGACTATTTTTTTGGGCCTTGGTAAAGATTGATTTGAATTTTGTTGGATTAAAACCATTGGGTTTAGGGGATTGATGAAATGTACATTTCATCTCCCCAAATAAATGAATGGTTTTAATTTGATAAAATCCTCCCTTGATCAATTTGTGTTTCTATCTTCCCCTCCCTCTTCATCTTCATCCATATTCTTTCCAATTCCCTCATTTGACCAATGAAATCTCTAATGTCTTAAGGCTAATTGGTTCATCAATGACCTTGTGTCAGATGAACCAATACAAGTATGACTGAGATAAGTTCACCCCTCTTGATATTTTCTTTTAGTGTGTGGTATTTTTTAGGAGTTTTGTTCATTATACCAAATCTCTATCATGCATTAACACCTAAATTTTTATTGCCCGACCTCAGATAGTTGTGACTTCTACATAAGTCCAATTACGATTGCTTAACATAGAGCTAAATTTGACCCTAAAGGCATAACATTCTAGTAAGTGAGATTGTAAGTCTCCCATTCTTCATAGTATTGTGTGGAAACTTGACATTTTTGATTCAATTCATCACACGCACGATGGTCCCTTTTTCTAGGCTTTTTCTGACGCATCTGATCCATTATGAGCTCTTTTAAGGGGAATTTTTGCATTTTGACAAGGGTTATGAAAATTAGAGTGCAAAGCATGATTTGGAGAGTACCAAAGGAGATTTTCAGGGCATTTGAAGCCATTAGGGGTCATTACTTCAAGGGAATTCATATGTTATTTTCATAAATCAATTGAGGTATTGTAATCTAAATTATGAGTGTCTAAGCTCCTCTAGATTAGGTTGTGTTATCATGAACCTATTTCAATATTGTTGGATAATATGTTGATTTGACTTTGTATGAATCTTTTGATTTATAATGCCACTCAATTTCTTATTGTTCATAATTTTTTTTATGTGAGATACTCTTTTAATCTGATTTTGGACACATAGGGAATACTGACCATTAGTCTATGCATTGAACCTAGGGCAAGTGTTATACTTACCCTGGTTGAATAGGAATAGGAGACCCCAAGTAGTGGCATAGGGAATTAATATTTTATACATCGCCTACCCTTCTTACGCTGGCGGACTAGGGATAGGAAGCATATAGTAGTGGTTAGTGAGTTATTTCATTAGGGATCGGCTATTACGATTTTGTTAATTCGTTGTGGGGTTATAGTGATAAGATCATTCATACAAGGCATCAAACATCAACAATAGAGAAATATGAGATTCTAAAACACAACCTGACCACTTTTTTAATTTTGTTTAATCTCTTATTTACTTTTCGCATTAAAACTCACCCCCCTCCTTTTACTAGTTTTTATACATTATACACATTTTGTCTTGTTAGAAGCAATCCTTGTGGATTCAATCTTTTTATTACTGTGAAATTATCAGTACGCTTACCTAGAACTCATCAATAGACTCATCAGAGTCAAGAAGCTTGATTCTGATACGTCAGATTCATAATAATTTTGTTTCCCTTAATGGTTCTTTTGAGTGATTAACTTGATTAATATCAAGGTTAATGTCTTTTGATTCTACACACTAGAATAACCATTAGTAAACCCTGTTTTATTTTAATATTTTGTTATCATCAAAACCTTTTAGGAGCTTGAACAAATCTTGTTCTAACAAAGTTTTGATGACGACAACGTCAATAGTTGTTAGAGTCGGTGGAAATAGCCTTCAACTCTCTGATGATGGTAACCCAAATGGAAAAATATATCAAGCCTCATCAAGTAAAGAGACTCAAGATTCTATTGAAGTTCCTATATGATCGAGATATCTAACAAAGCATGTTGGAAGCCTAAGAGTTATGAAACTGAGGAAGTGTGAGAGCTTGTTAGGTCGTATCTGTCTGAGCGAGTTTTTGTAAAAGTAAGGAAGTAACTCCTAAGTACTAAGGCAACTCACACACACACTTTAAAGTATTTTTAACCTCTTTTATCAATTAAAAATGTTTACAAGGCCGTGTCTGTATACTTTCTTTTAAAAGATTTTTTGAACTACTCAACCGATTGGGGCCTTAAGTCAATCGATTGGAAATAATTTTTTGAAATGCCCAATCGATTGGGAGTTAAGCCAAACAATTGGAGAAGGCCTAAACGATTAAAAATTATTAGGACAACATCTTAATGGATTGTAACAACTCTCTATCCAATCTTTTCATATTGGGAAAATGTAATCGATAAATTTGGTTGTCCAATTAATTGGGACAAGAAGTTAATCGATTGAGACTTTAATTTCGCTCATGGATCTGTGCCTTTTTTGGATTTTCCTTCTCCTATATAAAGGAGGGTCTCCTTCTCTTCATTTCACCATTAAGTTTCATGGGCATAACCCGTAAAATCTCAAGATCATATTGTATTAAGGTTCATGGACATAACTTGTAAAAGCTCAAAGTTTATAGTCAAAATCTCAAGAAGATCTCTTGGGGACAAGAGTAGGCCAACATTCGGTCGAACTTGAATAAATCTTTGGTGCAATCTCTCTGACCCTTATCCTCTTTAATTTTTGCTATTTATTTTTACTATCTTTATTTCTTATGTTATTTACTCTATCCTTTAGAAATTAGTGACACAATTTTAAGTATAATTGAGAAAACCATTAAAGTAATTGTGAATTTTAATTGATATATGTATTCATTGTTGGAACTTAATGACGATGTATTTAATATGGCGGTATATCGTCTATTAGGTAATACGAATAATCTCACGTTGTTAACTTCAAAGATAAGTTGCAATGAGAGCAACAAGTGAGCGTATTAATAGTTGAGTATAAGAGCATATTATTGACCAATGGTTATACACGAGGATAAGGATGATGAAATCTAATCCCAACAAGTTTTCTCATTATTAACATCGAAATCTCAATTTATTTTCTGCCATTTTATTTTCCGCAACCAAACAATTATAAACAACCATTTACTTAGAATCATATAAAATTTGAACCATATTCAAAGCACAACTAATTTGTGGATATGATAATATTTCACTTGCATGTACCAAGGATATTTGCATTGTTCACACAAGGGTTTGTCAAAAATTTTACCATCGTTCTTATCCTCTTCTCCTCAACGAGGTTTTTTTTGTAAGAAGTATTGATTTTTTTGTGGTTGATTTTTCCATTGTCACTTCTTGTATTGTTTTTTCTCTTCGAATCTTAGAAAAAGTTTATTTAAGGGATGATAATAGACTTTTTTTTCTATAATATGAGTTCTAACCTCATTAAGCCCCTGATTTAAATCTGCAAGAAAAATAAAAACAGTCATTTTCCCGCCTCTCGATGAATTTGACATTGTCTTCAATGCACTTTCAATTGTCATTGTAGCACAAATCCAATTCTTGCTAGAGGGTTGTCAACTTATTATAGTATGAAGTTATATTCTTTTGACTCTAGTTAAGCTCCATAACTTTGATTTCATACCATATATTTAAGAAGAGTTTAGAACATTAGAGTAAGCATTTTTTACGACATGTGATGCGTGTTTTGTTGTAGGTAAGAACCTAAATGGCTTTGCAATTTATAATTCCATCCAACCAATCAATCAGACAATAATGGTTGAATTTTTAGGTTTCGATAACCTATAATTAGGGTTTACTGATGTAAGTTCAGGAACATCACAAGATACCTTGTAGAGAATAATATTAGATGTATTATATTATGGATAAAGATGTTTCTTTTATAAGAGGAAATACAATCAATCAACTCTTTAATTGCATAAGTGACATGGGGTAATAAAAGAATTTATAAAAAAATAAGAAAAGGAAATGATATATAATATTTCAACAAATAGTAATTAAATAATAGTTAATGCAATTTTAAATTTTCAAAATCTTTAAAAAAACTAAAAACTCATTAAAAGAAACAAAATATTTTGATTAAATCCATTATCTATAGCTAACCATATTATAAGGGTTGTATTGTCAAAACTTAACATACGACTCATTCAAAGTCCCAAGGTCTAATTGCACACAACTTATATCTTTGGTGTCAATAAATTTCTCACAACTAAATTTTAAAAAATAGAAAGAAAAGGTAACAACAATAGTTGCTTTATGTCATTCTCTTCTGTTTTGATTACAGTTGAATTAAATATAATGGCAAAGTAGTTGTTTCTGATATATAATATGAAATGATTTTTATTTATTGTTGATGAGTTGTTTAGTGTATTTATGTCTTATTATATATTATTTTTGTAATTCTTATTTGTATAAGTTATGTTTTTCATATTATTGAAACCCTAATCTCTTCCTCATTCCTTATTTTTTTATTTGTCCCAAATTTGATTTAATTCTTCTTAAATTAAATGTAGTTTGCTTCTGCTATTGAATTCCTAAAAAAATGGGAACATGTTTGTTTTGATCTTATAATGATAAGTTTATTGAATAAAAAGTTCTTATGTTAAATTGTTCTTATCTTCCACTTTTGTGTGCATGAAGATTAGGATTGAGTTATATATGACTTCAGATGACTCTCTCTTTATTAATTGCTTCTCTCTCCCTTGAATCTTTTCATTCTTATTAGTTCTTTTGTTTGATTGCTTCTCTTTCTCTCTCTTATAGGTTCTTATATTTGGCTACTCCTCTCCTTGTTGGTTATTCTATTTGGTTGTTTCTCTCTATATTATTCTCCCCCTTCTTATTGGTTTCTCTGTTTGGTTGCTTCTCTTTCTCTCTTATTGGCTCTTCTATTTTTGTTACTCCTCTCCCTATTTCTATTTGGTTGTCTCTCTCCTTATTATTGGTTCTTCTATACGATTGTTTCTCTTTCTCTTTCTTATTAGTTTATCTATTTTGTTTAGATTGTATTGGTTTAATTTTATATGATTTTATTTAGTTTGGTTTTATTCAAATTGATTTGATTCAATTTGATTTGTTGCTTTGATTTGTTCCTTCTTTGGATGCTTCTCCTATCTCTATTGGTTCCTCGCAACGATTTCTTCTCGATTTCTTCTCTCATTGGTTGTTACTCCTCTCTATGATGGTTCTTCTTATTAGTGATTGTTTCCGATGTTTATAATATTAATTTAGTTTTATCGCTTATTTTTAGAATTAATTTATAACAAGTTTAAAGTTTAACAATTTTTAACTTGAGAGAGGGAGTGTTTGAGTTCTATATTTATATTATTTATTATTGAGTATGTTTTTTTTTTGGACAACTTCTCAATCTTTTAATTTGAGGGGAAGTGTTTGAGTTTTATATTTATATTATTTATTATTGAGTATGTTTTTATTTTTTGTTGGACAAATTCACAATGTTTTATGTTTATGCATTATGAGTTTGAGAGTACATACACACTTGTGCATTTCAAAGTAAACAAGGACCAAATGACCAAATGATCCTACACCAAAATTTTGCAACAAATCTTAAGGATTGACATCTTCTGTTTAAATAATATCATTAACAAAACATAAAACTATAATAGCAACAAGCATCTGTTTAAATTTTCTTTTATCCACTAGTATAAAAAAAAAAATCGTTTGGAAACTATGTAAAAAAAATTTGAGGACTTCAGCAGAAGCCTGGCTTGAATGTACGAATTTCATTCCCCGTGCAAAGATCCAAATGCATCTTTTACAAGCTGAAAGCTTTGAGCAATGGCTCAAAAGTAAAATGAGAAAGAATAAAGGGTAGTATCTGATATTGGTGACATGATTATAGATCAGTGTCAAGACGGTAATTCAACAAAACTCTTGCTTCCTTCTGAAAATGAAAAACATGATAGGATTCATATTATATTGTACATGTATATAATACAAAATTACAATTTAAAAATTAATAACATTTAGGCGTCATAACACTGCAAATCGAGTTATAGCTGATAGCAGCAGAACTACTAATACAAAACTGGCTCATAACATACATAAGATGACAACCCAATACAAAGCTAACAGTCAAGAAAACCAAAGTTTTATGCTTTGCAGAAGGGTAAAGGTCTGACAGAGACCATTTAATATTATCGTACTATTACCAATCCCAGAAACAAGTTCCGAATAAAGAAGAAGATTAAAAAATCTTACTTCCTTTCAATTATTATATTCAACAAAGGAAAGAATAGTAAGAAAATTCCAATTCATATTAATATAGCAAGCATCAATTTTAAGATTCACTAACATGATCAACCCTCCAATATTAATGCTGCTAGATTCAGCAAAAGATACTGTATCTTCTGTGCATATAGACAACAAGGTTTCACATGATTGTTCCAATCTCTCCAAAGAAAGGCTAAAGAACAACTTGAAAATAAAGTCAGCCACAAAATATTAATTATTTCCGGTTAAAAAGTAGTTATTGTACATAGGAACTGCAATCCCCTTAGTTCATGAGGCATGCTTCCGTCCAATCCCATGTGTTCATTCATCATGAGTGTTAATCAAAGCATTTTGCACTCTACAATTACAAGCACAAACTCACCCTTTTTAGTCTATATATAAAGTACATGATTAGGACACGCGGTATATATAGATTTATAGAATTTACAGCAGACAAATCAATGGATGCTCTTTTCTTTTTAGTAATAGCTCGATTCTTGATGCAAAATGTGTCTTGAACAATGATATGGTAGGTAAAAACTTGGTTTAACTATATTAAATAACAATAGTATACTGTGTTACTATTATAGATGATTCATAAATTCAAAGGGTACATAACTATCAGGTTCATTCATTGTATGAATTTGTTTGGTGTCAAAACCATTGAAAGAATAACATGGGTAGATACTATTAATAAGTAATGGCTAAAATGAAGGCAATACAAAAGAAGAATGAGCAGAAGGCATAAATAAAGTTACAAAATTCACTGCTTTTTCAACAATAATTGATAGTTGGTCAAAGCTCAAATTTGAGGAAGCTATTGAAGCATACACTAATCTGATGAAGTTGATATTATAACCTTGTTTCGCACAACATGCTAGATAGAATTCTGATCCTCAGGCATGAACTTAACCCTTGAAGTTGACATTTCACAAACGAAAGAATAAAAAAGATTTTGGTTGCTTCAGTGTTTAGCTTGGATGAGCCTAGTTGGCTTTGAAGATTCTTGCCCAGTTGCATCTCACTCTATAGTCGAGTTGTACATACACGGTTTGTACAATTAACAGAAACTATTTTTGCATAAAGACTTAGGAGTCCCTATCTTCCATTGAAATTTACTTAAAGATAACTCTAGAAATAAAATAAAATTGTCAACAATTGTAGTTCGGGTACCATGATTGAAGACACTATGAGAATAATAACTCATAAATATTTTATTTGTAGAGTGCCCGTGAAAGGAAATTTCAAAAGAAGATAAGAACTCTTGTATAGTCTTTCGCATAAAAGCACTGTGTAAGTCAATTGTGCAAAGATGAAAGTACAACCATGCTGTAAAGTAAGTGCAGTATGAGGGACAAGAACATTCAAAGACAATCAAACAAATTCAAGAAAAACAATAGAAGAGCAAAAATCTTTGTTAAACTTTTGGTGTAGACTTATCATCTGTTTTTGTAAAATGTCAACTTTTAAAAGTGTCAAGTTCATGCAGAGAAACAAATTATCCATAGTCAATAACCTCATGATCTGACAAAACGCGCACAAGTCACAATTATGTTCCTTCAAAGTAACTACTTTCTCTCTGCAGATGCTCCCTCCAAACTTCCCATTAACAAAAACTTATGATATTTGTGATGCAAGCGGTGACCTCTAAGATTTATAGAGAAAGTTACTACCAGATCTTAATGGGTGATGATGAAACTCCAGCATGCAATCTGACAAAAGTACCGTAATGATCTAAATATGCAAATTACTTCTAGGAGCCTATGAGTAACATACACTGGATGTTTAGAAGATGAATCACTACTTTTTAGAAGATCCAGCTAGATCCGTCTAAATATGTAGTGTACCTTTACTCATGGCTCACCGAAAGTAATTTGCATATTTTAGATCACATTACAAGAACCCGTCACTTGCATAAGCATAAACTACTTACAAAACCTCACGGACCAGGGTCGCATTCAACTCCACGCAATGCATAACTGTAATTATGCCCATAGAAAGGCAATTGTATAACTGGAAAAATAAAATATAATTAGTAAATTTTCAGAGTAAATGCATTATATCAAACAATTGTACTGCATCCATGGAATTCATAGTCAAATGCTGCCACTCTTCTTTTCCGTTTAATTTGAATACAGGAGATTGAAGCTACAAACAAAGGAAGGGTTTCAAAAGAGACTCACCATAGCAAATGAAAGAGTAATGCGATCACGATGTTGTTTGCAAATTGCATAGCTATATTTGCATTGGGGCTTCTTCCATGGTCTTTCATCTATTTTTGTTAAAATATTGGAAGGAACTTTTGGGTAAGTGGAAAAAGACTAAGAATTTCGGAGAGGATGTGAAATTTTTGGGAAAGATAAATACTTACATTATTAAGTGTTTATAATTTTTTGTTTGATATAAACTCAACTAAATCATCTCTATTTATACTAAACACATTTTTAAATTAACGGTTGGGATTTTGACATCATAAAATCAATCTAATGATTATAAATTACTTTCTAGAAATTTAGCTAATATTTTAAATTAATTAATTCTTATCTTTTAAAAAAATTCTAGAATAGCCTTCTAGAAATTAGATATATAATATAAACTTGGGTTTCAAATTCCTAAGGCCTAAAAACTAAAAACCCAAAATCAATTTAACTTTTTAAGACCCCTTTAAACTTAACTTTACTATTCTAAATCTTAACTTTACCTAATTTAAGGGGGATAGGGGCGACTGTAGTGTAAATCTGATTTTTAATTACAGAGACGGAGGCGAGAGATACTAGTATCGTCCCACACACATCCTATCTCGTCCCGATCTATTAAATTTATTTTATTATCTTTATTTTTAATAAAATTTTTACCATCCATTTACTTTTTTAATCTTAATATAGGAAATTTATTATAATTATTATTCATTTTTTTTGAAAATGTAGATTAAAAAAAATGACCAAGTATTATCATTATTATTAAAATGATCAAATATTTAGTTTAATTATTAATTTGTATTGATATGGAAAAAATATATGCGTTTTTAGAAAAAATCAATTTTAGCAGGTGGGGGCTGGGCGGGGAAACCTGTTCCCCATCAGGAGTTGGGGGTAGGTGGCCATTTTTTACCCTTGACTGGGGGCGAGGCGTGGCTGGTGATGTTAAAACTTGCATTTGTCATCGCCTCGTTGTCATGCCTAATATCAATTGCTTGGTCTTGCGTCTTCACGTACTCCCATAGCACATCGTTGTTAGAAACACATTATATAATAAAGGTGCCTACTTTGATCATGGAAAACTGGGTTATTTGCCAAAGATATTATTGACTTGTTTTTCACATATATCTTGGTCGACTCCTTTTGCGGAAAACTCAACTCCTTTAACAGGTTTCGTTTTCTGCTGTGTCGCTCGGATATTGTAACATTGGGTTGGGAATACCTTATTTTGTTATTCTGAGTTGTTTCATTGAATACTTTATGTCAGGAATGAAGTTTGTTTTCCGCTTATGATATGATTTTGTGAATATGAGAGAGATATGACACTCTTTTTATATCTTTATATTTTTCGCATGCGTTATAAATTATATTTTGGGGTTTAGGGTGTTACACCTTCAAAAGTCAGGGGTGTTGTCGGATACGCTTCGAGTGTCCGACTACAACAATCAACTCCTCATAGCGCCTCATGTGACTTCAGAAGACAGGGCTGATGTCGGATACGCTTCAAGCGACTGGTTACAACAATCAATTTCACACATAACTGACGCACCCTCCCTTTGGATCTAACTAATCTTAGGGCGGGCGGGATGAAGCCTGAAGACGTCAAACTCGATCTCGTCTATAGCCTCGGGGTAGGGATGTGGCTCCTCTACCTCTGGCCGGGTAAGATCCTTTGTGACGTGTAGCACAGTTCAAACTTTGGTCGCATCTAGCCTATTTCATGTCCCTCATCTGTAAGTATAATTCGAAACATCCCCACGACTGACCGGACTTATAACTTATCCATGTAAACATGATTAAGGCAAAGTCACATGTAGCTGGTATGAAATGAAATACTTACAGGTACAACGAAGAGCACAAATGATCGAAACTGATCTCGCGTTCCACTATTTTGAATTCGACATACGGACACTTCAAACTGCAAAAAAAGCTTCCTTCGAGCAAGCACATTCCGAGCACATCCATGCACTACTACCTAGACATTCTATCAAGACATCGTGTACACCTTAATGCAACTAGCTTTCGTGCGAGACAATCATACACGGATCCGCAAAAGACTTAAGCTCATTTAAACTTTAAGAAATTATTATTTACCATTTTCTACAACAAACAATCATGCAAGTTGCAAGATTCTAAAGCGATTCATAGTTATCCTCAGATCCAAACTCTCCTCAGATCCAATCCGAATAATGATGATTGTTGAAAAAGGAATAACATCATACCAAAAAGTATAAATATGCAAAAGTAAAAACTAAAATACATATATGAAAATATTGATTACAAGTTGAGGCTTAAAGGCCTGACCAATATTACAAGAGCAAATAAAAAGGGAAAAAATAAAACGGCGATTAAACGTCGGCGCCTAGCTCTTCACATCCAGGACCACCTATGGAATCCTTCAATAAAACATCTGCCAAAGGGTACAGTTAGTCGACGATGATGGCAAGTCTGGGACAAAACAATCGAGCTTGCTCTAATATCTCATCCTGAACTCGGCACATGGATTCTACTGCTTGTTGGGGAGATTCATAAGATTTTTGCTGAGAAGAAAACACCTCTTCCTTAAGAGCCTTCAAAGTATTGATTTTTGCTTCTCTTGAAGAGCTTCCCGACCCGCTTCGAACTTCCGACACACTTCAACCTTATCTTCAGAAGCCTTCTTACGGTGCTTCTCCCCGTCAGCAAGAGATTCCTTCAACCTTTCTATTTGAGTAGCCAAAATGGATGGTCGGCCATACCGATTTGCCTCTTCCCGCAAAGATCCGAGACAATGTTCACCCAAAGCTCGACAATTCCTTCTCAGCATCGGAACTTTTATGCTCTAGGACTTCACACCTCTCCCTCAACTCATCTCGTTCCCTTAAAAGCTTGCCAGAACTCAGAACGTCATCCTGGCTAGTAGGTACAATAGAAACATATGCAAAAAGACTTCTTCTGTCAGTCGTAGATAAACCTTAAACGAAATCTAGGTCCTCAATAGCCACAACACCCGCAAACTCCTCTGGGTGCTAGGTACCTGGTATGGTAGATATAAGGAAGCTGGAAAAAAAAGGAGTCAAAACATCCTGCTTGCCACACTCTACCAAGGGATCCCGTTTGGGAGAGCCTCCTTCAACAGGAGTGGACGAACTATCACCTGACCCCTCTTGGCAGAGGAATGAGAAGGTGAAGGTCCCTGATCAGATAAATCAGTCGCAACAGTAACTGGATGACCCATTTTAGGAGTTGGAACAGGGACAATAGTTTTGTCTACCTCTAAGGTAGTCACCACAACAAGAATTCGAGCCTCCAAAACAGAAGTAGAAGCAATGATAGGCACCGCCGACACTGGAATTGACAAGCCAAGAGTAAGGCCCTGATCATTCGCAAGGGCCATAGCTTTCTGCAATTGACTCAACTGATTCATGTTATTAGAAAAAGAACAAGTTGCACAATTATAAAAATTATTTAAAAAGGCACTCGGATCCCTATCCTCACGAAGGAGTTTTTATCTCTCGGGGTGTTCATAGGCATTAATAGCCATATGGGTATTTATTCATCTTTTCTTTTGCTGAAAATAAATAAATTCATCGGGACCAAATCCTTCTTCACATATGAGTCCTTGATACCAGTCATATAAATCCTCTTTCATTTTCACCTCCTCGAAAGACATAATAGTTCGCCCAAAATGATAAGAAGTGATAGGCTGGGAGAAATGAACTCGGGACCAGTATTTGTAAAAACTACCTCTGTAAGAAAGGGAACTCCCCACTAGAGCCAAAGACGAGCAAGAGGACATATGCGCCTCAAAAGTGACAGGTATCACCAGTAAGAAACACTTCAAAAAGTCCCCCGGTCAAAAGCAGAAGAGTTGAACCAATGTACTTAGGGATAAAGGGAGATTAATCATTGATCTCGAGCATCGTCCAGCGAAGTATGAGCCATAGAGAATAGATCAAAAAAGAACCTGAATGAAGGTTTTCAAGATTGGTACCCAACATAAAGCTAGAACAGCGTCATGAAGGCCCAAACTTTTTCCGTTATGTGAGGGGGAATTTTAGATGGTTCATCATGGCCACCTTAAAGTCAGAGAAGGGCAAACGTATTCCCAACCGGGTGAAGAGACATTTGTATAAAGGAACCAAATACCCTCGAAAGAGCTGCATAACCTCCCATTCGGACCTTCTGACATAATCGCACAATCTAGAGAATTGTCAATTGTGATGTTGGCCTACATTACGACCTCAATGGTATTCAGAACTAAATGAGTCTTGGCTATTTTAGCATCTACCCAATGAAACCTACTTGCATTGGTCGGCTTATCAACTGAATACCCTTGCGGGCCAACATATTAGATCTATGATGATCACCGAGATTGACCCAAGACACGTTATCCTGTCGGCCTTTGCACTCCAAGTGACGATCAATCTCAACATCACTGGGGTCATGACCAGTTGACTCCCGGTATGTTTGAACGAAGTGATCGACATGTTCCATCCTTTGACGCGCAACCACTATTTCCACCTCGGTCAAAACAGGATGAGGCATTGGTTACTCAACAAGGTTTTGACCCCCCGTCAGATGTCACATGAAACAAAGATTATGAAGTATTCTTGGAGAGAGTATCATTTGACATAGATTCTCCAAACTCTTCCATCTTTGGATCATCACTTAAGAAAGCTTCATTTCAAAGATGGTTGCATCAACACAGTGCATGGAAAGCTCCATTTCACTGTAGTTTCTATAATCATCACCATTTCTGGTTCCGCAACAGAACAATTGTATTATTTGTATTTTTTGAATAAATTATGTATCATGGTAATATTTTCGATTAATTGATTAAAGTTTGGATTTACATTATTGTTTGAATTTATATATGACATCCTTGAATTACATTAGTATAATTAGCATTATGTTATGATATCCTTAGTATAAATAACCTAAAATATAAGTTGACCTAAAAAAATATAAATTTCAGGACAATCTTACTGCTTATGAGTGATGTTCTAATTTCTGAGGGTTTTTCGAAGATGCACATCAGAAATAACATATTAGCTATGCAAAAAACACCCTTACATCACCTTAGAATACTTACAGAGGTTAGTTCAGAGATACACTTACAGACACACCTTGCCAAAATTACGCAGATACATTTTCGGAGGCAAATATGGGGGCTGCACGACTCACTTATGAAACACTGTGTGCATTTAAGATGCGTTCGGAGATGTATCTCCAAAATATAAAAATGGAGAATTAAAAAAAAAAAGAGAAAATGGGGGTTGGATGAGGGGTGGCAAAACGGGCTCGGCCCGCTGGGTATGCCCGTTTTGCCCGCACTTTTATGCGGGGCGGGCCAAGGATTTAGGCCCTCACCCTCAAATGTGTCCGCCCCGCCCCGCCCCATTTTTTCGCGGGCTTTTGCGGGCACATGTATTTACATAAATTTTTGCATTTTTAGGCTTAAATAGTGCAGTGCCCGCGGGCTTTCCCCGCCCCGCCCTCACGTTTTTGCGGGACGGGTCTAAGTTCTAGGTCCACATCCTCAACTATGACCGCCCCGCCCCGCCCCGTTTTTTTGCGGGCCTAAACGGGGCGGGCATGCCCGTTTGCCACCCATAGCTGGATCACTCTATGATGTGGATAAAATAATGCCCTAAATTTCAAAATAAAAAGAAACAGAAAATGTAACAAAAATAGTTGCATATAAAAATGGAGAATTCAAGTTTTTAATGTGTTCACTCACTCTATGATATGGATAAAATAATGCTCTAAATTTATCGCAACTAAATTTCCAAAAAAAGAGAGAAAATGTAACAAAAATAGTCAAATCTTCTGCTAATGCGAAAGTAGAGGCTTGACCTTAACAACACAGTTGAACAAAACATAACATGTCAATATTTCTTTTCTCCTGACAACTATTGGTTGTTATTTATAAGACATTCATAACAGTTTTAATAAAAACACTTCCATAATGTATGGCATTAGCAGAAAGTAAAAAAAAAAAGTAAAGTGCAAGAATAACTTATAACTCTGTATATAGCTAAATATCCACCCTTGACTAAACTAATGTACATTGTGACTTTATACCACAAAATCTTAAGGATGAATAACCATATGATCCTACAACCAAAATTTTCCAACCAATCTTAAGGAGTGACATCTTTGACCAACTCCTATCCAAAAGTTGACGATGAAGACAGCTTTATAAAATTATCAACTTTGACGAAAGTTGTTTTTATGTGAGTCAGCTTTTCCGATGAAGTGCGAGGATATTGTTTCTACAGGATGCATATTCTAATTAGATATTCTAGTGCGTAACAGGGAAGGGAATATATCACTAACAAAACAGAAAACTGTAAAAGCAACAATCTTATGTTTAAATTTTCTTTTATCCACTAGTATAAAAAAAATTCCCTTGGAAACTATGTAAGCAATTTTGAAGGATTTCAGCAGAAGCCTGACTTTAATGTACGAATTTCATTTCCTGTGCAATGATCCAAATGCATCTTTTACAATCCGAAACAACGAATCAAATCTATAATGAGAAAGAATAAAGGGTATTATCTCATATTGATATCATGATTAATAGGTTTTTGAAAGTTTTGTTGAGTTCTGCTTATTTTCTGAACAAGTGCTTAGTTTCTGAATAAACAATTATTCACACCTTTTACTTGTACAAGTCATAATTTGAGTTATAAGAATTAGATTGACGCGTTCTAATATGCGTTGGAAATATGAGAGGATAAAATAAAAGTTTTATGTTGAAGTCAGAAGCAAATTCGGAGTTCAGAAGAGTCACATAATTTGTTTTCAGTACCGACTTAAGAAAATACTTAGTTTTTGGGTTGGTTTTGTATTTTTTTTAGGTCGGTTGCTATTAGGTCTGGATTCCCTTACTCCATTTAAACAAATTAGTAGTTTTAATATTTATTATTCAACATTCACGAAATAGAGAATGGGGCATACAAATTCTATGGAGAGCTAATTCTCAAAGAGCTGTTTTACTGTATTCTAATTCCATTTTGAGGTTTTTATAAATTTTAATTTAATTTTGATTTCTTTTGAATTCTTCCTATAAACTCATTTTCTTAATTCGATTACTTTCGTTTGCTTAATTTTATTGTTGCTTATAGAATAAAGTTGATTAAATTCGATTATTTTTATGATCCTTAACTATAGTCACATTAGTGTAGCTCTTTCGTTATCGTGTTTGATCAAGTCGCGTTTAATTAATTCACGATTGCTTAAATTCGTTTGCTTAATTCGGAAATTAGGAACATTCATCATATAATACTAATTATACTTTTCAGTGTGTATTATAATCGAATAAGATCGAATCCTCTTAGGGAACTGAAATTATAAGAATCGTTGATAAGTTGGAAATTGATACAATAGATTAGCTTATTTATAAATTTTGGTTTTACCTTAATCATCTTCGATTTAAGTTCTAAACCTTAAAAAAAAACTCATTGTTATGATTGTTTGGTTAAAACATTCAAGAGTCTTTGCGATACGACTCGAGTGTCGTTTCTGTTTTACTGCATCTTTAATTCTCATTTTTGACTCGTGTGCAACAACGAATCACGGGGCATGACAGGTAATGTTAAACTCTGCATATTCCCTCGCCTTGTTGCCATGCCTAATATCAATTGCTTGGTCATGTGTCTTCACGTACTCCAAGAGCACACCGTTGTTAGAAACATACTCTCTAATAGAATGATAGCTTATGTCATGATGCTTACTTCAATCATGGAAAACTAGGTTATTTGCCAAAGTTATTGTTGACTTGTTTTCCATGTATATCTTGATCGACTCTAAAGCTAGCAGAAATATACCCGAACGCGTCGCACGCTCGAAGATACAACAAAATCGTCATCGAAATTTATTTATTCACGAAGGAAAGGGAAAACATCGATAAAACCCGGGGGAAAGAGAAATGAGTAAGGAAGTAGGTTATGCAAGGGGAAGGTATTAGCACCCCTCACATTCGTTGTACTCAACGGAAACCATTTTTTATTATTTTTTGCTCGGATGAGTGTTCTATCTAAATATTACTCGCAAAATAATAAAGGGAAAAGAAAAGAACATATAGATTTCTCGATGAGGATTAAAACCCTCATGTCTACGTATCCTTATAGTGCAATAAGGAATTAAGAGTTTCGTAGTTCATAGAACTAATGGTGGGAGATGAAAGAAAAGTGCTAAAGGTATGGTTTGAACCAAAGGTTAATGTGGTTTGAACCCATGAAGTGATGGAGTTTGAACTAGAGAGTAAAGGTGGCATAAACCAATACGTGAGGGGCCAAGGCATGAACCATTATATGGTGGGAGATGAAAGAAAAGTGCTAAAGGTATGGTTTGAACCAAATGTTAATGTGGTTTCAACCCATGAAGTGATGGAGTTTGAACTAGAGAGTAAAGGTGGCATAAACCAATACGTGGGGGGCCAAGGCATGAACCATTATACGGTGGGACCGAAAACAAAGGGAATTAAGGGTTTGGCATCAAGGCAAACATCTCTCGGTTCAAAGGCAGACACTGGATGGAGCTTAAAGAATTAGTATATTTGGCTCAAAAAGAGAGTATATCACATGGAGTGAATGATTGGTAGAATATGTTGAATGTAAGTAATGAATGGTGAACAATGTAAGTGAATGGTAGGAAAGGGAGAAATAATTAAAGTAGAAGGAATTGAAAGATTGGGTAAAAGTGACAGAAGGGTATAACTTGGGACCAAAAGAAAATGGTGTTATTGGGATCCATCAAGGAAATAAAGTTTAAACCATAGAGTAAACAGGAATCAAGCCAAAAATAAAGGAATTAAGTATTTGGCATCAAGGCAAACATCTTTTGGTACAAATGTGGACATTGGTTAATTGTCCTAAAAAGGTGTATATGAAATCCCAAAGAAATATGGTATTTGGTTTCAAAGAGAGACAATACGTCATTGAGATGGATAGTTATGATTGAAGATATATGGTATGGATCATGAAAGGTATGGATGGCATCCTAAGGCAGAAGAAGGAATAATTATGCTCGCCAAGGGTTTGAAGCCTTGTGCCTACGTATTCTCATTGTGCAATGAGAAAATCAAAGCTCCTTAGTTCGTGGAACTAATGCGGAACAAGGACAACAAGAGATAAGGAAAGAGAGATTTGATAAGGAGTGATGAAAAGTATAACTTGGCATCGAAAGACAATGGCATCACAAGGACCCACAAAGAAAAATGAACTTTGAACCAAAGAGTAAACAGACATCAAGCCAAAAAAAGAAAGGAATTAACTATTCAACATCAAGACAAACATATTTTGGTTCACAAGATATGCATTGGAATTGCCCTAAAAGGATATGTATGGGGGACCCAAAGGAAAATGATATTTAGTAAAAGGAAACAATATATCACTACGGGGGAACAATCAATTTGAAACCAAGAGATAATGGTACATTGAATCCATGAAGGAATAAACTTTGAACCAAAGAGGAAACAGACATCAAGCCAGAAAACAAAGGAATTAAGTGTTTGGCATCAAGAAAAACAACCCTTTGTTCATGAGGATGGACATTGGAATTGCCCTAACAGGATATGCATGGAATCCAAAGGGATAAGGTATTTGGTTTCAAAGATAAGATATTATAATAGTACTGAGGCTGGTAATTGTCGCATCGCGCGAAAAACCGGCGGGAAAAGAAAGAAACAACAGAGCCGCCACCGTGCGTTATTTATCCCGAAAGAGGGAAAGGAAACGCTCGAAGTAAACCTAAGAAAAGACATGGTCTTGCGACCAAAGAGGATGGGTTCGGGAGTCGGTTATGCGAAGGGAAGGTGTTAGGCACCCTACGCATCCGTAGTACTCTACGGGATCCACGCACAAAAGGAAAGAATATTGGTTGCTAAACACTGCTCAAAAACTCACACACACTGGCTGAAAGAAACGAAAGAGACTGACTGAGACTGACTCGGCAGGATGTCGCATCCTGGGCCTACTTAGTCTATCAGGCAATAGACATCAGAGTCCAAGTAGTTCGGACTGGGGAAACGACACATGCTCGCTAGGATATCGCATCCTATGCATACGTATCTTCTCGGACGAGAGAAGAATCAGAGCATTCGTAGCTCGGCTGACACGCACACAAACAAACAAAGCACAGGCAAACGTGAAGCCCGACTGCCAATCGCTGGACTTATGTCAGCATCCGAACCTAAACACACGCAAAGAGGCAAACATGGAGCCCAAATGCCAATCACTGGACTTACATTGACATCCGCACCTAAACGCACACAACAGATAGATAGGGAGTCGGGGACTCAGCCTACAACTGTCAAACACAAACAAACAGACAAACCGCAAATGCTAAGGAGTCAAGGACTCGAGCCTAGCAAAGGTCAGACAACACACACAAAAAGAAAAAGGGCGCCCGGAGAGATCAACTCAATCTCCTGCCTACATACTTCATCTGGTGTGAAGATCAGGGCGATGTAGTTCCCCTACGCAGGGATAAAGGATCTAGCCTAACCAGATAACAGAGGGAGACACAACTCTAGGGAGACTACGACTCGAGCCTAGATGTTGTCATGCAAAAGTCAACCCTAAGTTAAGGTTTCTAGCTAAATGGCACAAGGGCCAACCTATCCTAAGCAGACACAGGAAAAAGCAAAGTCTCGATTGCAACTAGGGCAAGAGAAAGGGGAGGTCTCAATCGCAACGAGGGCGAGAGAAAAGAAGAGATCTCAATCACACAGGGGTGAGAGAAAAAAGTTAGATGTTAGTGGTTAGTCAAACTCGGCAAGACATCGCGTCTCGTGCCTACGTATCTCATCTGAACATGAGAATCAGAGTTGCCGTAGTTCGGCCGGCTGGGAAAAAGGATCTCGATCGCAACGAGGGCGAGAGAAAGGAAAAGGCTCGATCGCAACGAGGGCGAGAGAAAGGAAAAGGCTCGATCGCAACGAGGGCGAGAGAAAGGATCGCAACGAGGGCGAAAACAAGCCCGGATTAGCTGTTAGTCGTTAGTCAAACTCGGCAAGACATCGCGTCTCGTGCCTACGTATCTCATCTGAACATGAGAATCAGAGTTGCCGTAGTTCGGCCGGCTGGGAAAAAGGATCTCGATCGCAACGAGGGCGAGAGAAAGGAAAAGGCTCGATCGCAACGAGGGCGAGAGAAAGGAAAAGGCTTGATCGCAACGAGGGCGAGAGAAAGGATCGCAACGAGGGCGAAAACAAGCCCGGATTAGCTGTTAGTCGTTAGTCAAACTCGGCAAGACATCGCGTCTCGTGCCTACGTATCTCATCTGAACATGAGAATCAGAGTTGCCGTAGTTCGGCCGAACAGTTCTAAACATGGCTCACACAAGGGTTAAGCCACACAGACTTGACTTGCACAGGAAGCAAGTCAAGCGCAAACCTATTGCACAAGGGCAAGCAAAACTAAAACCTAAAGAGGCAAACAAAGCAATCACAAACACATACAGCATAAAATAAACACACCAACAGGGGGGCTCAAACATCAAAGGTTAGGCACTAGGGCCAACTGGAATGGGGTAAGTGTGCTCTTAACCTTGCCATTGAGAGGCTAAGGTGAAGCAGATGAAAGGAGATGAGGGGTGTGCCTCATTGCTTCTATCCCTGGCCAGAGAGAGCATTTGACAAGAATGTGTGGGTTCAGAAAGCGGGAACCCTTCTACACATTTAAACTGACTCAACTGTGCAATTGCACAAGATCTTGGGTTTTTATCTGAAGTGCATCAACACAGTGGTGTGAGCAAGACAGAAGATACACTGAATAGTGGGGGATAGATTGCATATCCCTACCTTCCACCAATTGCCTCTTCACTTAGGAGGTCTTTGACTCTGTACAGGGACAAAGTAAACATACACAGGCATTGCCTCTTAAGGAGGACTTCAGACAGTTTGCCCGGTCAAAATAACAAACCGGGACTCCAGACTACATGAAGAAGAAATGTTTATACCTCAAAGCAAATGCTAAATAGCAAAGCAAGCAAGTTCAGAGAACTTAAGCAACTAAAGTACCTGAAAAAGTCAAAACAATTAGCAAACAGTTCAAAAGTTTAAATCAAAAAGAAATGGCAAACAGTCAACACAGGGGATCAACTGAGCAAAGCATAAGACTCGGGCACATGGGTCAAGCCTACAAAACAAAAGGTTAGCACAATATAGACAAACAAAAATCAATCATGTTGGTATGATCTTGGAAGCACTATGCTCAACCTGAAACAGATGAACTCAACATAAGTCCAAAGGACCACTAGGGCTAGCCTAGGGTCAAGCATGAAAGGAAAAGTCAAGGCAGCAAGGAAAAGTCAACCAAAACCAAAGGCAAACATTTGAGAAGCTATCACAATTGGGTTCATAATTATATCATGCATCATGGTCATTTCATATGCAAAAGGATGCAAAGCATGGCAAGAGAAGCATACAAAAGTCAACAGCAAAGACTTCATTCAAAAGTCAACTCAAACAATCTCAAAAATTATGAAATAAATCACACTCAATCCTAACATCTAACATGGTAAGCATGTAAAATTTCATGGCATTTGGATGAGAGGAAGGCAGTCAAGCAAAATCATGAAGTCAAACCAAATTCAAGTAAGCATGGTGAAAGTCAACAAACATGGGTCAACTTCAAAAAATCATATCAAATTGAAAACAGATGAGAAATGAATGAGATTAACACCAATGCAAAGCTTGAGATGTCTAGTTATCACACATGAAATTTCATGATCATACAATATGTTATGAGAATTTCCCAAAAGGTTTGGCAATGTGTAGCACAAAAAGTCAACAAATGACTAAGCATGGAAGAAAATTCACAATCAAATGGAAAACAGCAAGATTAATTCCAAGAAAATTCCTACACAAACTAGACATGTGAAGGATCATTCATGCAAAATTTGGGTTCAATTGGATGTAGGGAAGCATGTGAACAAAATTAGGGAAGATGCATGATCATGGTATAGCAACAAATGTAACACATGACTTCAAAAAATCATAACCAGCAAACCACAAATGGGAAATCCACAAACTTTATACCAAAATGAAGGTCAATGTGTATATTTTCATCACAAAAAATTTCAAGCTTATTGGATGCAACATCAATATTTCACAATTGAAATGGCCAAGGGTATCATTTATGCACACATGTTGGGAAAATAATTACCATAAAAAATCCAGCCAATGGAAAAATCATTAAAAATCATCATAAAACAAAGGACACATTCATGATCATGAGGAAAAAATTTCATAATTTTCGGAATTAAAATGAATGAGAAATTGATTTTTGAAGATGGAGAAATAATTGGAACAAGTATGAACAAACAACATGGCAATAGGGTCAAAGCAATAGTCAACCGTGGCAGTCTTGTAATATTGGGCGCCACTTAACCAAACTGCAGCGTTTTGGGGGCGCTGAGGAAATGTTCCTATTGGCTACTAGCCAATGGAACAGTGGAACGACCAATAAAGCTTCAGAATTCTGGGTTTTCAAAACCCTTAGGGTTTTAACAGCAAGGCAATGTATACATCTTCATGTAATCACCAAAAACAAACATTCAGCAAACTCAATCAAACAGCATGGCATTAGTGTTCCAACAACATCATTCAGCAACATACAACAATCCAAACTTCATGCCAATTCTAGGAATTTCATGTTCATGCAGCTAGAGTTTTAACAATGGCAAGGCATTCATGTAATGTCCATACAGCAACCAAACAACAGCATACCAAATGCAATTCATGAAGGTTTTCTGTGCAGAGTTCATAGGATCTCAAACAGCAGGGCATTAACATCATCGTGCATCAACATCCAAATATGAATCAATGAACAAACCTCAATAATTAAGCCTGGCCATTAAACATCAGTACTAAACAACAGTAGTTAACAAACAAACAAAACACATCACATGGAATTTCTGGGCAGAGCTCATGCATTTAGGGTTTCAAACGGCAACAGCATTCATTCCTCATCATTCATCATTAAATCAGCAACACATGAACAGCAACAACTAATCATGGCAATGATGCAACAAACCAATACACATTCAGACAAAATTCCTGGGCATACTCGTTACAACAGCAGCAGGGCATACAATTCCTCATCCAATGTTCATCATCATATCGAAATCAAACAAACAACATGGAAACCACAAAGGCAACACACTCATGATGCTCATATAACAAACAGCACCCAACATACATGAGCTAGATTCTAGAAACAACAATGGCTAGGGTTTATCATAGTGCAGCATGATCTTCATCACCTTCATGCAGCTCAGAAAATCGACATGCCCAGAATTAAAAATTAAACACTCTAATAGCATCATTAAGCATCAGGCAACAAGAATGTGGTATCAATCATCATTAACTCGAGCACATAGCAAAGAAATCCACACAAATGAGTTTGAGCATAGAACTTCAAAACCATATTTCTCTCAACACAGTGGATCATTTTGAATGATTTAAAGTTCATTGGCATCAGCAAGTCAAAGGCTACACATGGCATAGCATGGATAAGAGAAAATAGAGGGTCGAAAAACTTACTTGGTTTGAAGAATTCAATGGAACAGTAGTCATTTGATGGTTTGAAGCTGAAACAGAAGGAAATGGTGCTAGGTAATGAATGTCCCTTGAGTTTGTTTGGCTCAATCTTGCTTGGAATCAACTAAATCGTGATATGCCATTGTTGGTGGTTGGTGAAAACAGAATGAAGAAATGCAGTTACAGCAAGGATTTGAGGCTGCAAACAACTTCCAAATGGTGCTTGGATGATGAAGGAATGAAGGTTACTCAAGGGTTTTTGAAGGGTTTGCGCAGAATTTGTGGTTTTGCAAAAATGCAAGATGAGAGTGAGAGTGTATTTTGTTAGTAGGCTGCAGCTTCTTAGGGTTTGTTTGTGACAGAAAATCACCTTATATTGTCTGTTTAGGGTCCTTTAAGTGAGTGCTAAACTGGTTTAGTGTAAATGAAACAAATTGCATTTTTGCTAAGTTGGAAACAAGTGAACAAGGGAGGTGTGTGTGCACGAGTTGGGCCTGCTACAGGCTGCAAAATGACTTACCAATTGCTGTTTGTGGTCTGCCTTTGCATGATGTACTTGTTTTACTTTTATCAAACCATTTTGCTAAAATTGTCAAGATTGCACTTTGGTCCAAAATGAGGTATGGTAATGGTATGAACATGAAATGATGCTTGGAACATGTCACAAATATGGTATAAAGTGGATCCCAATTGGTCAATTGTGCAAAAAGTCCCTAAATCAAAAAGTCAACCTTGGGTCAAACTTTGATTTTTAATGAAAAAAGTCAAAAAATGCCATTTTGATTGGCAAGGTTTTAGGACATGAAATTTATATTTTTGGAAAGAGGATGAAAAATGTAGTTTGTAGGAAAAAACCCCACCAAATTTGGCCTTATGGTTTGAGAGATATGCCCCTTTGAAGTTCAAAAATTGGTGAAAATGAATTGATCATATCTTGACAACCATGCATGGGATTTGAGAGTTCTTGGACTTTTTGAAAATGGGAGAACAAGATCTTCAACTTTCATGTTGGGCAAAAATTCATTTGAAGCTTGTATCATGATGTAAGTTTAAGATCAAGAAGTTTCCATTTTTGGCAGTTGAAATTACAGGTCCAGTTTCTATTTTGGGAATTTTTCTGATTTGCTTCAAATTCTTCCATGATGTTGATTGCCATGACACATGAGGCCTATTAGGACATGAATAAACTCCTTCAAACCATTTCTATCCATCAAATCCAAAGAATCAACCACAGTTGACCAACTTTGACCTTTCTAGGGTTTTGGACTGTCTATGCACTTCTGATGAATTCCAAACCCTAGTTCCTTGAGACTTTGACTTCAAATGATGTCCCAAGACATATGAACTCTTGATGATTGATCATGGTGCCCAAATTCCACAAGAATGGCCACCATCCACTGCTTTGACTGACTGCCGACTGATCTCCTGATCAGTTTGACCTAATTCTTGCTTGCTTGCTCTTGAGGCAACTGGGGACAATGCAAATGCTATGCAATGTATCATGATATGCTATGACCTAATATGAAATGGTATGTACAATGATAGGTGCAAATTTGAGGTGCTACAGCTGCCCCTATTCAATCAGCTGGGAACCCGAACGGATGATAGCAACGGCTGTCAGTCTTTCAGGGTAAACAGGGATTGAATACAAAAGAACCGTAGAAATTTGCACCGACTAGATATAATACAAGAATGCCTGTCAGGATCGGAAAAGAAACAGTCTTGAGAGAAAAAATCCGTCTGGAACGGAAAAAGGAAATCGGCCTGAATACCGAAACAGAAACGTCGACCTGGATACCAAAATAAATGGTAACACAGGGATAACCATGGCTTGAGCGCCGTAAGCACATCGACCTGATCGTCGGAAACTTCTTCGGTCTGAATACCGGCAAAATTGGCCTGAGTGCCAAAGCGTGAATTGGTTTGTGTTCCAAAACACTCAACATCCTGAAGAGGGCTAGAAAAGCAGTCTTGTTAAAGGATGGACATTCGATTTCACCAGAAATACGAATCTTACTCGGCTGGGGAGGACGACTTCGACCCAAGAGCGCATGAGACATATTATCTATAGCCGTCAGAACGTAGATAATAACCTCGCATGGAAGATTATCCATAACCGGGTTGCAGGTTGTTAGATGGATAAACGACCGAAAACATCCTGAAGAGAGCAAAGGCGAACTTGTTAAAGGATGAACATCCGATTCCAAAGGGAATACGAATCTTACTCTGCTGGTGATAACAATCGAAAGATTGACCAAAGAGCGCATGAGACATATTATCTATAGCCGTCAGAACGTAGATAATAACCTCGCATGGAAGATTATCCATAACCGGGTTGTAGGTTGTTAGATGGATAAACGACCGAAAACATCCTGAAGAGAGCAAAGGCAAACTTGTTAAAGGATGAACATCCGATTCCGCAGGGAATACGAATCTTACTCTGCTGGTGATAACAATCGAAGGATTGACCAAAGAGTGCATGAGATATATTATCTATAGCCGTCAGAACGTAGATAATAAACTCGCATGGAAGATTATCCATAACCGGGTTGTAGGTTGTTAGATGGATAAACGACCGAAAAGAAAGGCATCTGGGTACCAGGCTAGGTATGCAAAAGATGACCAATCAAAGGGAGGGTGAAGTTGCTTACTTGGAGCAAGTATCCAAAAGGAAGGTGAAGACCCAATGGGGACAATACTGCTTGATCAAGGCAAGTATCCAAAGGGGACGAGACCATTAATACCACAAAGAGGGGATTACATCTACCGGTTTGTAGGCAGAAAACCACGGAAAAGTAACCAGTCATCATCGGGATGAGCACAAATGGTTAACTCCACCAAGGGGAGGAATGTGGGATTTTACAACTACCAGCTTGTGGGTAGAAAACCACAAAGATAGGACTTACAACTACCGGTTTGTAGGTAGAGGCCATCAAACAATATCCGCCAGGGGATGAAAGTGGGATTTTACAACTACCAGCTTGTGGGTAGAAAACCACAAAGATAGGACTTACAACTACCGGTTTGTAGGTAGAGGCCCACAAATTCTGCTGAGGATAAGATGAATGAGTGCCGGTTAGTGAGCGACTATTCATTTATGCCCCAGGGAAGCACAAGAGACAGCCAATAGGAAGCCAATTTAGGATCGATCCAAAAAGGCAGACTGAAACAAGACTCATCCTAATGAGGAAAGAACTCAATAGGGAAAAACCCATCCAGTGTAGGGAGGGAACGGAAGCAACCGTCATCCACGAGGATGTATCTCAGTGGGGAAATGGCAGGAAAGGATAGACACTTTCTGCTTAAGGGGTAGACTCTACATGGAGAGATCGGACACACCCGTATCTGCTAGGGGAAAATCTACTGGAGAGATTTGTATCAACAAATAGCAGGAGGTAAAAAACAACAGATACCCGGCAACAACTGCAACATGAGTATCCAAATGCTATGATTATGCATGTATGCATTATGCATGATGAATGTATGATGAATGTTGTCAAACAGACATGCTCAACACGCAGGTCCGGGAATCAATCGTCCGGAGAGAAAACCAAAGTCACCAGAGAGCAAAGAAAATCCACTGGGGACTGGGACAATAGGGAACAATCATCATCCTGCAGGGGAGGAAGGCCACCAGAGGCTTCCGGAGGGATCGTCGGTCACAACCGGAGAAAAGAGTTCAACATACGGGCGTACCGGCCACAACAACTCGTGATGAAAATCAGCGACATCAAGAAGCGACCAGATCTCTGATGAGAGTAGATAGGCATTGATAAAGCTTCTTATGCAAACAACTCCACTGAGGGATCCATCTGAGGGAATGCCGGATTATGGGGATGTTGATCCTCCAAATACTGAATCTGCAAAGGAAACACCCATGTTGGGGGAGAGAAAGACTGCCCTGCTGGAGAGGCGAAAGTTGGAGTCTTCAGTAAACACTCTGCTAGGGGAGCTGCCCCACAAAAGTATTTCAACAGCAACCTTGTTGGGAATGCCCCACGATAGGGCTCAAACAGCATTCTACTGGGGATGCCCCACAATAGAGCTAACAAGGATTTGGAGGAAGAATCTGTACTGCCGGGAACATGAAGATGAACAACTTCAAACAACACTGCATTGGGCAACTTCACTGAGGAGAGACCATACGAGGTTCTGCAGGACAAAGATACAGTCATGCTCGAGATAGGATCAATTGCCTTACCTGTTGGTAATCATACCACCGGGAGAGCACTGTGGATCTCCTAAGTATTCTTCCATCTTTGTGAATGTTCACTTTGTTTAAGAATATTTTTTGAAAATTTTTGTTTATTTTGAAAACAATGATACTTTATCAGTTAAAACATGCAAAACATCTGTTGAGTTGAAACAAATAAGAATGCAAATAATTGGATAAAAGCTCAAATTGATGTGATGGAATGGCAGTCTGCAAAGGGCGAGACTCCATAGATCTGTACAAGTTTGAAATCAGTGATATATATTGGAGAGGGCTACATTGAACATAATGACCTTTCCTCTACCATTCTGAATTTTCGATGTATTCAAAGCTTCAGTCGACGACGGATCGAGAATCCCTGACGGATGACAGATGTACAGCACAGTCTTGTCAAGATGCAGTTACTTGCCAAATCCCTAATTTTTGCCTAGATTGCCCCAGTGTGAGGTGTTCAATCTAGCGGGATGCACATTCTCTTTTTTTTCAATGTCTCTAACTTTTGCCTGGATCGCCCTTTCGGGTTTTCAATCCACCGAGACGCTCCTTTTTGCCTAAGTCGCCCTTTGGGGTGTTCGACTTAGCGAGCTATTTTGCTTTTTTCTTTTAGGCGAAGTATTTCTTGACTGCATCAGAATTCACAGGACGAGTGAACTTCTTCATCCATTGTTGTAAGTGTTAAAGCATTGCCTGAAGAGGCTCTCTTGAAAACATATGGACGTTCCTAGCTTGGGGTCCACTTGCCCCTGGAATCGGGTGTGAAAGACAAGACTTTCTTGAGCACAAGGTCCCTCAGAACACACGAGGCTTGATCTTCTTGTCGAATGTTTTTTCACTCTCTGCTGATATGACTGACCATGACACATGGCAGTTGATCTCTTGTTTTTGCTTTGAATTCAGCATCAGCCAACTTGGGACTTTGAGGGTGCTGTTTCTCTTTTGTTTTTTTTTCTTTTGATTTCTTTTGATTTTTTTTTGATTTTGATTAATTTCTTTTTTTTTTTGATTTCCTCTTTTTTTCTTTTTTTCTTTTTTTGATAAATGCCCCAGTTGGCTGTTCTGCTGATTCTCGAGATGCAGCTGAGTGTGATCTTCTTTTCTTGCTCAAGAAGTCGGGAAATCTCGTCAGGAATCCCTTCAACATCATCTTCTTCCGCTTCGAATACAAGGAATTCAAAATTGGGAGATGACGTCCGATCATTATGTTCAATGGGTTTAAGAAACAACCTGCATAATGATTTTGATATGAAAAGCTTTTTGAAAATCAAACAAGACAATCGTTATGCAGATGAAAAGATTGCTTTTATTCTTGTTTTTTTTTTTAAGGTTTTTTGTGATCACCAATTTCATGCAAAAGTGAAAAGGGAAAACAATTGGAAAAACAAATGTTTTAACATGAATTTATTTGAATGAAAATATCATTGCGCAAAATGTTGCCAACAATGTCATCACTTCTCCTTTTGGCATGGGAGAAGGGTTTTTAAGCAAAGTGATTATTACAGAGACTTATGAACAACTGTAGGAAAGCCCACAGTGACCCAATTGTGATAGATCCCAACGGGGACGACAACTGTCAGTATTTCTTGCATCAGCAGCTTCTGCTTTCTGAACAACCCTTCTGAGAAAAAGTCGGCGCCAGCCCAGGACTTGTTATTTTCAAACTTGATTAGCATTGGGGACCTAAGTCCTCCAAGATCAGAATACCTGACCTCACAAGGTCTTGAACCTTCATCTTCAGCTGGAAACAACTATCCACGTCATGACCAGGAGCACCCGAGTGATACACACAATGCTGTTCAGGCCTATACCACCACCGGGGGTTGACGGGTATGGGCGGCGGGTCTCTGGGAGTAATCAAGTTCCGCTCTAACAGGGTGGGATACAGTTCGGCGTAGGACATGGGGATTGGATCAAAAATGATCTTCTTCCTCTCATTACTTGTACCAGCTTGATTGTCAATGGGAGGCTGATAAGCCTGCTGCTGAGGATGACGTTGTGGAGTCTGATACTGCTGAGTTGGTCTTCTCGGCTGTTGTTGAGTTTGAGTTGCTGGAATAGTCACAGCAGCAACTTGCCGATATGGTCCTCTATTTGCACTCCTTCGACGGTGCACAGCATTTGTTTCATTCTCTCCCCTTTTGGGTGCCCCAGAGGATGGCCTTTTAGAATTGGAAGAGTTTGAAGAGCCAGGATCTTGTATCCTTCCTGCTTTGATAAGGCTTTCAGTTCTTTCCCCACAGACAACAACATCTGAAAAACTACTGAACGGGCAGCTTCCCAAGCGATCCATGAACACACCTTGCAGGGTTCCAATGAACATGTCAGTCAGCTCTCTCTCCAGCATCGGAGGTTGCACTCTAGCGGCTAGCTCACGCCATCTCTGAGCATACTCTTTGAAACTCTCCTTGTCTTTCTGATACGAGCTCTGTAACTGAGTTCGGCTCGGCGCCATGTCCATGTTATGCTTGTATTGCCTTAGGAATGCCTCACCCAGATCTCTCCAGCTTCTGACTGATTCTCGCTTCAGATCCATGTACCAGTCCAAAGATGCCCCAGATAGACTATCTTGGAAAAAGTACATCCACATCTTTTCATCGTCAGTGTAAGCAGAGATCTTCCTGAAGTACGCCTGCACATGGGTGCGAGGACAGGAGGTACCGTTGTACTTGTCGAATGAGGGTGCCTTGAATTTGTAGGGGATCTTCAACCCTTCCACCAGACCCATGTCGGTCACATCAAACCCAAGGGAGTTCTGACATTCCATGGCTCGGACTTTCTCAGCAAGAGCATCCACTTTTCTGTCCCTCTCTTCGGTTTTCACAACATCATAGTCCTCACTGAGGAGAGTAAACGTGTCCTCTTGTTGGTTGACAAACGGAGCTGGATGACGAATCGGGGTCCGGGTAGCTCTGACATTGACCTCTGCAGCAAGAGGTTGTCCATTGATTCTGATACCCTCAAGTTCATCCCCGACGGCATAGTCGTTAGTGGGATCAGCAACATTGATAGTCTCATGAGCGGGTGCAGTAACAGGCAAAGCACGGTTGGACGTTGGGACCACAACTTCCTGTCTCTGGGCTAAGGCACGCAGCTCCTCTTGCCCCTGAACGACCCCTTGCATCATGTTCATGAATTGGGCCATGTTCGCCCTCATCTCGGCCAGCTCTGTCTGAACCTGATCCATACTTCCCTGTTGATTGAGCCTGGTTGAAAACCGGTGTGGTCTCTGATCAGCTATCCTGTCTCACAAAGGAACCGGAGTGAGAATACAGCACAAGAACACCTATTATGCAAATGATATGAGTATGATGTTAAATGATGCGTATGATGCACATGATATGCTCATTTCTCAGGCATTCAAAGAGCCTGACCCATCCTCAAAAGATGGCAACCTGCAGCAACAAGAGAACAACAGATACAAGGAAAAAAATGAACAACAGGGAAATGCTGATAGCCTTATATATACATAAGGGTAGAAAAGTCATACAACCAAGATCAGCAGAATATTCTCAAAGTACAAAGAAAAAGAATCCCATCCAACAAGCCTGGAGGTGATTCTCAACAAAAAAAACAAACAAAGATACAGTCTACGGCAGACGGTCTTCTGGAATGAGGGTCTTCAGGTAATGACACTGGTCTATCAACAGTGAGCATTCTGAACAATCTGGTAGGGGAGTGATCTTCTCCTTCAATTGTCTTCTAAGTTCTAAGACTTCTCCTCCAAGATACTCCTCTGACTTCTGTCTCAACTCCATCTCTTTCTTCAACTGAGCGTCTTTGTCTTTGAGTTGCTTCTCCAAATCTCTGATCTTCTTTTGGTAGTTGACTTCTGCTCTCTGCAGTCTCAGACATTCCCTATGCTCTGTATCCAACATAGATTCCATCTCCTCATATGACCTCTTTTTCCCCCTTGCTCTACCAGCATCCTCTCCTTGCACTTCCCTGAGTTGATGGGCCAAGTGCAGCTTATCAGCTTTAGCCTTGTACAGTTCCATCTGAGTGTCTTGCTCCTTCTCCCTCAGACGACGACTCTCCATCAATGCTTGTTTATAGTGCTCAGCAGGCACACTATCAGCAAGTACCAAGGGTGGTTGCTCTTGCAACGGCTCCATCCTATCGTAGGGTAGCAGCAAAGTTTCCACTCTCTTCTTTACCCAATCAGTGTAATCGGGCATGGCAATGGCAAACTTCTTCCCTAAGACGGATCCACCCTTCACTCCAACATCTCTCCAGGCTTTCCCTATCTGCTCCAACTTAGCAGGGTCATCCTTCTTCTCAAAACAGAAACTCTCAGCTATCTCAGCTTCGAGTGGTCTTCTACTCATGACAAACCCTAGCTGGCGAAGGGAGAGAACTGGGTTGTAATTGATGCAACCCTTGGTCCCTATGAGTGGTACGCCTCGGAATTCACCACAACTCAAGATAACATCTTTGACATCCATCCGGTATGACTGCCACCTGATGTCGTAGGAAGTGAGCGACATGACCCTCTGAGTCCACTTCAGAGTGCTCTGGGTATCCACAAATGGTCCACTGGCTGGCAGAAGAGACATGAACCATTTGAACAGAAGAGGTAGGCAACATCTAATGGCTCCACCCTTACCATGCCTACTGTGGATGGCATAGTAAGTATCCGCTAGAAGAGTAGGGATTGGATTCCCTCTGATAAAGATGCTGATGGCAGTATGGTCAATGAAGTTCGGCATACTGGGAAATAGGATGATCCCATAGATCATGGCAGCTAGCTGCGTGTGAAACACTTCCCAATTACCCTTATCTGCTTCAGCTCTGGCTACTCTCAACAGAAACTTCAATGGCAGACCTACAACCTCCCCACAGGGCTTCCAATTCTTACCAACCTCCTCAATACTCAACTGGAGAGCTCTGGCAATTAATCTGAAGTCGACCTCCTTGGGGACGTCCAAGAAGGGAGTCCGATGCTGAATAGGGATATTCAACAGGATAGAATACTCCTCAAGGGTAGGTGCAAGTTGATAATCTTGGAAAGTGAAGCATCTGAGCTCGGGGTCATAAAACTGAAGTAGTGTCTGCAGAGGCACCGGATCCACTACTGTCTTCAGCACTGTCAAGAGATCTCCATACCGCCCAACAAAACTCTTCAATCGGTCATCTGTCACGAGGCTACCCAGCTCAACTAGCGGAGTCAACGGCTCACGGTGGAAACTGTAGGAACAGGTCTTCCGCTTCAACTCGGGGGCTGTTGCCATCTCTATCAGTAGACAAGCTCGGGAATGTACCTGAGAAATGATATGCATGCAGAGATTAGTTTTTTTTTTCTCTTTTTTTTTCAATTTTTTTTCGATTTTTTTTTTTCAATGCGTTTCTTTTGAAAAATAAATATGCTATGATGCACATGATGCAGACTGGACTGGCTGTGCAAACTCTGACTAGGTCGAAGCTTCAGTCAAAACTCGGAACTTAAATCCAACTTAAGGTCAAACTGATCACACTGTCTGAACATAAAGTCACCATCAGAACCAAAGTCACCAACGGTACCTGTAATGAATAACCCTTCCCCACTCACGGGTGTAGTCTAGGCCAGGGTAAAGCTGAGAGAAACGCAACATAAATAACCTTTCGCGGAATATCATCCTGTGCACACCCGATGTATGCACCGATAATATCCCACCAGGGTCTGAACTGCTCGTGATATCAATGTTCCGCTAAGTGGCGCCATACCACCCGCTTCCCATGAATCACTCTATTCCTAATCATCCTAGATTTTCACTCATGGTCTGGGTATTGGACCTTTTACCTCGACTGACTCCCCCCCCACACAGAGAAAACAGACAGCCAGCCAGCAATGAATAATGAATATGAAATGCAAACATCAATGCACACAATCAATGCAAACAATAAATGTACATATATACAATGAATGCAATAAAATACAACAAGCAGAAAGCAACCAAAACCCTAATCCTAGAGAGCGCTAGGAGAGACTCGCTCAGGGAAGATGGACCAGCATAGGTCAACTTCTCTATTTCCCCAGCAGAGTCGCCAGCTGTCGCATCGCGCGAAAAACCGGCGGGAAAAGAAAGAAACAACAGAGCCGCCACCGTGCGTTATTTATCCCGAAAGAGGGAAAGGAAACGCTCGAAGTAAACCTAAGAAAAGACATGGTCTTGCGACCAAAGAGGATGGGTTCGGGAGTCGGTTATGCGAAGGGAAGGTGTTAGGCACCCTACGCATCCGTAGTACTCTACGGGATCCACGCACAAAAGGAAAGAATATTGGTTGCTAAACACTGCTCAAAAACTCACACACACTGGCTGAAAGAAACGAAAGAGACTGACTGAGACTGACTCGGCAGGATGTCGCATCCTGGGCCTACTTAGTCTATCAGGCAATAGACATCAGAGTCCAAGTAGTTCGGACTGGGGAAACGACACATGCTCGCTAGGATATCGCATCCTATGCATACGTATCTTCTCGGACGAGAGAAGAATCAGAGCATTCGTAGCTCGGCTGACACGCACACAAACAAACAAAGCACAGGCAAACGTGAAGCCCGACTGCCAATCGCTGGACTTATGTCAGCATCCGAACCTAAACACACGCAAAGAGGCAAACATGGAGCCCAAATGCCAATCACTGGACTTACATTGACATCCGCACCTAAACGCACACAACAGATAGATAGGGAGTCGGGGACTCAGCCTACAACTGTCAAACACAAACAAACAGACAAACCGCAAATGCTAAGGAGTCAAGGACTCGAGCCTAGCAAAGGTCAGACAACACACACAAAAAAAAAGGGCGCCCGGAGAGATCAGCTCAATCTCCTGCCTACATACTTCATCTGGTGTGAAGATCAGGGCGATGTAGTTCCCCTACGCAGGGATAAAGGATCTAGCCTAACCAGATAACAGAGGGAGACACAACTCTAGGGAGACTACGACTCGAGCCTAGATGTTGTCATGCAAAAGTCAACCCTAAGTTAAGGTTTCTAGCTAAATGGCACAAGGGCCAACCTATCCTAAGCAGACACAGGAAAAAGCAAAGTCTCGATTGCAACTAGGGCAAGAGAAAGGGGAGGTCTCAATCGCAACGAGGGCGAGAGAAAAGAAGAGATCTCAATCACACAGGGGTGAGAGAAAAAAGTTAGATGTTAGTGGTTAGTCAAACTCGGCAAGACATCGCGTCTCGTGCCTACGTATCTCATCTGAACATGAGAATCAGAGTTGCCGTAGTTCGGCCGGCTGGGAAAAAGGATCTCGATCGCAACGAGGGCGAGAGAAAGGAAAAGGCTCGATCGCAACGAGGGCGAGAGAAAGGAAAAGGCTCGATCGCAACGAGGGCGAGAGAAAGGATCGCAACGAGGGCGAAAACAAGCCCGGATTAGCTGTTAGTCGTTAGTCAAACTCGGCAAGACATCGCGTCTCGTGCCTACGTATCTCATCTGAACATGAGAATCAGAGTTGCCGTAGTTCGGCCGGCTGGGAAAAAGGATCTCGATCGCAACGAGGGCGAGAGAAAGGAAAAGGCTCGATCGCAACGAGGGCGAGAGAAAGGAAAAGGCTCGATCGCAACGAGGGCGAGAGAAAGGATCGCAACGAGGGCGAAAACAAGCCCGGATTAGCTGTTAGTCGTTAGTCAAACTCGGCAAGACATCGCGTCTCGTGCCTACGTATCTCATCTGAACATGAGAATCAGAGTTGCCGTAGTTCGGCCGAACAGTTCTAAACATGGCTCACACAAGGGTTAAGCCACACAGACTTGACTTGCACAGGAAGCAAGTCAAGCGCAAACCTATTGCACAAGGGCAAGCAAAACTAAAACCTAAAGAGGCAAACAAAGCAATCACAAACACATACAGCATAAAATAAACACACCAACAGGGGGGCTCAAACATCAAAGGTTAGGCACTAGGGCCAACTGGAATGGGGTAAGTGTGCTCTTAACCTTGCCATTGAGAGGCTAAGGTGAAGCAGATGAAAGGAGATGAGGGGTGTGCCTCATTGCTTCTATCCCTGGCCAGAGAGAGCATTTGACAAGAATGTGTGGGTTCAGAAAGCGGGAACCCTTCTACACATTTAAACTGACTCAACTGTGCAATTGCACAAGATCTTGGGTTTTTATCTGAAGTGCATCAACACAGTGGTGTGAGCAAGACAGAAGATACACTGAATAGTGGGGGATAGATTGCATATCCCTACCTTCCACCAATTGCCTCTTCACTTAGGAGGTCTTTGACTCTGTACAGGGACAAAGTAAACATACACAGGCATTGCCTCTTAAGGAGGACTTCAGACAGTTTGCCCGGTCAAAATAACAAACCGGGACTCCAGACTACATGAAGAAGAAATGTTTATACCTCAAAGCAAATGCTAAATAGCAAAGCAAGCAAGTTCAGAGAACTTAAGCAACTAAAGTACCTGAAAAAGTCAAAACAATTAGCAAACAGTTCAAAAGTTTAAATCAAAAAGAAATGGCAAACAGTCAACACAGGGGATCAACTGAGCAAAGCATAAGACTCGGGCACATGGGTCAAGCCTACAAAACAAAAGGTTAGCACAATATAGACAAACAAAAATCAATCATGTTGGTATGATCTTGGAAGCACTATGCTCAACCTGAAACAGATGAACTCAACATAAGTCCAAAGGACCACTAGGGCTAGCCTAGGGTCAAGCATGAAAGGAAAAGTCAAGGCAGCAAGGAAAAGTCAACCAAAACCAAAGGCAAACATTTGAGAAGCTATCACAATTGGGTTCATAATTATATCATGCATCATGGTCATTTCATATGCAAAAGGATGCAAAGCATGGCAAGAGAAGCATACAAAAGTCAACAGCAAAGACTTCATTCAAAAGTCAACTCAAACAATCTCAAAAATTATGAAATAAATCACACTCAATCCTAACATCTAACATGGTAAGCATGTAAAATTTCATGGCATTTGGATGAGAGGAAGGCAGTCAAGCAAAATCATGAAGTCAAACCAAATTCAAGTAAGCATGGTGAAAGTCAACAAACATGGGTCAACTTCAAAAAATCATATCAAATTGAAAACAGATGAGAAATGAATGAGATTAACACCAATGCAAAGCTTGAGATGTCTAGTTATCACACATGAAATTTCATGATCATACAATATGTTATGAGAATTTCCCAAAAGGTTTGGCAATGTGTAGCACAAAAAGTCAACAAATGACTAAGCATGGAAGAAAATTCACAATCAAATGGAAAACAGCAAGATTAATTCCAAGAAAATTCCTACACAAACTAGACATGTGAAGGATCATTCATGCAAAATTTGGGTTCAATTGGATGTAGGGAAGCATGTGAACAAAATTAGGGAAGATGCATGATCATGGTATAGCAACAAATGTAACACATGACTTCAAAAAATCATAACCAGCAAACCACAAATGGGAAATCCACAAACTTTATACCAAAATGAAGGTCAATGTGTATATTTTCATCACAAAAAATTTCAAGCTTATTGGATGCAACATCAATATTTCACAATTGAAATGGCCAAGGGTATCATTTATGCACACATGTTGGGAAAATAATTACCATAAAAAATCCAGCCAATGGAAAAATCATTAAAAATCATCATAAAACAAAGGACACATTCATGATCATGAGGAAAAAATTTCATAATTTTCGGAATTAAAATGAATGAGAAATTGATTTTTGAAGATGGAGAAATAATTGGAACAAGTATGAACAAACAACATGGCAATAGGGTCAAAGCAATAGTCAACCGTGGCAGTCTTGTAATATTGGGCGCCACTTAACCAAACTGCAGCGTTTTGGGGGCGCTGAGGAAATGTTCCTATTGGCTACTAGCCAATGGAACAGTGGAACGACCAATAAAGCTTCAGAATTCTGGGTTTTCAAAACCCTTAGGGTTTTAACAGCAAGGCAATGTATACATCTTCATGTAATCACCAAAAACAAACATTCAGCAAACTCAATCAAACAGCATGGCATTAGTGTTCCAACAACATCATTCAGCAACATACAACAATCCAAACTTCATGCCAATTCTAGGAATTTCATGTTCATGCAGCTAGAGTTTTAACAATGGCAAGGCATTCATGTAATGTCCATACAGCAACCAAACAACAGCATACCAAATGCAATTCATGAAGGTTTTCTGTGCAGAGTTCATAGGATCTCAAACAGCAGGGCATTAACATCATCGTGCATCAACATCCAAATATGAATCAATGAACAAACCTCAATAATTAAGCCTGGCCATTAAACATCAGTACTAAACAACAGTAGTTAACAAACAAACAAAACACATCACATGGAATTTCTGGGCAGAGCTCATGCATTTAGGGTTTCAAACGGCAACAGCATTCATTCCTCATCATTCATCATTAAATCAGCAACACATGAACAGCAACAACTAATCATGGCAATGATGCAACAAACCAATACACATTCAGACAAAATTCCTGGGCATACTCGTTACAACAGCAGCAGGGCATACAATTCCTCATCCAATGTTCATCATCATATCGAAATCAAACAAACAACATGGAAACCACAAAGGCAACACACTCATGATGCTCATATAACAAACAGCACCCAACATACATGAGCTAGATTCTAGAAACAACAATGGCTAGGGTTTATCATAGTGCAACATGATCTTCATCACCTTCATGCAGCTCAGAAAATCGACATGCCCAGAATTAAAAATTAAACACTCTAATAGCATCATTAAGCATCAGGCAACAAGAATGTGGTATCAATCATCATTAACTCGAGCACATAGCAAAGAAATCCACACAAATGAGTTTGAGCATAGAACTTCAAAACCATATTTCTCTCAACACAGTGGATCATTTTGAATGATTTAAAGTTCATTGGCATCAGCAAGTCAAAGGCTACACATGGCATAGCATGGATAAGAGAAAATAGAGGGTCGAAAAACTTACTTGGTTTGAAGAATTCAATGGAACAGTAGTCATTTGATGGTTTGAAGCTGAAACAGAAGGAAATGGTGCTAGGTAATGAATGTCCCTTGAGTTTGTTTGGCTCAATCTTGCTTGGAATCAACTAAATCGTGATATGCCATTGTTGGTGGTTGGTGAAAACAGAATGAAGAAATGCAGTTACAGCAAGGATTTGAGGCTGCAAACAACTTCCAAATGGTGCTTGGATGATGAAGGAATGAAGGTTACTCAAGGGTTTTTGAAGGGTTTGCGCAGAATTTGTGGTTTTGCAAAAATGCAAGATGAGAGTGAGAGTGTATTTTTGTTAGTAGGCTGCAGCTTCTTAGGGTTTGTTTGTGACAGAAAATCACCTTATATTGTCTGTTTAGGGTCCTTTAAGTGAGTGCTAAACTGGTTTAGTGTAAATGAAACAAATTGCATTTTTGCTAAGTTGGAAACAAGTGAACAAGGGAGGTGTGTGTGCACGAGTTGGGCCTGCTACAGGCTGCAAAATGACTTACCAATTGCTGTTTGTGGTCTGCCTTTGCATGCTGTACTTGTTTTACTTTTATCAAACCATTTTGCTAAAATTGTCAAGATTGCACTTTGGTCCAAAATGAGGTATGGTAATGGTATGAACATGAAATGATGCTTGGAACATGTCACAAATATGGTATAAAGTGGATCCCAATTGGTCAATTGTGCAAAAAGTCCCTAAATCAAAAAGTCAACCTTGGGTCAAACTTTGATTTTTAATGAAAAAAGTCAAAAAATGCCATTTTGATTGGCAAGGTTTTAGGACATGAAATTTATATTTTTGGAAAGAGGATGAAAAATGTAGTTTGTAGGAAAAAACCCCACCAAATTTGGCCTTATGGTTTGAGAGATATGCCCCTTTGAAGTTCAAAAATTGGTGAAAATGAATTGATCATATCTTGACAACCATGCATGGGATTTGAGAGTTCTTGGACTTTTTGAAAATGGGAGAACAAGATCTTCAACTTTCATGTTGGGCAAAAATTCATTTGAAGCTTGTATCATGATGTAAGTTTAAGATCAAGAAGTTTCCATTTTTGGCAGTTGAAATTACAGGTCCAGTTTCTATTTGGGAATTTTCTGATTTGCTTCAAATTCTTCCATGATGTTGATTGCCATGACACATGAGGCCTATTAGGACATGAATAAACTCCTTCAAACCATTTCTATCCATCAAATCCAAAGAATCAACCACAGTTGACCAACTTTGACCTTTCTAGGGTTTTGGACTGTCTATGCACTTCTGATGAATTCCAAACCCTAGTTCCTTGAGACTTTGACTTCAAATGATGTCCCAAGACATATGAACTCTTGATGATTGATCATGGTGCCCAAATTCCACAAGAATGGCCACCATCCACTGCTTTGACTGACTGCCGACTGATCTCCTGATCAGTTTGACCTAATTCTTGCTTGCTTGCTCTTGAGGCAACTGGGGACAATGCAAATGCTATGCAATGTATCATGATATGCTATGACCTAATATGAAATGGTATGTACAATGATAGGTGCAAATTTGAGGTGCTACCGTAATGATTCGAGAACTAGAAAGAATAAATAAATATGCTCACGGAGGATTTAAATAATCGTGCCTACATATTCTCACTGTGCAATAAGAAAGTTAGAGCTCAGTAGTTCATGGAACTAAGACAGAACAGAGAAAGAATAAAATTGCTAGGGTATACAACCCTATAAGGCCGGAAAAGGAGTGGCAAGGTCTATAACCTTACATGGGAAGATGAAAGATTCCCATAGTCTATAACTCTACAGGAAAGAAGGAGTTTTCAAGGATCTATAATCCCATGGGGCAAAGAAAATGGATGTCATAGTCTATAACTCTATAGGCATAATGAATGGTTGCTAGAGTCTACAACTCTATAGGAAACATGGAGTTTGCCAAGGTCTATAACCTTATTGGCAACGAAACATTGCCAAGGTCAATCACCTTAAAGGCAAAATAATGAATTGTCGGGGTCTATAACCCCATAAGGCAAATGCCAATAGTCTATAACCCTAAAGTCTAATTAAAAGGGTTTTCGGGGTCTATAACCCTACAGGTAACAAAGGAAGTGCCAAAGTCTATAACTCTATAGGCACATAAAGAATTTTCCAAGGTCTACAACCTCATGGGGCAAAGAAATACTGCAAAGCTCTATTACCTTATAGGCAAGAAAGATTGCCAAGGTTCATCACCTTAAAGGCAAAGGAATGAATTGCTAAGGTCTATAACCTGATAGGCAAGAAAGATCGCCAAGGTTTATCACCTTAAAGGCATAAAGAAGGCAATTGATTGAAGGAGGGTGTACAACCATAGGGTGTTTAAACCACAGGATCTGAATATCAAAGGGAATGCAACCTAAAGGGACGGTGTGATTGATGTGCTTGAAGAAGACCTTGTCAATTACTTGATTCGACTTACACTAAAGTCTATAAATGAAGGTGAATGCTTTGAATAGCTAGGGCATATGCCCCGTATGCAAAGGCACTCTAGAGAAAGGTAGGAGAAACTTTATCTCATCATTCTTCGTTGCTTAAGGCCCATGGCGTGCAACTCTCATTGTGATTGACAAGTAGCTGTTAGGAGATTCTGATTATTGATCCTGATGATGCAGTTTTGATTGTTTTAAGAGGAGACTTGACAATCATTTGATTCACATTATGTTAAAGTCTATAAACAAAGGCAAATGCTTTGAATAGCCAGGGCCTGTGCCCCGTATCCAAAGGCACTCTGGATAAGCATATGAGAAACTTCATCTCATCATTCTTCGTTGCTTAAGGCTCATGGCAAATAACTTGAATCAAGATTGACAAGTGTTGATACACCTTTGTTGTGCTTGAATAGTATTCCACTCTGTCTGCAAATGAATGCCTTATACTTATTTGAAGTCTTGAACTTTTCATCTTGAAGAGGTCTTGAGCTCCTGAAGTCCAGTATATCCAATACAACTTGAATACAAGAGACTTGCCCTATCAAGTGATCAAAGGTATTTTGGTTAGAATAGGCTTGGGAAATTGAGCATAATGCAAAGGATTTGGTTGATCAAAGTGACCTTTGATCAACACAAACAATGAGAATGAAAATGAATTGAATCAAGTACACAATATACCTAAAGATTAATCAGTTAATTAGATGATTTACAAGTCCTAAGGTAGGGGGACACGCATCTCAAGATTTAAAACCCTAAGTACTAAGGTTAATGGCACAATTATGAATCAAGATCTAGTTAAAACTAAACAAACCTAATTATCTAACTATCAGTATTACTAATCATCTAATTAATTTTAAAAATCTAATTATCATTAATCTAATTAGAATTCTAAAAATCTAATCAAATTCTAAAAAAAACAAATAATCTAATTAAATTCTAAAATTCTAATCAATTCTAAAAATTCTAAATCAACCTCTAATCTAATCAAGTTCTAAAAAACCTAATTATCTAAAATTCTAATTAGTCTAAAATTATAATTATCACCTAATCAAATTCTAATTAACCTAATCAACCTAAATCCACTAATTAACCTCTAATCTAAATCTAGAATCCTAAAAACATAATTATCTAAAATTCTAATTAGCCTAGAATTCTAATTCCCTAATTAACACCTAATCAAATTCTAATTAATCATGAGAAATCAACCTAAAAATGATTAAGTAAATAAATAATTAAGAGAGAATTATAGAGGTGCGGGCCCACTGTATGAGAGTAAGACAAAAGAGGCTCGTTTGGGCCTTAGGCCAAAACAGCCAAGGCTTGATGCACAAAAATGAGGATCCGAGTCCACTCCGTCTTTATGTTCTTCGTGCAAGCTGAAGAAGGAACATGAAAAAGTAGAAATGCGCTTATCCAAAAAAACTCCAACGCGAATGAACGCCATCAAGTTGAACAAAAAAATGATCACGTAGAAACCATACCGAGCTGACTAACGCCTATATAATCATCTGATGTCCAGAAAATAGAACATATGAACTACCTCAAGCATATTAGCAAACACAAATTCAAATTTTAGTACCCATAATCTTATGAGTCCTTTTGTGCTTGCTACTCTAGGCTTTTTCTCAATGAGTGCCCTTGCCATAGATTAATGCATAGCATTATTCCAAACTTTATTCTTAAAGAAATTATGTCATGAATAAGCTGACAATAGCTTCTGATCACTTCCAGAAGTCTTGCGTGCTTAATTCCCTTGACTTATTCGCTTTCGGATCACGGTGTCTGGTTTCACCAAAACCACTAACTTTGAGATCTCAGGTTATAACTTGTGCAGAACTTTTGACCTTGAGTTCTTTGGTTCTATCAGAACCTTTGACTTCTCTATTATTGATTCTGATGGGTTCATAATATTTATCCTTTCAATATCATACACCAAATAGTCATAAGCATGACCTAAATAAGATGGTTATATAGGGTTCTTTCATGTCAAGGTTCTAAAAACCACACATCTCATGAAAGTACAAACCATCTCTTTTGCTCTTGCTTACTCCATAGATCATGGATGTAAGTGTGAGAAAATTCTTTACTTTGAATTAATTTTGAATGATAGCAAATTGTGTGATCATCATCCAAATGTTAGCTGTGCATTACATTACATGATACATTTGTGTTTTTATTGTGGTCTTATCCCATCCTATTATTGCATAACTGTACATAAAGGCCTACATTGACACATCTCTTAAAATAACACATAAAATACGTTTTGTGTCAGTATGCATCAAACCATAAGCCTGTGCATCGATACATACAGCATGTGGTATATCACAAAACTCTTTTTGTTCAGTATGCATCGATGCATACGAGTCATGCATCAACACATGAAAGGCAAAAGGCTCTATGGATCGATCCATACGATCCCTGCATCGATACATGACCAATTGAAACATCATCCCTGCATCGATACATGACCAATTGAAATAGCCTGTGTATCAATGCATACGCATTAGGCATCGATACATGCTAGTGGAAAAATCACATGCATCAATACATACGAATTATGCATCGATACATGATTAATCCATTTCACCAAAAATTCACTTATCTTACAGTATGCATCGATGCATACTCTCATGTATCAATGCATAAAGCTGTTTTGCTCTCTAACAGTTCTGTTGTTGCTGCATATATAAGACATGTTATGACAGCAGTGGAAAAAACGAATTCATTGAGGAAAAACAATTGAACACAAGATCAAAAAGCAGTGTTGGAGCAATTGTTTGAGAGCACATAGAAACCTGAAAGAGACTTCATCTTCTTCATCTTCTCAATCACTTTTCTTCAAGAACATTTACACATAACCATTCTTGTTCTTTGGATAAAAAGAAGCATCGAGATAACGTTCAGTGGTACGATCAAGGATCTAGCTGTGGTTTTCAGTGGAACGATCAAGGATCTAGCTGAGTTGAAGATTGAAGGGGGTTTCTAGGAAAAACCTACTGGTTTGTCCTTCAAGAACTGGAGTGTTCTTGAGGGTTTGGGAGTCACGTTTGCAGAACATATTCAGCCGCAGCGTTGCGTTTGGAGATCGGGGGATTTCGCAAGCAGGTCGTGGAACCGGTGAATTGTTTGCAGTTTCGTGCAGGAAATTCTTGATCGTGCTCAGATCAAGTGAAGGTTCATACAAGAAGAAGTTCTTGGAATTTAGAATTCTGTCTTTGTATCACAACCTTGTATCAACAAATTCGGCAATAATTGATAATCAAAGTTCTCAATTTCGTTTGAAATTGAGAGGGAGACGTACCCACACGCGAGGACGACGTGGGGAACTTCCTTACCAAATCTCTGCGTATCGTATTCTTACCTTACTCCTCTTTACGTTTAAAACAGTTTTCGCAATTTCAGTTAGTGTGTTGTGATTGTTCCTTTTGCAAGACAGCAGTGGCACGAAAACCTTTTTAATTAAACTCTACTGCTGTTCACCATTGATCACACACACACCAACTGTTTGACAAAATTGTTAGATAGATTTTATTCATTGGAAATAGACTTTAATGATAAGTGCATTCAATTAGCTAAAATTCTGGTGTTGATAGTTTCTGTCATTCTTATTCAAATCCAGCATTAAACTCGTGTGTCCGGTTTTCTAGTAGCGGTTCAGAATAGACGGAAGTCGATTCGGGACTGATTTTTTCCGCCAACTTTAAAAACTCTGATAAAACTTTAAATCCGTTAAATTTTAAAGAGGTGATCTATTCACCCCCCTCTCGATCACTAGCCACACCGTCTAACAAGTGGTATCAGAGCGCCGGTTCGCTGGTGCTCTGTGGCTGCCTGTAACAGTATGGATTCTGAACCAAAGGGGGCGTATAATAGAGCGCCTATTTTCAACGGTGAAAATTACGGCTACTGGAAAGACTGCATGCGAGTTCATATAAATTCTGTGAATAGGCTAGTATGGGCTGCCATTGAAAATGGTCCTTTTCAAATCACTATGACAAATGCGGCTGGCGCCATAGTTCCTAAACCAGAAGCTGATTGGAATGAGAAAGATGAGAAAAAGTGGTCGTGTGATTGGAAAGCTCGAAATATACTAATTTCAGCACTTGGTGTTGATGAGTATTATCGAGTATCCCATTGCACGACAGCTAAAGAAATGTGGGATGCTTTAGAAGTTGCCCATGAGGGTACGACTGAAGTAAAACAGTCCCGCATTAACACACTTAATCAAGAGTTTGAGCTCTTTCGCATGAAACAAGGAGAATCTATCTCCGACATGCAAAAGAGATTCACTCATCTCACTAATAGGTTGAATGCACTTGGAAAACCTGTTTCCAATGAAATTGCTACTAATAAAATTTTGAGGTGTCTTAGCAGGGAATGGCTACCTAAAGTAACAGCTATTAAGGAAGCCAACGATCTAACGACACTTACGATTACAACTCTGTTTGGAAAGCTGGAAGAACATCAGCAAGCATTGGAAAGTCTTGAAAAATATGAGAACAAAAGTAAGAAGGAAAAGGAGAAGAAAAGAGACAAAGAGGGAGAGAAGAAGCCAATAGCTCTTGTGGCCTCTAGCTCTAAGTCCTCACGAAAAGAGCAAAGTGACAATGATTCTAGTAGTGACAAAGATTCGGATGATGAGGAAATGAGACATTTTGTAAGGAGATATAATAGATTCATTCGAAAGAACGGAGTCAAGCATTCCGACAAAAATCTCATGAAGTTTCGAAGACAATCTACAGATTCAAAACAGGAAGAGAATAAGAAGAGTAGAGGAAGAGGATCTTGTTTTAATTGTGGTAAATCTGGACATTATAAAACAGATTGTCCTATGAAGTATAAGGATCAAGGAAAAGCTCCACCAAAAGGGTACAACAAACAAAGAAGAGCTTACATTGCATGGGAAAGTGATAGTGATTCATCAAGCACACAAAGTTCAAGTGATAGTGATGAAACCGCAAATCTGTGCCTTACGGCTCACACCAAAAATCTGTCCTACCACAAGAAGAAAATCAATGATAAAAAGGTAAAACAAGCCTATTATAATAATTTCTCTTCTATGACTTTTGCTGAACTGAAAATAGCTTTTGAAAAACTGCATAACAAAGCTGTAGATGCTTTTAAAAGATTATCTTCCGATAAACAAATTTTTTCATTTCTGGAAGGTAAAGTATACAAAGCTGAAAATGCTTTAGAATCATTAAAAGCTAGTATTGCAGAAAATTCAAAATATATTGACATTGATGGATGTAGTAAAGTTAGGTATTGTGACGCTTGTCATATTTGGCAAAAAGAGGTAAACACTCTCAAGGTCAAATTAGAAAAAGCTTTACAACCTAAGGTTACTTATGCCGTTGACTCTAGGTTGTTTAAGAAGTCATTAAATCCTCCATATGCAAAATACTCTTTTATTCCAAAGGATTTAATGAACAAGAATAAACAAACGCATCATCATGGTTTATGTCATTATTGTTGTCGTGCTGGCCATACCATTGAGAAATGCAAGTTTAGGAGATTTCTTGTTCCTAAAGGTATTTATCAATGGAAGCCAAAAGGCAACCATGTTAGCACTTACCCACTCGGACCCAATGAAAATTGGGTACCAACTTCTCTCTTTTGATATTGTAGGATGAGTGCCTTGCTTCCGTAGATAGAAGATGGTTTCTTGACAGCGGCTGCTCAAGGCACATGACCGGTGACATATCGCTTTTCATAGACTTCAAAGCAAAGAAGAAGGGATATCACTACAACAAACAAGACCTTAGACAGGGCTTTTTTTAGCCTTAGACAGCGCTTTAAAGCGCTGTCTAAACCTCCGCTGCTAAAGGTTTAGACAGCGCTTTTTTAAATCTTAAAAGCGCTGTCTAAGCCCCCCCCCCCCCCCTAGACAACGCTTTGGCCAAAAACGCTTTATAAGACCCTCTTATTTTAAATTTTTTAGGTATACCTTAGACAGCGCTTTGGCCAAAAGCGCTTTCTAAGACCCTCCTATTTTAATTTTTTTAGGTATACCTTAGACAGCGCTTTTCAAAAAGCGCTGTCTAAGCCCCCCCCCCCCCCCCCCCTTAGACAGCGCTTTTTACAAAAGCGCTGTCTAAGGTATACGAAAATTTTTGAAGCTTTTGTTTTAAACCACATTTTTTCCAGGTTTATAAACCAGAATTTCTACCTGTTTTCAACCAGATTTTGACAGACAATTATCACATTTTATATATGCCATTTTGGCCTTTTTTCTATCAATTTTTGGCTAACAAATATATATATATATACCAATTCAAACCAATTTTGCCTTAAATGTATCAAAATATATACAAATTTATGTACACATTTATAAGTCATAACATATACTACAAATGTACACATTAATTACAGAAATTTATGAACAAACATTGAGCTTTATCATGAATTGACACCACTCCTCTTTGATTTCGTCCACTTGATCCTTTGTATAAAATGCACACTTGAATTCATCAAAGTACTACATAATAATATAACATATTTTGAATTAATTCCAACTATTTAATTATATGAGATATGTGTAAATATAAAAATAACTCATAAGTTAGAAATACATACATCGGTGGGAATCTTTAATCGGCCCAAAGCAAGAGTATCTCGCATAAACCTCAACATGAAATACCCGCAATCTATTTGATTACGTTGTTGAGGACACTACATATGAAAAAAAAAATATGGATTATAAATCCTAAGTTTTATCAAGTGTCATCACTAATATAATAAAAAATGTGGTAATTAAAAATATACCGCCACTTTAATCCATGTAATGGAGTTGGCGCCCCTCCTTGAGGTTTGGATATCTCGTTGGGCCCGAAAAGCTTGTAGGACGCTAATAAAATAAAATGAAGCAATTAGAACAATTCACATAAACTAAGAAAAATTTTGAACATTCTCACTTACGTGTCAATTAGGACCTTCATATCCGGGTATGTTGTCCAATCATTTCCTAACGAGTCAAGATAATACACAATTTCTCGGATAGGATTGATTGCGAGCAACAACCAATGTCCACTGTAATGATTAGGCAAATGTTAGATGGTAACTTGGAAAATAATTATAATAGATGAATTTAGAATGAAATGCTAACCCGGTATTAAACGGTATAAAAAACAACTTCTCCGCATCTTTATTTTTGCTATATACTACTGTTGCCCCTTTCAACAGGATGTGGGCTTTCCGTAATCCAAGCATAGCATGCATAAGTGTGTAATAAACAGGTTCAGAATGAATATCAACCTGCACGTTTCAATAACAGTTTAAAAAAACCTTTCGGAATTGCAACTAACAGAAAAGGCCAGGACAAAAGTTCATACCACCCTGCAAACTATAACAGAAGTTCTTAATTCATACCAGAAACGGAATAGACCAATTGTCATAACAACATACCATTATACAAGTCCACGATAACATTATATTCATAATTCACAAAACTAACCAATATAACAAAACAAAGCCAAATTAAGTTACACATCCACTCAAGTCCAAATTGAAACTAACATTTTGATTTGTAACTAACCATTGCATTTCATATAAGTTTAGCATTAATTTCATGAGCATTGTAACAGATTTTGAAGGATATATAAACGAAATTCCAGTTTCACAAAAGCAATTTTCTTCATCCATTCCAATTTTAAAGATTCACTCATTCACAAAATTCCAGTTTCACAGAAGAAATTCTTCATTCATTCATGAAGCAGAATTGTCATATATTCATCCATGAATTTTCCACAAGTCAGAAACGGCACAAATCAAAAGTTTTAGAACATACATAACAACGCCACAGTTAGCATTCCACAGGAAAATAAGTATACCCTTAATTAAATCCTAATAATTACACATAGACATCATTGAAACTCGCTAATAAAAAATTACCAAAAGTGCAAGAATTAACCGTGGCAGCCCACCCCAATTCGGTACAGATGCAAATTCTGAAATCAGTTCGAAACCAAGGTAGTACATCCTGCATAATTATCACAACAGAACGAATGTTGTAAGTTAACATTAACCAATATAACTGAATCTAACATAATCATGTAATACAGTCACTAACCCTACTTCAAGTTATTAACATGGTTTTCTAAACAACTCGCAATTCAAACCATTCAAACAGCTTTTTAACAACATAGCAGTATGTTATAACCATCGTAAACGACATTTTAATCGAGTTTTACTAAGTATCGGTGGCAAAATTCTCAATTAACTTCAAATCCATTACAATTATTAAGTTGTTGGCAAGTGAGCAACTCAAAACACACTAGCTAGTGCTGTCTAAAACGAGTCGTTAGCAGATTCCCAAAATTAGTCATAACAACTTAACTGATACAACTTGCTGCGGTAACAGCTCCCGGCGCTCATGCCCAATGACAAGTCATGCACCAAGACAATCATTAGCATAGCGGAAAGTTTCAGCAAGTAAGTTCTACATCAAATAATCAGGCAAGTGTTTGGTCATGGTCTTGACCTTCACTAATAATGTTTCTGATACTAATAGGCCATGACAGATCTCACCATCAACTTGCTAACAGATTTACTAACATCAATCTAACCTTTTGTAGTAACATAATTTCAAAGCAATCGATTATAAATAAAACTAACAGAGTCAAAAAATGGGAAATAACTAACAGCAGGACTTTGACTAACAGTTAAGTTTTTTTTTCTAATTTCATAATAACCATGACTAACTAGTTCTCTAACTTAACCTAACTAATTTTAAATTGATTTGACAGACTTGTAACTAACAAAACAAACTAACATTTTAACAGCAGAACTTCCAACCACAACAAACCTTCATAGAAGTAACGTGCAAATCCAGCTGAACTGCAAGCTAAGGTCCAATTTTGACTTATCCCTGCAAGCAATACAACTATTTTAACTGATGGAAATAATTAATAGAAAATCAATTCACATATAAAATTAACTTGCAACTAACAGAGTTTTAACAAAAATCCTAACAACCTGCCCTAACATAACTAACCTGCCCGATCCGTTGCCCGATTTGGTTGAGAATACCATGTATATAACAGTGCAATCAGAAGCTTTTCTAGTTTTTTCATTCCTCACCTTCAATCTTCACTCTTCACTCTCAAGCTCTCTACCCTCATATTCAGAATCGGTTGCTTTTTGCTCAAAGATTAGAGCTCATTCTTCACAGTTCATCTCTGAGAAGCTCACTTCACTTCCCTCTCGCGTGACCACTTCGCCACGTAACCACCGCAGTGATGACTCTGCAATTCCATAACACAATTCAGAAGAGTTGAAGAAGAAGAAGAATCGCAATCACAGTTGAGAAGAATAAGATACATAACGAGTGACACAACAAGAGGAAGAGAAGCTAATACCTGCGATTCTCTGAAAATCCACCGCACCGGAATTCTGAGCCGGATTGGAGTTGGATCCAAATTCGATCTTCCATTCGCAATTGGTGTTTAACATTAAAAGTAATTTGTTCAATTATAAGGCATTAGTTGTCAAAAGTTACTAACAATGGAAAATCCAAGTCTTGAGACATGAGAGTTTGGGCAGTCAGCTGTTAACCTTAACACCATCCAACTTCAAACATAATTATGATTTTGAAAATATATAACAAAAGAAGCAGAGAAAACAAAGAACAAGAGATAACCTGAATCCGTGCTCCAGTAGAAGCTTGCATACTCTTAATTGTTTCTCCTCCTTTACCAATTATAAGGCCGACCTAAGAAACCAAATCAACTATAAACAAAACACTGTAGAAAGTACATGGGTGTACATATTTCGGGCAACTTTGCACACCTTATTGTTTGGGATTTGCATCGAAAATTCATCACCCCCAGATTGTGCAGCCATCCGTCTAGTACCACCACCGGCAGAAGCCCCGGCTTCAGCCTAGTAAAGAAGCAACTCTTATCAGTGATGTTAATGGTTACATTTCCCCCAGATTATTACAGTTAAAAATCAGTAGAAAACAACCATCGTCAATGACGCTTCACTAACAGGTTACAGTTAAGGCCATTCGACTTTGAAGATCATTTTAACAAATTCAGCACAAAACAATCATACTAAAGTTACAAAATCAGTTCAAAACAAATACTGTCAGCAATATTTCACTAGCAGGTTACAGTTGCAGTCATTCAAACCTCACTAGAGCAAATTAACCAGAAAACACACCATATTACAAATAGAAAGTCAATTCAAAACCACTCTTATCAGTGAATTTTCCCTGGCAGGATACAGAGCGCACTAATTCCAATATAATTTAAGCAAATTTATCATTAAACATTTCACATTGCATTTATAAAATCAGTTGAAAACAACTCTAACCAGTGATATTTCACTAACAGGCCAAAGTTACAGTGATTCCACAACATAATTAGAGAAAATTTAAAACAAACCTCAGCAAGGACTTCATTGATAAGTTTCTCAGCAGAAGCAACAGCATCAGAAGTACCCATAAGCTCAACCATCCTCGTAGTAGAATTAGGATCCGCATCCATATCACGAGTAACCTGAATCTTAGCCCCAGACTGCAACTGAAGATACTTAATAGTCTCACCTCCTTTCCCAATAAGAACCCCAACCCTACCATTAGGTATCTCAATCTTCTTACTAGAACCACCATAAGAACCAGCTGAATATTGCGGCTTCAAATCGTAAGAATCGAAGCCAGATTGAGGAGCACCATTATCGGACTTGGAACGTTTAGGATCGAAGGAAAGTGGAGGAGCGCCGCCGGTGACACTGAGGAGCCGAGCGGCGACTTCTTGAGCTTTCTGTTTAGCGTTTGCGACTTCGAGTTGAATGTCAGTGGCGGTGGGTTGGTCTTCGTATTTGCGTTTTAGGGCGTATTGTGGTTCTTCCGCCATCGTGACAAACCCTACCAATTCCATGCCTTAGACTGAGAACGAAAATAGAAGTCTGAAATTTAATTTTAATTAGACCTTAGACAGCGCTTTTGTGGAAAGCGCTTTCTAAGATATGCCTTAGACAGCGCTTTCCAAAAGCGCTTTCTAAACCCCCCCTTAGACAGCGCTTTGGTTTTAATTTTTTTTTAATTTAAAGACTTTAGACAGCGCTTTATCAAAAGCGCTGACTAAGGTCTATATTTAAAAGCGCTTTCTAAAAGCGCTGTCTAAGGGGGGGTCTTAGACAGCGCTTTTAGAAAGCGCTGTCTAAGACCCCCCCTTAGACAGCGCTTTCATTATTTTTTTGGAACATTTTCCGTGTTTTATTTTAATTTTAACCTTAGACAGCGCTTTCTTTTAAAAGCGCTGTCTAAGATGCGCTGTTAAAAGTCATTTTTGGCGTAGTGTATGTTACTTATGGAGACAATAACAAAGGAGCTATACTCGGTAAAGGTAGTGTAGGTAATCCCTCTACCACTACTATTTCTGATGTCCATTTAGTAGAGGGGCTTAAACACAACTTGTTAAGCATAAGTCAATTGTGTGACAAGGGTTATAAAGTTTCTTTCACAAAAACTTGCTGCATAATTGAACATGTTGAACAGAACATTGTGTTTAAGGGAGTAAGAGTAAATAATATAATAAGCGTTTACTTACTGTTGAAGAATCTGTCCATGTATCTGTTGATGAGTCTTATCCGAAAAGTGTCGGAAAAGGTATTTCTTTTGATGACGCAGGTGTATCTACAGAAGACATACTCAAGGAAGCTGTTTCGGAAACTGATCAGTCCAGAACAGCTGCCCATGAGAAGGAGGAAGATACTAGTCATGAAGAAGATGAGGAAGAAAGGACAGCTGAAGTGAATGACCTTCCACCAGCTTGGAAATCTTCAAAAGACCATCCTATCGACAACATCTTGGGAGATATTTCAAAGGGAGTAATGACTCGTTCTAAGGGTTATGCAGGGTGAATTTGAGATGAGTCTCATGGAGGAGCTGAATTACTTCCTAGGAATGCAGATAAAGCAACTTGATGAGGGTGCAACAGTATGTCAAACAAAATACTGCAGAGAACTACTCAAGCGCTTTGGAATGAATGACTCAAAATCAATTGACACCCCTATGCCTACCAACGGAAATCTGGATAAGGATAAGCATGTTTCTTCTTATTTTTATTATGCCTCACCTTGGTTGATGAGATTTGTTTTAGATTACACTTATTCCTCACAAGGTTACACCAACAGAGGTAATATCACTCCTATCTATATCTCATTTAGAATTATATGATTGTGTATGTTAGAACAAAAGTTTTTTTTTACTGTTTGAACATTAAAAATTCTGATTTGTGAATCATACTTGGGCATAATTATCATGACATACTTCTGGGCATAATGCAAATCCACACTGCACAAAAATTCATTAAAATCTGGTTTGGCATCAGTATGTATCGATCCAAACATGTATGCATCGATTCATATCTTATGCATTTCAAATTTCTCAAAACTGGTTCAGGATGTAGCGATCCATCCGTCGTTTGTATCGATACATAGACCCTTTAAAAACAAAATTGCATGGTATGGATCGATTCATGGCCATATGCATCGACACATACTGACTGCTATTTGGATTAAATGCATTTTTTTCATGTTGCTTAAGTTTTTTTTATTGTTGCACAATATATGGTTTAGCTTATGTAATTCTTAAACTCGTTCATACTACTTAAATGCTTATAACCTTCTGTTTACTTCTGATGTTATTGCCCTTATTTGTCATTCTTTGTGAGTGATTCTTTACTTTGTAAGCTTCATTCTGTGTGATTGTTAGCTTATCTATCAATTTTGTTGTGTTCTGCTACATGTTGCCTTGATAAACCTGTTTTTTTTTCTTCTTTTTGATGTTGACAAAGGGGGAGAAAATGCAGATATGCACAAACTCAGGGGGAGTATCACACATCTTGCCAAGAATTTGCCATCATCAAAAAGGGGGAGTTTGTGAGAAAATTCTTTACTTTGAATTAATTTTGAATGATAGCAAATTGTGTGATCATCATCCAAATGTTAGCTGTGCATTACATTACATGATACATTTGTGTTTTTATTGTGGTCTTATCCCATCCTATTATTGCATAACTGTACATAAAGGCCTACATTGACACATCTCTTAAAATAACACATAAAATACGTTTTGTGTCAGTATGCATCAACACATAAGCCTGTGCATCGATACATACAGCATGTGGTATATCACAAAACTCTTTTTGTTCAGTATGCATCGATGCATACGAGTCATGCATCAACACATGAAAGGCAAAAGGCTCTATGGATCGATCCATACGATCCCTGCATCGATACATGACCAATTGAAACAGCATCCTTGCATCGATACATGACCAATTGAAACAGCCTGTGTATCAATGCATACGCATTAGGCATCGATACATGCTAGTGGAAAAATCACATGCATCAATACATACGAATTATGCATCGATACATGATTAATCCATTTCACCAAAAATTCACTTATCTTACAGTATGCATCGATGCATACTCTCATGTATCAATGCATAAAGCTGTTTTGCTCTCTAACAGTTCTGTTGTTGCTGCATATATAAGACATGTTATGACAGCAGTGGAAAAAACGAATTCATTGAGGAAAAACAATTGAACACAAGATCAAAAAGCAGTGTTGGAGCAATTGTTTGAGAGCACATAGAAACCTGAAAGAGACTTCATCTTCTTCATCTTCTCAATCACTTTTCTTCAAGAACATTTACACATAACCATTCTTGTTCTTTGGATAAAAAGAAGCATCGAGATAACGTTCAGTGGTACGATCAAGGATCTAGCTGTGGTTTTCAGTGGAACGATCAAGGATCTAGCTGAGTTGAAGATTGAAGGGGGTTTCTAGGAAAAACCTACTGGTTTGTCCTTCAAGAACTGGAGTGTTCTTGAGGGTTTGGGAGTCACGTTTGCAGAACATATTCAGCCGCAGCGTTGCGTTTGGAGATCGGGGGATTTCGCAAGCAGGTCGTGGAACCGGTGAATTGTTTGCAGTTTCGTGCAGGAAATTCTTGATCGTGCTCAGATCAAGTGAAGGTTCATACAAGAAGAAGTTCTTGGAATTTAGAATTCTGTCTTTGTATCACAACCTTGTATCAACGAATTCGGCAATAATTGATAATCAAAGTTCTCAATTTCGTTTGAAATTGAGAGGGAGACGTACCCACACGCGAGGACGACGTGGGGAACTTCCTTACCAAATCTCTGCGTATCGTATTCTTACCTTACTCCTCTTTACGTTTAAAACAGTTTTCGCAATTTCAGTTAGTGTGTTGTGATTGTTCCTTTTGCAAGACAGCAGTGGCACGAAAACCTTTTTAATTAAACTCTACTGCTGTTCACCATTGATCACACACAAACCAACTGTTTGACAAAATTGTTAGATAGATTTTATTCATTGGAAATAGACTTTAATGATAAGTGCATTCAATTAGCTAAAATTCTGGTGTTGATAGTTTCTGTCATTCTTATTCAAATCCAGCATTAAACTCGTGTGTCCGGTTTTCTAGTAGCGGTTCAGAATAGACGGAAGTCGATTCGGGACTGATTTTTTCCGCCAACTTTAAAAACTCTGATAAAACTTTAAATCCGTTAAATTTTAAAGAGGTGATCTATTCACCCCCCCTCTCGATCACTAGCCACACCGTCTAACAGTAAGTAGAGTCTTGTTGAGATCTACTGTTAAGAAATATTTGAGAGCTATATCATGCTCGGGCAGTAGATAGATTTTTTTTCTAATGTCTCAACTATTTCTTTAAAAAATTTCAATTTTCCTTCTAAGAAACTCAAGTTGTTTCTGAATAGCTTTCATGTGCCTTGCCTATTCTTGACAAAGGCTTATGAAATTATGAATAAGATCAGAATAAGATAGGTTAGGGTATTCCCAATCTTTGTTATCAGATTCAGAGCCAGAACCTGACTCAGTCTCTGAATCAGAGAGTGTAAGAGCCATCAATGCACGATTGGCTTCTTCAGCTTCTCTCTCTGAATCGTTTTCATCAACAAGTTCATCCCATGTTTCCATGAGATCTTTCTTGAACTTTCTCTAAAACTTTCTTTTAGAAGGATTTCTTTAATTGATTTGTCTTTTAGAGATTAGGACAATCATTTAAAAAGTGATCAGGCTAGTTGTAGTTATAGCAGATCTTCTGATCAACTTCTCTATTCTTGGAACAGAAGCCTTTGAAGTTAGAGCTTCAACCAGATAGTCTCTTGTTACTCTTGGTAAGCTGTGGAAGTCTCTCGCAAAAGTAATGCCATTTCCTCATCATCAGAATCCCCATTAGAATCTTCTCAGTCAGAAGGTTCTTTTGGTTTTTATGGCTTTTGAGAATTTGGAAATCTGATCAGTCTTCTTTTTAAACAAGCAGATCAAGATTAAACATTATTCCTGCAACAAGCACATTTACCCCACGAGTCAGTCTTAAGGGTTAAGAAATCCTTTCATAATCACAAGGTAAATGACTCATAGCAGAAAAGGTTTCTTGATTTCCTTAACAAGCAGACTTATCCCACGAGTCAGTCTTAAAGATTAAAAATCATTTCATACTCACAAAACAAGTGGCCTAGAGAAGAAACAAGTTTCTTGATCTCCTTTAGCTCAACTTTCTTTTCCTTCTGTAGTTTCTATTTTGTAACAACTGAAGGAAACTTCAAGGAAAGATGAGTTTCTACTTAAGTAGCTTTTTCTGACTGTTCTTGTATGTTTCACAGTTAACTAAACTGAGCAAAGTAAGGCTCTAATACCAACTAAAGGTAAGAAAAATACAAAAGAAGGGGGGTTGAATTATGTATGACTAAAAAATATCTTTTCACTTCTGATTCTGGAACATCAGATTTCGAATCATGTTCAGAGTCTGATACCAGAGTAATTATCAGAAGTGAGAAGTTTACTTTTTTCTTCTTCAACTCAGTTTCCGAACCTAAGGTTTCAAGCTCAGATTCTGATATAAGTAAGACTCTGAATCATACTTGAGTCTGACTTCAAAGTTCATTTTCACAGTGGAATAGAAATTCAAAAGTAAATAAATAAACACACAATATATCATGGTTCCTCTTAAACCGAGAGTAGTCCAGTCCCCTTGCAGCACAAGAACTTTTAACTATAACCATACTGATTCAATTGCTTAAGCCAGCAGTTCAAGACTTCCTACTCAATCACACATGATCAATACTTCCTTTCTCAAGCACCCAACTCGAGACTTCATGCTCAATCACCCCTGATCGAGACTTCCTTTCCCAAACTCCTCGTTCAGGACTTCCTTTCCTTAAGCTCGTGTTAAGGACTTCATGCTCAGTCACCCAGACCGAGACTTCATGCTCTGCCCGCAAGCATGAGACTTCAATGCCTACACATCCAGTTTAGGACTTTACCACCTTAAGCTCATGTTAAGGAGTTTTTCTCAATCACATAGAAAGATACTTGTTTGCCTAACTAATTAGATTAGGACTTTAATGCTCAAGTATCCAACAAGAGACTTACTCTTAGCTCAACGGCTAGAGTCTTCAAATTCTCTTAACCATAAGAATCTGGTATAATCTTGTGTTCATGTGAGTGATTTTGAATAAGCAGATACACAAAGATTTACACTCTTGAGCAGATATGAGTTGATTGCTCCTAAGTGTGGAAGAATGAAGTGGTCATTTTTATTCTCTCATTGCACATATTTTCTCTTGTTGTGCCTTTCTATTATGATGAACATATTCACATATTCTATCTTCATAATGTATGTGAAAACGTTTCATCCCTGCTATCACACACTTAACCCTTCTGGTTATATTTTCTATTTAATGTATGTTTCATAGATCTATGTTTTCTGATTAAAAACACGACTTGCTATCAACCAATACAGTGAAATGGTATCACATTTTTATGAACACAGTCATATACTCTGCAACCCACATTCATCTTGGTCATAGCAGACTCATAGAGATTGTTCCATGAAATTCAAAAGTTCAGAACTCTCTTGAATGTTTTCAATCTTCATCTACAAATAGATTCTAGAATAGATCCATTGAATATTTAAACTACTATAGTATAAATAGTCGTTGAAACTACCATGGTACAAGTAGTTGTTGAAAGGCTTTAGCTGTTGGATAATAGAGTGAGTCAAAACTCAACTAGCATAAAGACGTTGGGTGAAGAGAGTAGAGTTCAGAGCAATTGGATGGATAAGATCCTAACAACATATTTTTATGTTGATTAGACAAAAAGTATTGTACTATATTTTTATGTTGATTAGACAAAAAGTATTGTATTGTTGTCACGTGATCTTCTATGGATAACTTAGGACTTGAAACCTTCTTATAGACGTTTATTGAAGCTTGTTCAGAGTCATTACTATCCTTATACTTAACTTCTTGATTCAATGGCTTTTTATAGAATTAGTTAAAGATTGATCAGAAGTTGAAGTATGTCTTCGGAACCTGGTTAGAGTGAGACTTCAGAGTCTAGTAGTTCACAGGTTCTGAGTTTGTCTTCATCAGAGTCTTGATCAGAATTAGCCTAGATAAACACTTGTAGAGTTGATGACTTGATATAGACAAATTCCTTTGAAGCATAACCTTCAAAAGTGTTGGTAAAGCACGTTCGAAAATTGTAGGTTCATTCCTTGTGAAAGTGGCTGCTTGCTTCAAAAGATTCTAGTGTTCAAAGTTTGCTGATCTTTGGATTCCATGATAAGCTTAGGTTCAATCTGAAAGACTTGGATAGATGATGACAGTTCGTCATTGCATGAATTTAGTCAAAGAATCAGATCAAAAATAGTGAAGGATGATCCAAAATGAAGAAGAAAGACCAAAGAATTATGACAACATAGCTAAGTGAGAAGATTGTAGACTTAGTGAAAATTTGGGTGAAAAAGGGATCAAAAAGAGTGAAACTTCGAAAATAATCGCATGCACCATCACGGAGCACCGCACGCGCGATAGGGAAATAAAAGCTACATCGCGTACGCGATTCAATCCATCACGTGCACGATGGTCCCTTTTTCTAGGCTTTTTCTGACGCATATGATCCATTATGAACTCTTTTGAGGGGAATTTTTGCACTTTGACAAGGGTTATGAAAATTAGAGTGAAAAGCATGATTTGGAGAGCATCAAAGGAGATTTTCAGGGCATTTGAAGCCATTAGGGGCCATTACTTCAAGGGAATTCATATGTTATTTTCATCAATCAATTGAGGTATTGTAATCTAAATTATGAGTGGATAAGCTCATCTAGATTAGGTTCTGTTATCATGAACCTATTTCAATATTGTTGGGTAATATGTTGATTTGACTTTGTATGAATCTTTTGATGTATAATGCCACTCAATTTCTTATTGTTCTTAATATTTTTTATGTGAGATACTCTTTTAATCTGATTTTGGGCATATAGGGAATACTGACCATTAGTCTATGTGTTGGACTTAGGGCAAGTGTTATACGTACGCTGGTTGAATAGGAATAGGAGACCCAAAGTAGTAGCATAGGGAATTAATATTTTGTACGTCGCCCATCCTTCTTACGCTGGCGGACTAGGGATAGGAAGCTTAGAGTAGTGGTTGGTGAGTTATTTCATTAGGGATCAACTATTACGGTTTTGTTAATTCGTCGTGGGGTTATAGTGATAAGATCATTCATACAATGCATCAAACATCAACAATAGAGAAATATGGGATTCTAAAACCCCAACCTGACCACTATTGTAATTTTTTTTAATCTCTTATTTACTTTTCGCATTAAAACTCACCCCCCTCTTACTAGTTTTTATACATTACACACATTTTGTCTTGTTAGAAGCAGTCCTTGTGGATTCAATCTTTTTATTACTGCGACATTATCAATACACTTACCTAGAAGTCATCAACAATAGCTACTTGTCGTTGATTGAGTTTACCTATAACAATAGTTTCTATTCTAGTATCATAATGGACCATATGAGGCGTTGTACGATAGGAGGTGTAGAATTTATTTGTGTTGGTATGAGTCAGACGAAAGTGTTATGCTCAGACCTGGGATTGTTCACCAGACGACTGAAAAGATCAAGATGATCCAAGAAAAGATGAAAGCGTCGCAGAGTCGTCAGAAAAGTTACCATGATAAGAGGAGGAAAGAACTTGAGTTCCAGGAGGGAGAAAACATGTTTTTGAGAGTTACGCTGGTAACTGGTGTTAGTCGAGCTTTGAAGTCTCGAAAGTTCACGCCGTGTTTTATTGGTCTGTACCCGATTTTATAGAGGATGAGAGAGGTGTCCTATCATATTACTTTGTCAATGCCGTTAGATAATCTTCATGATATGTTTCATGTGTCTCAGTTGAGAAGATACATTTCAGATCCATCTCATATGATCCAGGTGGATGATGTGCAGGTGAGAGATAACCTGACTGTTGAGGTATCACCCGTGCGTATAGAGGATCGAGAAGTGAAGTAGATGCATGGTAAAGAGATTACCTTAGTGAAGGTATTTTGGGGTGGACCAGCTGGTGGGAGCATGACTTGGGAGCGTGAGAAGTAGATGAAGGAGTTGTATCTGACTCTGTTTTCCTCAAGTAATTCTCGATGGGCGAAAATTTCTTAAGTGAGAGAGAGTTGTAACACCCTATTTTTTTATTAGATATTTTATTATATTCTAATTGTTTAAATTATGGATTTTGATGATTTATTTTATGGCTGGGTGTTGGCGGAATATGTATCCTTGAGTTAGGGGTATAGAGAGATGATAGAAGTAAGTAGAATAATTTAGAATTATTTTGATAATTAAAAATAATGTTTTATTTATTTTTATTATATTAATTAGTGAAGATAGAAAAATTGGGTCAAATATGAGAAATTGAGAAAGTTAGTGGGAGGAAGGAATATGAGATAATTAAGTTTGGGCCAAGTTAGTGATTTGGAAAAGTTTACCCTAAAAATAAAAAGTTAAGAGAAATCTAGGTTTAGGGAGATTTTCACAGTACGTGACATTTGAGAAAAAGGAGAAAAGAGGCAAGAGGCAAAGTAATCAAGGGAAGAGAGTGAAAGTTTCAATTCATAATTTTTGCAAGGAATTCAGGTAAGGATGAGAACTTGTTCAAATAATAATGGATATGATAGAAGGGTAGAATGGAGAAACCTTTAACCTCCTTAGGGTTTGGTGTTTTGATTCATAATTTTAAATTTAAGTGTTATCATGGTTGTTATATGATGAATTTCGTGTATCTTATGTGCGTGTATTTTTCTGTTTTTATGATTGAACATATACCCACCATTGTTGCAATTTCGAAGGTTTTAGGCATAATCTTAAAATTGTGATTAAATGATTTAATTTTGTTAAAACTATAAATTAATTTTAGATAATTAGAGTATTGCATGGTTTGTAATTTTTTGAGCGTTTGGGTTTTTACGGAATCGAAATCGGAGGTCCGGAAGACCTCCAACAATGAAAAACGCTGAAAATTCTGCATTCTCTCCATCACGGCCGCGCTCAGCGCGAGAGCCTTTTTTTTATGTTTTTCGTTCGAAATTGTTTTGGTCATAACTTTTTATCCGTAAGTCTAAATCGAGTTCCGTTTGAAGCGTTAGATATATGAAATAGAGGGCTATAACTTTGTTTCAGGAATAAAATAATTTTAGTGATTATTTCATGGACATTTTTGGGGTTGAAGAAGATGAAAATTGTGTTGGAAATTTTAGAAAACAATAACTTTTTAGTAACGCCTTCGTGCACGGTTTTGATCATAACTTTCAACTCGTGAATCATTTTGGGTTGGGGTTTGAAGTATCAGAAAACTGACTCTAAGAGATATAATATGATGGTGATATGTGAATTTATTGAGTATTATTCCTATGCCTACTATGTTGGTAAAGTTTTGTTCATACGTTCGATTAATGAATTGTTAACATATCCCGACGATTTTGGTCATAACTTTTATTTCGTAAGTCCGATTTTGATGTCGTTTGAAGCGTTAGAAAGCTAATGCTCAGACCTATAACATGGTAGTGATTGTTGAGATTTTTTAATAATATTCGTATGCCTACTATGTTAATAAATGTATTGGTATGTACGTTTGGTTGATGAATCGTTGCATTGTTGTAATATCATGGTGTGATAATTATGTTGTTATGTTGATGATGTTAAGATGTTGATGAGTTGCTGCTGTTTGTTGAAATTATTCATGTGGTAACATGAATTGGTTGTTGCATGATGAATGATGTGATGCATAAATGATGAGATGTGTGTGGGGATTCTTTAGGTGAATCTTGTTGTGTTAATGCATGTTATTTGTGAGTCATGCATCTTGGTGTACGGGCTTCAGTCCAATTTTAGTGAGCCTCGATTCTATGATAATGGATCGAGTGCGAGTAGATAATTCTTATTATGAGGGATTAATGAAGCGTTACCTATATTAATGGTAACGAGTTTTTGTGAGCCTCAATGTCATTGTGATGGATCGGGTGCGAGTAGCTAATTCCTATTATGGAGGATTAGTGAAGCGTTACCTATGGTGATGGTCGCGATTTTGGTGTGCTCCGGTTCCAAGAGGGAATCGATCCTATGGTGGGGATCATGAAGTGAGATGAACTTGGGTGTTCATATTTGGTACCACATGCATGTCGAGTCGGTGTTGAGTACATTGCATAAGTGTTGCATTTGTATTAGTTGTTGTTGATGTGTTGTTGGATGAGATGTTGTTGCATATGATGTTAATGATAATTGAGATGTGGTTTTGTATGATGTTGATGATATTGAGATGTTGTTGTGTATGATGTTGATTATGATTTGGATGTAAGAATGTGATATATTGTTGTGCATGATTGTGTAAATGTTGTACTTTATTCTTCATTCTATATCGTTATTATTGAAATGAATTCTCACCCCTTCTATTTGAATGTTGCCTTTACATGGGCATCGTGCATATACTCAAGAGTAGTATTGCTGAAGTAAGTGGAATGTAGCTCTTAGATTACTTCTTTATTTTGTCGCTTTTACTACTGGTACCTTGCTCTGATCATGTAACATCGGGTTGGGTTAAACGCTTATTTTATTCCTTATGTATAATTATTTTGAAGTCATAAGACTAATTTTTTTGTTGAGAATTCTTAAGATGTTGAGTTGATTGATTACAACTCTCTTATTTTATTATTACAATTGAAGTTGAGACTAGATGTTATTACTTGTTTTATCTTCCATAATTGTGATGATAATTCCGCTTCGGTGATGCTTTAAAATGGAAGTGAGCATGCAGTAACAAGTTATGAATGTCTTATTATGTGAATATATAATACTGATCAGATGAGATGAATGTCATGTAAACATCCCAGGTATGATTCAGATAAGTGAGATGTCGTGTAAACATCCTTATTACAAATGTGTGTATTGAAATTTACTGTTGAAATCTGTGTTACGGAGCAAGTCATGTGTGTTATGAATGTGTGATATCCTACGTGATTTTATTTTATATTTAACTTACGCGATAAACGTTACACTTATCGTCTCTTCTATTTTTGTCAGTTCTCTCTCTATTTCTATTTGATTGTTTGTCTCTCCTTTGATTCTTCTCATTCTTATTGATTCTTATGTTTAATTGCTTCTCTTTCTCTTTTTTATTGATTCATCTATTTAGTTATTCATCTTCCTATTGGTTATTTTATTTGATTATTCCTATCCCTATTGGTTATTCGATTTCGTTTATATTGTATTTTTTTAATTTGATATGATAATGTGAAGTGCAAGAATAACTGTATATAACTAAACATCCACCCTTGAAGTACATTGCAATTTTAAACACCAAAATTTTAAGGATGAATACACACTCGTACATTTTACGGTTAACAATGACCAAATGATCCTACGGTCAAAATTTTGCAACAAATCTTGAGGAGAGACATCTCTGACTGACTCCTATTCAATAGTTGATGATGAAGACAACTTAACAAAATTATCAACTTTAACAAGAATAAAGGGTAGTATTTGATATTGGTGAGACGATTATAGATTAGTGTCGAGACGGTAATTCAACAAAACTCTTGCTTCCTTCTGAAAATGAAAAACATGATAGGATTCATATTAGATTGTACATGTATATAATACAAAATTACAATTTAAAAATTAATAAATCTAGGCATCATGACACTGCAAATCGAGTTCTAGTTAGCAGCCGAACTACTAATACAAAACTCATTCATAACATCCATAAGATGGCAACCCAATACAGAGCTAACAGTCAATAAAACCAAAGTTTTATGCTTTGCAAAAGGGTAAAGGTCTAACAGAGACCATTTAATATTATCATATTACCAATCCCAGAAACAAGTTCCAAATAAAGAAAATTAAAAAACCTTACTTCCTTTCAATTATTATAATCAACAAAGGCAAGAATAATAAGAAAATTCCAATTCATATTAATATAGCAAGCATCAATTTTAAGATTCACTAACATGATCAACCCTCCAATATTAATGCTGCTAGATTCAGCAAAAGATACTGTATCTTCTGTGCATATAGACAACAAGGTTTCACATGATTGTTCCAATCTCTCCAAAGAAAGGCTAAAGAACAACTTGAAAATAAAGTCAGCCACAAAATATTAATTATTTCCAGTTAAAAAGTAGTTATTGTACATAGGAACTGCACAATCCCCTTAGTTCAAGAGGCATGCTTACTTCCAATCCCATGTGTTCATTCAATATGAGTATTAATCAAAGCATTTTGCACTCTACAATTACAAGAACAAACTCACCCTTTTTAGTCTAAATATAAAGTACATGATTAGGACACGCCGTATATATAGATTTACAGAATTTAAAGCAGACAAATCAATGGATGCTCTTTTCTTTTTAGCAATAGCTCGATTCTTGATGCAAAATGTGTCTTGAACAATGATATGATAGGTAAAAATCTGGTTTAACTATATTAAATAACAATAGTATATTGTGTTACTATTGTAGATGATTCATAAATTCAAAGGGTACATAACTATCAGGTTCATTCATTGTATGAATTTGTTTGGTGTCAAAACCATTGAAAGAATAACATGGGTAAATACTATTAACAAGTAGTAATGGCTAAAACGAAGGCAATACAAAAGAAGAAATGAGCAGAAGGCATAAAGTTACAAAATTCACTGCTTTTTCAACAATAATTGATAGTTGGTCAAAGCTCAAATTTGAGGAAGCTATTGAAGCATACACTAATCTGATGAAGTTGATATTATAACCTTGTTTCGCACAACATGCTAGATAGAATTCTGATCCTCAGGCATGAACTTAACCCTTGAAGTTGACATTTCACAAACGAAAGAATAAAAAAGATTTTGGTTGCTTCAGTGTTTAGCTTGGATGAGCCTAGTTGGCTTTGAAGATTCTTGCCCAGTTGCATCTCACTCTATAGTCGAGTTGTACATACACGGTTTGTACAATTAACAGAAACTATTTTTGCATAAAGACTTAGGAGTCCCTATCTTCCATTGAAATTTACTTAAAGATAACTCTAGAAATAAAATAAAATTGTCAACAATTGTAGTTCGGGTACCATGATTGAAGACACTATGAGAATAATAACTCATAAATATTTTATTTGTAGAGTGCCCGTGAAAGGAAATTTCAAAAGAAGATAAGAACTCTTGTATAGTCTTTCGCATAAAAGCACTGTGTAAGTCAATTGTGCAAAGATGAAAGTACAACCATGCTGTAAAGTAAGTGCAGTATGAGGGACAAGAACATTCAAAGACAATCAAACAAATTCAAGAAAAACAATAGAAGAGCAAAAATCTTTGTTAAACTTTTGGTGTAGACTTATCATCTGTTTTTGTAAAATGTCAACTTTTAAAAGTGTCAAGTTCATGCAGAGAAACAAATTATCCATAGTCAATAACCTCATGATCTGACAAAACGCGCACAAGTCACAATTATGTTCCTTCAAAGTAACTACTTTCTCTCTGCAGATGCTCCCTCCAAACTTCCCATTAACAAAAACTTATGATATTTGTGATGCAAGCGGTGACCTCTAAGATTTATAGAGAAAGTTACTACCAGATCTTAATGGGTGATGATGAAACTCCAGCATGCAATCTGACAAAAGTACCGTAATGATCTAAATATGCAAATTACTTCTAGGAGCCTATGAGTAACATACACTGGATGTTTAGAAGATGAATCACTACTTTTTAGAAGATCCAGCTAGATCCGTCTAAATATGTAGTGTACCTTTACTCATGGCTCACCGAAAGTAATTTGCATATTTTAGATCACATTACAAGAACCCGTCACTTGCATAAGCATAAACTACTTACAAAACCTCACGGACCAGGGTCGCATTCAACTCCACGCAATGCATAACTGTAATTATGCCCATAGAAAGGCAATTGTATAACTGGAAAAATAAAATATAATTAGTAAATTTTCAGAGTAAATGCATTATATCAAACAATTGTACTGCATCCATGGAATTCATAGTCAAATGCTGCCACTCTTCTTTTCCGTTTAATTTGAATACAGGAGATTGAAGCTACAAACAAAGGAAGGGTTTCAAAAGAGACTCACCATAGCAAATGAAAGAGTAATGCGATCACGATGTTGTTTGCAAATTGCATAGCTATATTTGCATTGGGGCTTCTTCCATGGTCTTTCATCTATTTTTGTTAAAATATTGGAAGGAACTTTTGGGTAAGTGGAAAAAGACTAAGAATTTCGGAGAGGATGTGAAATTTTTGGGAAAGATAAATACTTACATTATTAAGTGTTTATAATTTTTTTGTTTTGATATAAATTCAACTAACTCATCCCTATTTATACTAAACACATTTTCAAATTAACGGTTAGGATTTTACCATCATAAAATCAATCTAATGATTATAAATTACTTTCTAGATTTTCTCTAATATTTCAAACAATACATGTATTAATTTATACTTATCTTTTAAAAAATTTCATAGACGTTTCTAGAATAACCTTCTAGAAATTGGACATATAATATAAATTTGGATTTCTATTTTCTAAGGCCAAAAAACTAACAAATCCAAAATCAATTTAAACTTTTAGCACCCCTTTAAACTTAATTTTACTACTCAATATCTTAATTTTATCTGATTTAACTGGGGGCGGGTGCAAGATAAACCTGATTTTTAATTACAGAGACGTGGGCGAGAGATACTAGTATCGTCCCGCACGCATTCCGCCCCGGCCTATTAAATTTATTTTATTATATTTATTTTTTAATAATAATTTTACTATCCATTTACTTTTCTTAATCTTAAGATAGAAAATTTATTATAATTATTATTCTTTTTTTTTTTAAATAAAAATGATCAAGTATTATCTTTATTATTAAAATGATCAAATATTTAGTTTCATTATTAATTTGTATTTATATGGAGAAAGTATATGCGTTTTAAAAAAAAAAAAAAACTTTAGCAGGTGGGGTGGGGGCGGGGCGGGGCGAGGAAACTCACACTCTATAATAGATTAATAGCTTGTTTCAAGGTGCCTACTTTGATCATGGAAAACTGGGTTATTTGTCAAAGTTATTGTTGACTTGTTTTTCACATATATCTTGGTCGACTCCTTTTGCGGAAAACTCAACTCCTTTAACAAGTTTTGTAACCAGATTGCGTGACAAACACATGAAGTGGCTTCCACGTACTCTGCCTCGCATGTGGAAAGAGTGACAATTGGCTGCTTCTTTGACATCCATGTGAATGTTGTATTTTCAATTAGAAAACAAATCCACATGTGCTTTTTCGGTCATATACGTCTCCTCCCCAATCGATATCATTATATCCAACAAGCTTGTAATCATCAGAAATGGAGTAGTACAAGCCTAAGTTTGTTATACATTTTATGTAACGAAGAATCATCTTTGTCACCTTCAGATGAGTTGTTGTTGGGTGCTCCCTATATTGACTGGCAACTCTGACCGCATACAAGATGTGAGGCCTCATGCATGTTAAATATCATAAGCTTTCAATCAAGCTCTTAAAGAGTGATGGATCCACTCTTTCTCCTTCATCTTGCTTTGATAGCTTGATTCCACATTCCATTGGCATCATAATTAGGTTTACGTCATCCATTTTGAACTTCTAGGGTAACTCCTTAGTTTAGCCTTCCTAAGTGATTAGGATTCCATGATCTTCTTGTTTGACTTCAACATTGAGGTAGTAAGACATGAATTCAACGTCGATCATCTCAAACTCTTTTTTCATCTCTTTCTTGAACTCCTTATATAGTAAGACAAGATGTTAAAGCATGAGTGCATCGTCTGGCCTCAGTTTGTAAGCCAACTTTCACGAGTAATTCTAAGCGTGTTTTCATTTGATTCCAAAGAGATTTATTATTGTATCTTTTAGGAATATATTATTAAGAGAAAGATTTTCTAAAAAGATTTTTCAAGACCAAATCAAATTAAATAAGATTTAATTTGCACAAAGATCAAATCTCTTGGTGGACATTTATGATAAGCAAATCAAATCTACATTAAAATCATATATGATTATTCTTAAATCAGTAGCCCATTGGAGAAAAGTCCAGCTGAGTGTTTGCTATATAAGAAGGCTTGTTCCTAACAGGGAAGTAGATAGAAAGAGTTCAAGATCTAATGTGTTAATTTTGTTATTTGAGTCTTTGTACTTGTTGTTATTTGTGCACCCCTAAAGCGCTTAAGTTCCATATCAAAGGCATAGAGGTTATTTTTGTTAGTTAAGTTGTAATTAAACAATCATTAATATGTTTTATGTATTGATCACTAAGGTTGGCGATTAAGAGAAAGTGAGAGGGGTTCTTATTGAATAAGGTATGCTCATCTTTGACTATTTGTACTAATAATATTGAGAGTGTGTTTCCTTTCTTGTGTTGGAAGCCCCCTAGATGCAGGTGATGTTGCACCGAACTGGGTTAACAATCTTGTGTGTTCTTTATTGCTTTATGATTTATTTCTTGACATATGTTAATCTGTTATAATCACGTTAACACATTGTCCAAAATATTATGTCTAACACCTATCTTGCGAACGAACTAGACTTACAATGCACAAGATGGTTGATCAAGTTATCATCCTGAATAAATCTAAAGACATGTGTTTGAAGTCAACAGTGTAGTCCAAGAACTCTCAACTGAAGACTTGTGGTTTATGACCACTGATGGTTTAACCTTTCAACATCTCAGATGATGGCAACTAACATGGAAATATCTCAAGCCTCGTCAAGAAGACCCAAGGTTCTTGTGTAATGCTAAAATAAAAAATAAAGATGTCAAGACTTAAAGCTTCAGGGTGTGAAGAAAACTCGCTTGATTGTGTCCATTTGAGTGATCAACATATTATAAAGACGTGGGGGGAATTTTCGGAAGTATTATGGCTAAACTACACATACACGCACACACGCTAACACACACACATACACACACACATGCGCACGTGCATGCACACACACACACACATACGCATACATACAAGCACACACACACACACACATACATACACGTACGCGCGTACACACACACACATGCATGCACACACATTAAAATCATTGAGAAGTCCCTGACTTTTAATTAAAATCACCCAAAAAATTAGGCCTAACAAGTTAATTAGGATATTGTATGTTTGATTAGGGAAACCTTCTAATTTGGGCCACAGTAATCGATTATTTACATTGCCTAATCGATTAGGTAATTTATTTGGCCTATGCATTATTTCCAAATTTACACGATTTCTTGGTTTATAAATATATAGATTCTCTATCATTTTAAAACATCCAGAAAATGTAAAAATCTCACTTTTCATTTCTCTCATCACCTCTCTAGATCATTCTTGTTTTCTCATGTTTTTAGCCATTTAGAACCGTCGTGAGTTTAATTGTTACTCTTATTTAAAGGTAGAGCAAATGGATGTTAAAATGACTCTCCTCCATGATGATTGTGAGGAAAGATTTATACGAAACAACTAGATTGTTTTCATGTTGAAGGTAAATAAAACCACGTGTGTCGACTAAAAAAAGCCTATAGTGGTTTAAGCAAGTTCCAATAGAGTGGTATAAAAAGTTTGAATCAATTATGTATGATTAAGGATACCACAATACTATTTATGACCATTGTATCTTTGTTAGAAGACTTTCTAATGATTACTTTGTTATTTTATTATTATATGTTGATGACATACTTATTGTAGGAAAAATATTTATAATATTGATAGGTTAAAGAAGCAATTAGAGGTGTCAATTGCCATGAAAGGCATGGATGACAAAATTGTAATTGTTATATTAATCTATTCTATGTCATTAGATCTATCTAGAGATGACAATCTGATATGTCCACTCCATGAAAAAAGAAGGGTAGGACAGTCATGCGAGCCTTACGCCCTTAAAAGCTAAAAGTTACAACAATTCTTATTAATATCCTCGTCCTTAAAAGTTCAAAAGAAATGAGGCAAAAAGAGACACACATTCTAGACGGTGCGAGACTAAAATATTGATCCGCCCAACAAAAATACAATCACAACAACATAATAGACGGATCATATCTATTTTACTACCCTTAAATCTATCCCAAATTAAAAAAATGAAAATGGATTGAAAGAGAGATAATGGATGAAATATGTTCCTTCACACTATATTCATTTTTTTAAAAATAAAATAATAAAATATAATCCATTTCACTCCATCATTTTTTATTAATCTAAAAAAACGTATAGAGATGGAATTATCTACCTATACAAGAGTAAAAATATTATTAACTTGACACTTAACTGTCAAAATTAATGGAGATATGGAGTTAAAGAATGAAAAAACAATTTATAGATTATTTAATATTTCAGCATGTATTTAAGGATTATTTAATAATTTAGAAATTATTTAATATTTTAGTATATGTTTTAGCGGGAGTTTATATGTTGTTTAGTGCGCAAATTTTAGGTATTTCAATCACTATCATTTTGAAATATTAATTATCGGGTTCTTTTTATTATTTTATTTTTATTATGTATGCTATGAAAACATGCTATATATTTGTTTTATTATGTGTGAGTAATTATATCGCAATCGAAATGTAAGGATCGTCATACCGATGGTACTCGTATAAATTACACAGTTAATTGATTGTAACGAGCGCTAAATATTATCTCTTAACTTCTATTTTTAAATAAAATATGTTTTTTTACGAAAATAGAAACACAGAGATACCATTTACGAACCTATGAGGTGGTATCTGACGTAAAAATTTGAATGATAGATTATGATGGTCATGCGAAAGCTGGGTAGAATCATAATCTATTGAGAGAATGCTTAGATTTTCTTTTTGTTCTTAATTTTCTGCTTTTACAAATTACACTTTTGCTACGATGGTAGAAACATCGAAATACCGTTTTCGACTCAAAAGAGCGGAAACGATATCAAAATTAGAAAATTCAGATATTTGATTTTTAAATAGAAAAAGAATTTTCTAATTAAATTAGAAATTACTATCTTTTAAAAAGGAATTTTAAGTTTGTAGTTGGATGTACGAAAGTAGGCAAATACGAGTTTAAAATCTGGTAGCAGACACGCGAAAGCAGATGGTAGTTCTAACTTAGTTTTTCTACCAAAAATAATTTTCTCGTTCCAATAAAATGTTGCAATTTATATGAGTAACATAGGTGGACTGAAATCATGTTTTAGCCTCTCCTTATTAAAATTTAATTTAAATTTGTTATTTTTACTGTTTGTGGAAAACCAACCATTCGTGCAGCTTTAGATAAACATAATAATAGATAGATAGTGATACTTGTCGATTGGTCTATGTGGGATTCGACAATCTTTTATACTAAACTGATAAAGTTGCGCACTTGCGGCCATATCAATTTACTAATAACCTAAAAAGAAACAGAGAGAAGTATGATGATGTAAGAATCATGGAGAAATTTCTTAGATCGATAGATCCAAAGTTTGAGCATATTGTCACTGTCATCGAAGAGATAAAGGATTTGGATGCAATGATAATGGAGCAACTTCATGGGTCGTTACAAGCTTATGAACAAAAGACAAAGAAGAAGGAAGATAATGAGGAATACGTACTCAAGACGCGAGTCAATTCACATAGAGAATAATATGGTTGAAGCAACCAAAGAGGAGATGGCGATCAAGAACATGGACACAATCATGAATATGGGGGCGGCGAGGCTGAAGGCCTAATGATGACAAAAATTAAAGAGAAGAAATCTCATCAAGAGGTAGTGGAGAGGAGATCCAAAACCAAGGTACGATAAGTCATGAGTCAAATGTTATAAGCGTGAGAAGTTTGGAATTATGCTTTCGAATGTATATCTCTTAGCAATTATAGAGTTGTAGAGAAGGAAAACTATGCTGAAGAAATAAGCCAAGAAGACGAGACACTATTATTAACGCACAAATACATTGAAAGAGGTGGAGACAATAAATGGTACATTGACAACGGTGTTATCAACCATATGTATGGGCGAAAAAGCATGTTCGTAGAGCTAGATGACTCGGTGAGTGGGAAAATCGCTTTCAGAGATTAATCAAAAGTGGTGGTGAGAGTTAAAGGAAGTGTTCTCATCTGATCTAAAAATGGAGATCATCATTTTATTTCCAATGTTTACTATGGGCCAAACATGAAGAGAAACATCTTGAGTTTACGATAATTCTTAGAGAAAGGTTATGCATTCAATTAAAGGATAATAACCTTTATATAAGAGATCTTCAACCAAATTCATTTCTAAGGTGTCGATGTTAAGAAATAGAATTTTCGTGATGAACATTCAAAATGATGTCGTGCAATGTCTCAAGATATTCTACAAAGAGGAGTCATGGCTTTGGAATCTTTGATTTGAGCATCTCAATTGTGGAGGATCAAATTTTCTCCCTAAAAAGGAAATAGTTAGAGGATTGCCTTACATCAACCACCCCAATCAAGTACGTGAAAGATGTATACTCATAACACAGTTCGAAATGAACTTTCCTATCGAGTCAAACTCAAGAGAGCGAAAGCCGTTGGAGCTCATACACACAGATGTGTGTGGTTCGATCAATCCAAGATCACTTGGTAAGAGTAACTACTCTTGTCCCTTTATTAACAAATTTTCAAGAAAAACATGCGTGTATTATTTGAGGGAAAAATCATAAGTGTTTGAGAACTTCAAATAGTTTAAAGCCCATGTTGATAAGGAAATGGCTTTATGATCAAAGCCATGAGATTGACCGAGAAGGAGAGTTCACTTCAAGCAAATTCCTGAAGTATTATGAAGACAATGACATTTGGCGACATCTAACAGTGCCAAGATCCCCCCCTAATAAAATGGAATAGCAGAGAGAAAAAGCAGGACATTCGTTGAGATGGCTAGGAGCATGCTAAAAAATCAAGAGACTACCAAATAAATGTGGACAGAAATTGTTGCGTGCACAGTCTATCTATCAAATTGGCCTCCTGCAAGAAGTGTGTTAGGTAAAACACCAGAAGAAGCTTGGAATGGAAGAAAGTCTAGAATTTCCCATCTAAGAGTCATTGGAAGCATAGGCCATGCTCATGTACCGAGCGAGAAAAGAAGCAATTTGGATAACAAAACCAAAAAATTACATCTTCATTGGTTACGATAGCAACTCCAAAGGCTACAAGCTCTATAATCCTAATACATAGAACACTGTCATCAGTCAAAATGTCGTCTCCGATTAAGAATGAGACTAGGATTGGAGATTGGGTAATGAAGACTATTACTTCTTTCCATAATTTGAAGAAGATAATGTGGAACTAGAAGAACCAATAGAAGATACTGGCAACCTGTCGGCTTCACCGACCCCGAGTTCGAAAGAAGGATAAAACTCAACTGAAATGAATTCTCACTTTAGAAGCTTGCAACATATTTACGAGGTAACCGAAAATCAAGAAAATCTTACTCTTTTTTTCTATTTGCAGATTGGGAGCCCATGAACTTGCAAGAAGAATTGGAGAATAATAATTGAAGAACAAGACATGGAGGACTGCCATGGACGAAGAGATCAATGCAATCAAGAAGAATAAAACATGGGAGTTAGCCTCACTTCCAAAAGAGCACGAGGCGATCAGTGTGAAATAGGTGTATAAAGAAAATAAGAACTCCAAAGGATAAGTTGAAAGATACAGGGAAATATTGGTGGGAAAAGGATACAATAAAGGAGACGACATCGACTATGACAAGGTAGTAGCTCAAATTTCTTGATTAGAAAGTGTTAGACTACTCATTTCATTGGTAGTTCAAAACAAGTGAAAGATACATCAAACAGATGTCAATTCAACCTTCTTAAATGATGTCCTTGAAGAAGAGTCTACATTGAACAACCAGAAGGCTACAAACTCAAGGGTGAAAAAAGAAGGTCTTAAAGCTAAAGAAGACAGTCTACTGGTTGAAACAAGCCCCAAGAGCTTAGAACACTCTAATTGACAAGTATTTCCGGGAGAAGAACTTCATTAAGTGTCCATATGAGCACACACTCTATATCAAAGCGTAAGGTGGAGATATTTTGATTGTGTGCTTGTATGTAGATATCTTGATCTTCACGGGGAACAATTCAAACATGTTTGAAGAGTTCACGAAAGAGATGAAAAAGGATTTCAAGATGACCGACATTGGATTCATGTATTACTACCTCAACGTTGAAGTGAAATAAGAAGAACATGGAATCGTAATCACTTAGGAAGGCTACAATAAGGAGTTACTCAAGAAGTTCAAGATGGATGACGCAAACCCAGTCATCATGCCAATGTAATATGGAATCAAGTTGTCAAAGCAAGTGGAAGGAGAAAGAGTGGATCTATCACTCTTTAAGAGCTTGGTTTAAAGCTTATGATATTTAACATGCACGAGGTCTCACATACATGCAGTCAGAGTTGTCAGTCAATATAGGGAGCATCCAAAAACAACTCATCTAAAGGCGACAAATAGGATTCTTCATTACATAAAATGCACAACAAACTTAGGCTTGTACTACTCTATTTATGATGATTACATGCTCATTGGATATAATGATAGTGATTTGGGAGGAGACGTAGATAACCGAAAAAGCACATGTGAATTTGTTTTCTACATTGGAAATACAACCTTCACATGCATGTCAAAGAAGCAGGTGATTATCACTCTTTCCACATGTGAGGCAAAGTACGTGGTGATGACTTTATGTGCTTGTCACGCAATTTGGTTACAAAACTTGTTAAAGGAGTTGAGTTTTCCGTAGAAGGAGTCTGTCATACCCTAAAATTTTCCCTCCCCTTTTCATTTTTTATCCAACCTATGACTTGAGATTCATCTGCATTCACTCACATGCATCACACATTCATATTAACACTTTCTCATAACCATCATGGATTCAAAGCTTGTGAATAATAAAAACTTGGTTTTGTTTGAGGCTTGTGACATTTACTCATCATTGGGGAAAAACCCTAATTTCTTGATCTTTGATCTTTGGTTCAAGGAGACATTTTAACATTTATCATGACATCAAAACCCCAGCTTGGCAGAGTATTGATGTTTGTTGCTCATTTGGTTTGAGGTTTGATTATTGTTTGACTTGAGGTTTGACTAAGCCTAAATCGTAATTCTTGGTGCCATTTGGTTGGTCAGAAATATGCTTGCATTCATGATTCTCATTCATATTCCATTCAGTCGGTTTCATTTTCCTAGTGGCATTGAAAAGAGGTTGCAAACTTCAGCATTTTTTCATAAGTTGACATTTAGTCAACTGTCGACTTTCTAGTCAACCAGTTGATCAAAGTTAACTCATCATCTTTGACCATCTGAGGATTGTTTCTACGCATTATATCATGTTCATCACCCAAATCACTTTTTATTTGTTTTTGCATAACTTTGGGGGTTGGTCCATTTCCTGATCTGACCTACTTTTGGACCAAGGAACTTGGTCCATGATCAGGTCCAAAACTTAGTCGAACCTAATTTTAGACCAACAATTAGACCAACTTAGTTTTAACCACTTTTTAGATTTTTTCACTTCTTTTCATTTGTTAAACCACTTTCAACCATTAATTCCATTATAATTCCATATTCAACCAAATTCAACTTTCACTTCGTAAACCATTATTTCCAATTGACAATCCAAGTGCATTAGAAACATTTCATTACACAACCATGATAACCATAGGCCATTTGCACATTTTCACTTCTATTTTCCAATATACCAATTTCATTACAAAGTCATCTCTAATAATTCCATTCAATTTGAATACATTGTATTGCAATTCCAATTCCAATTCTATTCAAATTCCAAACCGCCATTTCATCCGAACTTCAACATTACATAACCAAACACAAAGCCTACCAAAATATCATGTTCATTCAAACCTCACATGATCAACCCTAATACATTACATTCACCAATTTCCATACATACACTACACACACAATTCCAATTATATTATGTACAACATTCAAACCTAAACCAATTACAAAACAATCCCAATGAACAAAACAACCCCATTGATTCCAAGGATGGCCATCTAATTCCAATCCACAAACTCCATGAACAATCTCATGACCATGATCCAATCTCACCAAGCACTCCAAGTAACCTGCAGCAACACTAACAGAGAATCAACATAACAGATCTTCACTAACTATGCAGAATCTAACACTTAATACATTTAACAGAGTGTGTTTCAATTATATAGCAGCAGTGCATTTCATAAAGCAGAAAATGAATTTCATTTACACATTTCATTAAATTCAATCTAACAATATAACAAAAAAATTCACTAACTATAAACATTTAGCAGAGTGCATTTCAAAAATAGGAAAATGAATTTTCATTTCATTTAAATTTGGATTTCAACTAACTTTGCAATTTCTAACCAACTGTGAATTTCATTTGAGTTTCTAACAGAATTTGAATCCTATAAATATTCACTCACACGCTTCAAATCAGAGAGGTTCAGTCCATAATTTTTTATACAACATATTTTTTCATTTAACCCTTTTCTATTCAATCCATATTTTTCATTCATTTTTCATCAAATTGTTCTTCCATTCACTCTTTGCTAATAGAGAATTCAGCAGAGGAGGAAGCAAATTTGCAACAGCAATTCAACAAGAATCAATCATAATGATTCACATCAATCACAACAACTATCAACAATACGCAATCTCGCAAGAATTCACAAATCGAAATCCAACAGAGGGAGAAGAAGAGGAAGCAATTGGAAACTGAAACGGAGAAAGGCTAAGATTCAATACATGTTCAATTCGGTAAGTTATCTTATTCACTTTCGATACCGCTTCTCTTTCTGTTCGCGCATACGATAACAGGACGAGTTGAATTTGACGATGCAAATCTTTGAATTGATGATGGAACGACGCGAATCACGAATCTATGAACCGTGCTTGATGAACGTGAAGCCGTGATAACGTCGCACACGATCATGAACTTGCTCGGATTTGTTGCATAGGCGTTGGTCAGCTCGGTGTGGTTTCTACGTGATCATTTTTTTGTTCAACTTGATGGCGTTCATTCGCGTTGGAGCTTTTTTGGATAAGCGCATTTCTCCTTTTTCATGTTTCTTCTTCAGCTTGCACGAAGAACATAAAGACGGAGTGGACTCGGATTCTCATGATTAATTAGAATTTGATTAGGTGTCAAATAGGGAATGAGGTTAATTAGAATTGACTAATTAGAATTTTAGATAATTCGGTTTTTAGGATTCTAGATTTAGACTAGAGGTTATTCAGAGGATTTAGGTTGATTAGGTTAATTAGAATTTGATTAGGTGATAATTATAATTTTAGGCTAATTAGAATTTTAGATAATTAGGTTTTTTAGAACTTGATTAGATTAGAGGCTGATTTAGAATTTCTACAATTGATTAGAATTTTAGAATTTAATTAGATTAATTGGTTTTTTTTAGAACTTGATTAGATTTTTAGAATTCAAATTAGATTAATGATAATTAGATTTTTAGAATTCAAATTAGATTAATGATAATTAGATTTTTAAAATTAATTAGATGATTAGTAATACTGATAGTTAGAGAATTAGGTTTGTTTAGTTTTAACTAGATCTTGATTCATAATTGTGCCATTAACCTTAGTACTTAGGGTTTTAAATCTTGAGATGCGTGTTCCCCTACATTAGGACTTGTAATCTGATTAACTGATTAATCTTTAGGTATGTTGTGTACTTGATTCAATTCATTTTCATTCTCATTGGTTGTGTTGATCAAAAGTCACTTTGATCAACCAAATCCTTTGTATTGTGCTCAATTTCCCAAGCCTATTCTGACCAAAATACCTTTGATCACTTGATATGACAAGTCCCTTGTGTTTAAGTTGTATTGAATATACTGGACTTCAAGAGCTCAAGACCTCATGATTCAAGATCAAGAGTTCAAGACTTCAAATAAGTATAAAGCAAGACATTCATGTTGCAGACAAAGTGGAATATTATTCAAGCACAACAAAGGTGTATCAACACTTGTCAATCTTGATTCAAGTTGTTTGCCATGAGCCTTAAGCAACGAAGAATAATGAGATGAAGTTTCTCATACGCTTATCTAGAGTGCCTTTGCATACGGGGCCTAGGCCCTAACTATTCAAAGCATCTGCCTTCGTTCATAGACTTTAATATAATGCGAATCAAATGATTGTCAAGTCTCCTCTTACAACAATCAACATTGCATCATCAGGATCAATAATCAGAATCTCCTAACAGCTACTTGTCAATCACGATAAGAGTTGCACGCCACGAGCCTTAAGCAGCGAAGAATGATGAGATGAAGTTTCTCTTACCCTTCTCTAGAGTGCCTTTGCATACGGGGCGTAGACCCTAGCTATTCAAAGCATTCACCTTCATTTATAGACTTTAGTGTAAGTTGAATCAAGTAATTAACAAGGTCTTCTTCAAGCACATCAATCACACCCTCCCTTTAGGTCACATTCTCTTTGATATTCAGATCATGTGGTTTAAACACCTTGTGGTTGTGCACCCTCCTTCAATCAAATGCCTTCTTTATGCCTTTAAGGTGATAAACCTTGGCGATCTTTCTTGCCTGTCAGGTTATAGACCTTGGCAATTCATTCCTTTGCCTTTAAGGTGATGAACCTTGGCAATATTTCTCGCCTATAAGGTATTAGACATTTGCGGTCTTTCTCTGCCCCATGAGGTTGTAGACCTTGGAAAATTCTTTATGTGCCTATAGAGTTATAGACTTTGGCACTTCCTTTGTTGCTTGTAGGGTTATAGACCATGAAAACCCTTTTAATTAGCCTTTAGGGTTATAGACTCTTGGCATTTATGTTCATGCCTTATGAGGTTATAGACCCTGGCAATTCATTATTTTGCCTTTAAGGTGATAGACCTTGGCAATATTTTGTTTCCAATAAGGTTATAGACCTTGTCAAACTCCATGTTTCCTATAGACTCTAGCAACCCTTCATTCTATATAGTTATAGACTCTGGCATCCATTTTCTTTGCCCCATGGGATTATAGATCCTGGCAAACTCCTTCTTACCTGTAGAGTTATAGACTATGGAAATCTTTCATCTTCCCATGTAAGGTTATAGACCTTGGCATTCCTTTTTCGGCCTTATAGGGTTGTATACCCTGGCAATTTTATTCTTTTTTTGTTCTATCTTAGTTCCACGAACTACTGAGCTCTAACTTTCTTATTGCACGGTGAGAATATGTAGGCACGAGGATTCAAATCCTCCGCGAGCACATTTATTTATTCTTTCCAGTTCTCGAATCATTATCATGCCTCAACACTATTATAATGTATTCTCTTTGAAACCAAATATCTTATCCCTTTGGATTCCATGCATATCCTGTTAGGGCAATTCCAATGTCCGCCCTCATGAACAAAGGGTTGTTTTTCTTGATGCCAAACACTTAATTCCTTTGTTTTCTGGCTTGATGTCTGTTTTCTCTTTGGTTCAGAGTTTATTCGTTCATGGATTCAATTTACCATTATCTCTTGGTTTCAAATTGATTGTTCCCCTATAGTGATATATTGTTTCCTTTGACCAAATATCATTTTCCGGTGAGAATACGTAGGCACAAGGCTTCAAACCCTTGGCGAGCATAATTATTCCTTCTTCTGCCTTAGGGTACCATCCATACCTTTTATGATCCATACCATCTATCTTTAATCATAACCATCCATCACAGTGACGTATTGTCTCTCTTTGAAACCAAATACCATATTTCTTTGGGATTTCATATACACCATTTTAGGACAATTAACCAATGTCCACATTTGTACCAAAAGATGTTTTTCTTGATGCCAAATACTTAATTCCTTTATTTTTGGCTTGATTCTTGTTTACTCTATGGTTTAAATTTCATTTCCTTGATGGATCCCAATAACACTATTATCTTTTGGTCCCAAGTTATACCCTTCTGTCACTTTTACCCAATCTTTCAATTCCTTCTACTTTAATTATTTCTCCCTTTCCTACCATTCACTTACATTGTTCACCATTCATTACTTACATTCAACATATTCTACCAATCATTCACTCCATGTGATATACTCTCTTTTTGAGCCAAATATACTATTTCTTTGAGCTCCATCCATTGTCTGCCTTTGAACCGAGAGATGTTTGCCTTGATATCAAACACTTAATTCCCTTTGTTTTCGGCCCCACCATATAATGGTTCATGCCTTGGCCCCCCACGTATTGGATCATGCCACATTTACTCTCTAGTTCAAACTCCATAACTTCATGGATTCAAACCACATTAACCTTTGGTTCAAACCATACATTTAACACTCTTCTTTCATCCCTCACCATTAGTTATATGAAATACGAAGCTCTTAATTCCTTATTTCACTATAAGGATACCAAGAGGGTTTTAATCCTCACCGAGCATTCTATATGTTCTTTTCTTTTTCCTTTATTCTTTTGCGAGTAATATTTATATAGAACACCCATCCGAGCATAAAATAATAAAAAATGGTTCCCGTTGAATACAACGGATGTGAGGGGTGCTAATACATTCTCCTTGCATAACCTACTTTCTTACCCATTTCTCTTTCCCCCGGGTTTTATCGATATTTTTCCTTTCCTTCGGAAATAAATAAATTTCGATGACGACTCTATTGTATCTTAGAGTGTGCGACGCGTTCGGGTATATTTCCGCTAGCTTTAGAGTCGATCAAGATATACATGGAAAACAAGTCAACAATAACTTTGGCAAATAACCCAGTTTTACATTATCGAAGTAAGCATCATGACATAAACTATCACTCTATTAGAGAGTGTGTTTCTAACAACGATGTGCTCTTGGAGTATGTGAAGATGCATGACCAAGCAATTGATATTAGGCATGGCAACGAGGCGAGGCATATGCAAAATTTAACATTACCAGCCATGCCCCGTGATTCGTTATTGCACACGGGTCAAAAATGAGAATTAAAAATGTAATAAAACGGAAACGACACTCAAGTCGTATCGCAAAGACTCTTGAATATTTTAACCAAGCGATCATAACAATGAGTTTTTTTTTAAGGTTTAGAACTTAAATCGAAGATGATTAAGGTAAAAGCAAAATTTATAAATAAGCTAATCTATTGTATCAATTTCTGACTTATCAACAATTCTTATAATTTCAGTTCCCTAAGAGGATTCGATCTTATTCGATTATAATACCCACTGACAAGTACAATTAGTATTATATGATGAATGTTCCTAATTTCCGAATTAAGCAAACCGATTTAAGCAATCGTTGAATTAATCAAGCGTGACTTGATCAAACACGATAACGAAAAAACTACATTAGTGTGATTATAGTTAAGGATCATAAAAACAATAGAATTTAATCAACTTTATTTTATAAGCAACAATAGAATTAAGCAAAAGAAATCAAAATTAAATTGAAATTTATAAAAACTTCAAAATGGAATTAGAATACAGTAAATCAGCTCTCCATAGAATTTGTATGTCTCATTCTCTATTCCGCGAATGTTGAATAATCAATCCTAAAACTACTAATTTGTTTAAACGGAGTAAGGGAATTCGGGCCTAATAGCAACCGACCAAAAAAAAATACAACACCGACCAAAAAACTAAGTATTTTCTTAAGTCGGAACTGAAAACAAATTATGCGACTCTTCTGAACTCCGAATTTTCTTCTGACTTCAGCACAAAACTTTTATGTTATCCTCTCATCTTTACAACGTATATTAGAACGTGTCAATCTGATTCTTGTAACTCAAGTTATGACATGCACAACTAAAAGATGTAAATAATTGTTTATTCAGAAACTAAGCATTTATTCAAAAAATAAGCAGAACTCAACAAAACTTTTAAAAACTTATTAATCATGATATCGATATCAGATAATACCATTTTTTCTTTCTCATTATAGATTTGAGTCGTTGCTTTGGGTTGTAAAAGATGCTTTTGGATCATTGCACAGAGAATGAAATTCGTATATTCAAGTCAAGCTTCTACTGAAATCCTTCAAAATTGTTTACATAGTTTCCAAGGGAAATTTTTTTATATTAGTGGATAAAAGAAAATTTAAACATAAGATTGTTGCTTTTATAGTTTTTTGTTTTGTTAGTGATATATTCCCTTCCCTGCTGCGCACTAGAACTAATTAGAATATGCATTATGTTGAAAGAATATCCTTGCACTTCATCAAGAAAGTTGACTGGAAAAAAAACAGCTTTCGTCAAAGTTGATAATTCTGTAAAGCTGACTTCATCGTCAACTTTTGGATAGGAGTTGGTAAGAGATGTCATTCCTCAAGATTGGTTGGAAAATTTTGGTTGTAGGATCATATGGTCATTCATCCTTAAAATTTTGTGGTATAAAATCACAATGTACATTAGTTTAGTCAAGGGTGGATATTTAGTTATATACAGAGTTACAAGTTATTCTTGCACTTTACTTTTTTTCTTTCTTTCTGTTAATGCCCTCCATTATGGAAGTGTTTTTATTAAAACTGTTATGCATGCCTTATAAATAACAACCAATAATTGTTAGGAGAAAAGAAATATTGACATATTATGTTTTGTTCAACTGTATTGTTAAGGTCAGACCTCTACTTTTGCATTTGCAGAAGATTTGACTAGGTTGTTCATGATACAGTTTATTAAAAAAAAAATTGAAGTGTACGAATAGTAAAATGTTATTCAAATTGAATCAAATCGTTTAATTGGTTTAGAACTGAACTGAACCAAAATTATTGGTTTGATATAACAATTTGAAATTCTGAACCGCACCAAACCACTAGAAGACAATTTTTTTCTAAACCAAACCATTTGTTAAAAAAACCGAAGCGTTATATTTGTTTTTGAATTTATTTTAATAAAAATATAATTAAATTTTTTTTCATTTTTTTTGTTGGTAAACATTTTCTTAATATATTGTTTTACATGATTTTTTTTGACAATTAGAATTGCAAATCAATTCAAATCACAAATCCATTCAAAAATATATTTGCATTTATAAAAATATATGTATTTATAAATATATATTTGCATTGTAAGGAAAGAATAAAGTATAATTAGATGTTCATTTACAAAATTGTTTATATATTTACAATAAAGTATTTTTAAAAATATAAACAGTGATTATTTTAGTTACTTTCTTTAAAAGTCGTTTATATTTTAAATGACCAAAATATTTTTAAATTGAAATTAAATTCTCAATTCACATCATTTTTTTTAGTTATATAAAATTATTTTTAACTTGTGTTAGATTTATTGGAGATAAAAAATTTAAGATTATGTTTATGTTTATTAATTTATAATTTGAAACAATTCATTTTATTATGCAGTGTATTCTTCTTTTTATCATTTCACGTTAGTTAGAAGTTTAGTGCTCTAATACTCTTTCCAATTTTCTTCTTTTAAAAAATAATGGTCCAGTTTTGGTTTATATATGGTTACTTAAAATTTGATCGGTTCTAGAATCGTTAATAAATGATTGATTCGATTTATTAATCAAAGATAACAATTCGATTAATTTAACTTTAATTAAGTTCAATTTAACAATTCAATTTGGTTCACAATTTTTTTTAACAACTTCGGATTTGATGAACAATTTTGAATTTGCCAATGCGCTAGATAAATAAAGCTCAGTCACTTGTCATTATTTAATTCAAATGTAATCAAGAAGAAGAGAATAACATAATGCAACTATTTTTTGTTACATTTTCTCTCTTTTCTTTTGGAAATTTAATTGCGATAAATTTAGAACATTATTTTATTCACATCATAGAGGGAGCATAAAAACTTGAATTCTTCATTTTTATATGCAATTATTTTTGTTACATTTTCTCTCTCTTTTTTTTTTTTGGAAATTTAGGGCATTATTTTATCAACACCATAGAGTGAACGTGAACACACTGAAAACTTGAATTCATTATTTTTATATTTCGGAGATGCATCTCCGAACACATCTTAAATGCACATATTGTTTCATAAGTGAGTCATTCAGTCCCCATATTTGCCTTCGAAAATGCATCTCCGTAATTTTGGTAGGGTGTGTCTATAAGTGTGTCTCTGAAGTAACCTTTGAAAGCATTCTAAGCTGATGGGAGGGTGTTTTTGCATAGCTAATATGTTATTTTGGAAGTGCATCTCCGAAAAACCCTCAGAAATTAGAACATCACTCTTAGGCAGTAAGATTGTCCTGAAATTGATATTTTTTTAGGTCAACTTATATTTTAGGTCATTTATATTAAGGATATCATAACATCATGCTAATTATACTAATGTAATTACGGGATGTCATATATAAATTCAAACAATAATGTAAATCCAAACTTTAATCAATTAATCGAAAACATTACCACGATTCATAATTTGTTCAAAAAAATACAAATAATACAATTGTTTTGTTGCAGAACCAGAAATGATGATGATTGTAGAAACTATAGTGAAACAGAGCTTTCGATGCACTGTGTTGATACAACAATGTGGGTCAAAGGTTGTGATCACAATGCTTCTTGAACCAGAGAGATCGATCTTGATGTGATGTTGTTAGTCGGTGTTGCTATCTTCGATACGGTGGACTCAGGAGGTACCTACATATAGGTAGCATTCCAACGCCTAAGTCAGTTTATAGTTCAAGATAGTGAAAATTAGATATTCTGTACCTTAGAACCCTTTACGAAGGTATTTATACCTTGAGCCTGACGAAGTAGGCTAGATAATGGGCCTCGAGCTATTGAGTCATTGATCGATGCAGAGCATTGGGTATCAGGTCTTTGGCCGACACAGAACAGTTGGTCCTGAAAATAATTTCCCTCAAGACTCGTCGGGCATGTTTGATGTCATAAGAGTCTTTCATTAATAGTGGTCAGCCTCAAAGAAATTACATCCAGGTGTCGAATGGCATGCGCCGACTTGGTTTTGCCAAAGTGTGATGTGAATGCGAATATTAAGTGTAATCCCATCATTGAAACCTTTTGTTGTTTTTCTTTTACGTGTGGCTTGAAAAAATATAGGGCGATGTGACACAACTTTTTGTGTACTCGAGTGTAGTTGTCTTCCCCGAATAAAATTTGATTATTGACTTGTCCTTATTTTCTACTTTCGACCCAATCAGTTTGATTGCCCTTGCATATATAAAGATGGAGAGAGATCGTAGAGAAACGTTTTAGCCCTATTGTAGACTAACTTTCCATGGTCTCTTCAAGTTTTTCCCTCTTATCTGAGAGCACTTACTTCCTAGAGTAATCATCATTGCATGTTCATAATTTTAAAAACACTAAAGCTTCGATTTTCCAGCTCAATTTCTCGTTTCAGCGCCTCTATCCTCCTATTTCAAGGTACCTTCTCCTTTCCTTAGCTTTTATTCAAGTTTTTATCGAATTTTCATTACGATGAGTGGTAACCCTATTATCATTGATAGTGACTTGGAGGGTAGTATTTCTTCATCTTCAAAAAAGGGAATAGAGTATGAATTGCATTCCTTCCCCTATGTCAGTGGGGGTCTTGAATTGGGAATTATCATCTTGAGTGATGATCCGAAGATGGAAGAGTCGTCTGGAGAATCTATGTCAAATTATGCTCTCTCCATGAATACTTCATAATCTCTATTTCATGTGACATATGACGGGGGGTAAAACCTTGTTGAGGGATCAATGTCTCCTCCTATTTTGACAGAGGTGGAAATAGTGGTTGTGCATCAAAGGAGGGAACATGTCGATCACTTTGTTCAAACACACCGGGAGTCAACTGGTCATGACCCTAGTGGTGTTGAGATTGATCGTCACTTGGAGTGCAAAGGGCGACATGATAACGTATTCTGGGTCAATCTTAGTGATCATCATAGATCTAATGTGTTGGCTCACAAGGGTAATCGGTTGATAAGCCGACTAATGCAAGTAGGTCTCATTGGGTAGATTCTGAAATAGCCAAGACTCGTTTAGTTCTAAATACCATTTAGGTCGTAATCTAGGCCAACATCACAATTGGCAATTCTCTAGATTGGGCGATTCTGTCAGTAGGTCCGGATGTGAGGGTATGCAACTCTTTAGAGGTTTGTTCGATTCCTATATACAAATGTCTCTTCACCCGGTTGGGAATATGTTTTCCCTCCTTTGGCTTTAAGGTGGCCATGATGAACCATCTAAAATTTCACCCCTCGTAGAACGGAAAAAGTTTGGGCCTCAATGGTGTTGTTCAAGCTTTGTGCTGGATACCAATCTTGGAAACCTTTATTGGGGCTCTTTTTTATCTCTTCTTTATGGCTCAGACTTCACTGGACGATGCTCGAGATCAAGGATTATCTCTCTTTATCCCTAAGTACTTTGGTTCAACTCTTTCGCTTTTGACTTGGGGACTTTCTGAAGTGTTTCTTACTAGTGACACATGTCACTTCTGAGGCGCATATGTCCTTTTGCTCGTCTTTGGCTCTAGTGGGGAGTTCTCGTTCTTGCAGAGGTAGTTTTTGCAAATACTGGTCCAAAGTTCATTTCTCCCCGCCTATCACTTCTTATCATTTTGGGCGAACTGCCCTGTCTTTCGAGGAAGTGAAAATGAATGAGGATTTATATGACTGGTATCAAGGACTCAGATATGAAGAAGGGTTTGGTCCTAGTGAATTACTTTATTTTCAGCAAAAGAAAAGACGAATAAATACCCACGCGACTATTAATGCCTACAAACACTCCGAGAGATAAAAACTCTTTGGCGAGGATAGGGATCAAGGTGCTTTTTTTTATAATTTTTATAATCGTGCAACTTGTTCTTTCGCTAATAACATGAATGAGTTGAGTCAATTGCGGAAACCTCTAGTGCTTGCGAATGATCAGGGCCTTACTCTTGGCTTGTCAGTTCCGGTGTCGACGACCCCGATCATTGCTTCTACTTCTATTTTGGAGGCTCAGATTCTTGATGTGGTGACTGCCCTAGAGGTAGACGAAACTATTATCCCTGTTCCAACTCCTAAAATGGGTCATCCAACTACTATCACGGTTGATTTATCAGCTTGGGGACCTTCACCTTCTCATTCCTCTGCCAAGAGGGGTCGGGTGATAGTTTGTCCACTCCTATAGAAGGAGGTTCTCCCAAACGGGATCCCTTGGCAGAGGGTGGCGAGCAAGATGTTTTGAATCCTTTCTTTTGGCTTCCTTATATCTACCATATCGGGTACCTAGCACCCCAGAAGAGTTTGCTGGGGTCGTGGCTATTGAGGACCTAAATTTCGTTTGGGGTTTATCTACGACTGACATAAGGAGTCTTTTTGCATATGCTTCATGTAATTTATTCAGGGTCGGGTCCCTTGTTTCTGTTGTACCTACTGGCCAAGATGACGTTCTTGGTTATGGCAAGATTTTAAGGGAACGAGATGAGTTGAGGGAGATGTGTGAAGTCCTAGAGCGTAAAAGTTCGGATGCTGAGAAGGAACTGGTATAGATTTGGGTGAACGTTGATGCTATCGGCTCTTTGCGGGAAGAGGCGGATCGGTATGGCCGACCATTCATTTTGGATGCTCAAATAGAAAGGTTGAAGGCATCTCTTGCTGACGGGGAGAAGCACTGTAAGAAGGCTTCTGAAGATGCGGTTGAAGCGTGTCGGACGTTCGAAGCGGGTCGGGAAGCTCTTCAAGAGAAGCAAAAATCAATGCTTTGAAGGCTCTCAAGGAGGAGGTCGCTGTTTCTCAGCAAAACTCTTAGGAATCTTCCCAACGAGCATTAGAATCCATGCGAGGAGTTCAGGATGAGATGTTGAAGCAAGCTCGAATGTTTTGTCTCGGACATGCCATCACCTCTGACTAACTGTACCCTTTGGCAGATGTTTTTGAGAAGGATTCCATAGGTGGTCCTGGGTATGAAGAGCTAGGCGCCGACGTCTAAGCGTCGTTTTGTTTTTTCCCTTTTTATTTTCTCTTGTAATATTGGTCGGGCCTTTGAGCCTTAACTTATAAACAATATTTTCATATATGTATTTCAATTTTTACCTTTGCATATTTATGCTTTTTGGTACGATGTTGTTCCTTTTTCAACAATCATCATTATTCGGATTGGATCCGAGGAGAGTTTGGATCCGAGGATAACTATGAATTGCTTTAGAATCTTGCAATTTGCATAATTGTTTGTTGTAGAAAATGGTAAATAATAATTTCTTAAAGTGTAAATGAGCTTAAGTCTTTTGCAGATCCGTGTATGGTTGTTTCACACGGAAGCTAGTTGCATTAAGGTGTACGCAATGTCTTGATAGAATGTCGAGGTAGTAGTGCATGGATGTGCTCGGAATATGCTTGCTCGAAGGAAGCTTTTTTTGCAGTTTGAAATGTTCGTATGTCGAATTCAAAATAGTGGAACGCGAGATCGGTTTCAATCATTTATGCTCTTTGTTGTACCTGTAAGTATTTCATTTCATACAAGCTAGACGCGATTGTGCTTAATCATGTTCACATGGATAAAGTATACGTTCGGTTAGTCGTGGGGGTGTTTCAAATTATACTTAAAGACGAGGGACATGAAATCGGCTAGATACGGCTAAGGTTTGAACTATGTTACACGTCACAAAGGATCTTAACCAGCCAGAGGTAGATGAGCCACATCCCTACCCCGAGGCTATAAACCAGATCGAGGTGGACGTCTTCAGGCTTCATCACGTCCACCCTAAGATTAGCTAGACCCAAAGGGAGGGTGCGCCAGCTATGCGTGAAATTGATTGCTATAATCGGTTGCTTGAAGTGTATCCTACATCACCCATGTCTTCTGAAGTCACATCAGGCACTATGAGGAGTTGATTGTTATAGTCGGACACTCGAAGCGTATCCGACATCACCCCTGAATTTTGAAGGTGTAACACCCTAAACCCGAAAATATAATTTATAATGCATGCAGAAAATATAAAGATATAAAAATGGTGTCATATTTCTCTCACATTCACAAAATCATATCATAAGCAGAAAACAAACTTCATTCTTGACATAAAGTATTCAATGAAATAAATCAGAATAACAAAATAAGGTATTCCCAACCCAGTGTTACAATATAAGAGCGACACAATAGAAAACGAAACCTATTAAAGGGAGTTGAGTTTTCCGCAAAAGGAGTCGACCAAGATATATGTGAAAAACAAGTCAACAATAACTTTGGCAAATAATCCAGTTTTCCATGATCAAAGTAGGCACCTTGAAACAAGCTATTAATCTATTATAGAGTGTGAGTTTCCTCGCCCCGCCCCCACCTGCTAAAGTTTATTTTTTTTTTTAAAACGCATATACTTTCTCCATATACATACAAATTAATAATGAAACTAAATATTTGATCATTTTAATAATAAAGATAATACTTGATCATTTTTATTTAATCTTTATTTAAAAAAAAAGAATAATAATTATAATAAATTTTCTATCTTAAGATTAAGAAAAGTAAATGGATAGTAAAATTATTATTAAAAAATAAATATAATAAAATAAATTTAATAGGCCGGGGCGGAATGCGTGCGGGACGATACTAGTATCTCTCGCCCACGTCTCTGTAATTAAAAATCAGGTTTATCTTGCACCCGCCCCCAGTTAAATCAGATAAAATTAAGATATTGAGTAGTAAAATTAAGTTTAAAGGGGTGCTAAAAGTTTAAATTGATTTTGGATTTGTTAGTTTTTTGGCCTTAGAAAATAGAAATCCAAATTTATATTATATGTCCAATTTCTAGAAGGTTATTCTAGAAACGTCTATGAAATTTTTTAAAAGATAAGTATAAATTAATACATGTATTGTTTGAAATATTAGAGAAAATCTAGAAAGTAATTTATAATCATTAGATTGATTTTATGATGGTAAAATCCTAACCGTTAATTTGAAAATGTGTTTAGTATAAATAGGGATGAGTTAGTTGAATTTATATCAAAACAAAAAATTATAAACACTTAATAATGTAAGTATTTATCTTTCCCAAAAATTTCACATCCTCTCCGAAATTCTTAGTCTTTTTCCACTTACCCAAAAGTTCCTTCCAATATTTTAACAAAAATAGATGAAAGACCATGGAAGAAGCCCCAATGCAAATATAGCTATGCAATTTGCAAACAACATCGTGATCGCATTACTCTTTCATTTGCTATGGTGAGTCTCTTTTGAAACCCTTCCTTTGTTTGTAGCTTCAATCTCCTGTATTCAAATTAAACGGAAAAGAAGAGTGGCAGCATTTGACTATGAATTCCATGGATGCAGTACAATTGTTTGATATAATGCATTTACTCTGAAAATTTACTAATTATATTTTATTTTTCCAGTTATACAATTGCCTTTCTATGGGCATAATTACAGTTATGCATTGCGTGGAGTTGAATGCGACCCTGGTCCGTGAGGTTTTGTAAGTAGTTTATGCTTATGCAAGTGACGGGTTCTTGTAATGTGATCTAAAATATGCAAATTACTTTCGGTGAGCCATGAGTAAAGGTACACTACATATTTAGACGGATCTAGCTGGATCTTCTAAAAAGTAGTGATTCATCTTCTAAACATCCAGTGTATGTTACTCATAGGCTCCTAGAAGTAATTTGCATATTTAGATCATTACGGTACTTTTGTCAGATTGCATGCTGGAGTTTCATCATCACCCATTAAGATCTGGTAGTAACTTTCTCTATAAATCTTAGAGGTCACCGCTTGCATCACAAATATCATAAGTTTTTGTTAATGGGAAGTTTGGAGGGAGCATCTGCAGAGAGAAAGTAGTTACTTTGAAGGAACATAATTGTGACTTGTGCGCGTTTTGTCAGATCATGAGGTTATTGACTATGGATAATTTGTTTCTCTGCATGAACTTGACACTTTTAAAAGTTGACATTTTACAAAAACAGATGATAAGTCTACACCAAAAGTTTAACAAAGATTTTTGCTCTTCTATTGTTTTTCTTGAATTTGTTTGATTGTCTTTGAATGTTCTTGTCCCTCATACTGCACTTACTTTACAGCATGGTTGTACTTTCATCTTTGCACAATTGACTTACACAGTGCTTTTATGCGAAAGACTATACAAGAGTTCTTATCTTCTTTTGAAATTTCCTTTCACGGGCACTCTACAAATAAAATATTTATGAGTTATTATTCTCATAGTGTCTTCAATCATGGTACCCGAACTACAATTGTTGACAATTTTATTTTATTTCTAGAGTTATCTTTAAGTAAATTTCAATGGAAGATAGGGACTCCTAAGTCTTTATGCAAAAATAGTTTCTGTTAATTGTACAAACCGTGTATGTACAACTCGACTATAGAGTGAGATGCAACTGGGCAAGAATCTTCAAAGCCAACTAGGCTCATCCAAGCTAAACACTGAAGCAACCAAAATCTTTTTTATTCTTTCGTTTGTGAAATGTCAACTTCAAGGGTTAAGTTCATGCCTGAGGATCAGAATTCTATCTAGCATGTTGTGCGAAACAAGGTTATAATATCAACTTCATCAGATTAGTGTATGCTTCAATAGCTTCCTCAAATTTGAGCTTTGACCAACTATCAATTATTGTTGAAAAAGCAGTGAATTTTGTAACTTTATGCCTTCTGCTCATTTCTTCTTTTGTATTGCCTTCGTTTTAGCCATTACTACTTGTTAATAGTATTTACCCATGTTATTCTTTCAATGGTTTTGACACCAAACAAATTCATACAATGAATGAACCTGATAGTTATGTACCCTTTGAATTTATGAATCATCTACAATAGTAACACAATATACTATTGTTATTTAATATAGTTAAACCAGATTTTTACCTATCATATCATTGTTCAAGACACATTTTGCATCAAGAATCGAGCTATTGCTAAAAAGAAAAGAGCATCCATTGATTTGTCTGCTTTAAATTCTGTAAATCTATATATACGGCGTGTCCTAATCATGTACTTTATATTTAGACTAAAAAGGGTGAGTTTGTTCTTGTAATTGTAGAGTGCAAAATGCTTTGATTAATACTCATATTGAATGAACACATGGGATTGGAAGTAAGCATGCCTCTTGAACTAAGGGGATTGTGCAGTTCCTATGTACAATAACTACTTTTTAACTGGAAATAATTAATATTTTGTGGCTGACTTTATTTTCAAGTTAACCTTCTTGGTTTTGCTGTTCTTTTGCCTTTCTTTGGAGAGATTGGAACAATCATGTGAAACCTTGTTGTCTATATGCGCAGAAGATACGGTATCTTTTGCTGAATCTAGCAGCATTAATATTGGAGGGTTGATCATGTTAGTGAATCTTAAAATTGATACTTGCTATATATATCACCAATATTAATATGAATTGGAATTTTCTTATTATTCTTGCCTTTGTTGATTATAATAATTGAAAGGAAGTAAGGTTTTTTAATCTTCTTCTTTATTCGGAACTTGTATCTGGGATTGGTAATAGTACGATAATATTAAATGGTCTCTGTTAGACCTTTACCCTTCTGCAAAGCATAAAACTTTGGTTTTCTTGACTGTTAGCTTTGTATTGGGTTGTCATCTTATGTATGTTATGAGCCAGTTTTGTATTAGTAGTTCTGCTGCTATCAGCTATAACTCGATTTGCAGTGTTATGACACCTAAATTTTATTAATTTTTAAATTGTAATTTTGTATTATATACATGTACAATCTAATATGAATCCTATCATGTTTTTCATTTTCAGAAGGAAGCAAGAGTTTTGTTGAATTACCGTCTTGACACTGATCTATAATCATGTCACCAATATCAGATACTACCCTTTATTCTTTCTCATTATACATTTGAGCCGTTGCTCAAAGCTTTCAGCTTGTAAAAGATGCATTCGTACATTCAAGCCAGGCTTCTGTTGAAGTCCTCCAAAATTGTTTACATAGTTTCCAAGGGAATTTTTTTTATAAAAGAAAATTTAAACAGAAGATGTTGGAAATTGTTTTGCAATATTAGTTCCAAAATGACAAAAGAGTTAAATAGCATTTAATGCTTTGGAACTTTAACTCAGAATTTTAGTTATTGTTTTGTTTGAATTTTGAATTCAATTTTCATATCTTTTCATGAAATAGTGTCATATATGAAACATTGTGTTTTATGGTGAAATGGTGTTGTTTCATCAAAGGTTGCAAACTTTTGAAACAACATCCATATCTCCTATAAATATATGATTCTATTCAGAAAAACAACACAAGAACTAAAAATGTATTTCTCTTCCAAATTCCAGAAAAACCTTCCTTGCATTTCGGGTTCTTCACTTGTCTTGTGCAGACTCGAAATTAAGGCTGATATTATCCTGAGTGTTCTTGCATTTTCCAACTCTAAGACATAATAAAAGAGTGCTTGAAATACTTTTAAGGAAAGTGATTCTCAATCACGATTCAGTCCTGGATCCATTTAATTTTACCGAATTTTCTAACAATCTTAAAAGTATTAGTAACATAATGGCTTCAGACGCTGCTGTTTCAAGCATCAAAGTGATGAACCAGGATCTTGTCAAGTTAGATCGATTTGATGGAACAAATTACACAAGATGGCAAGACAAGATGACATTCCTATTGACTGCCCTGAAGGTTCACTATGTTCTTGATCCCGACCTACAACCAATACCTGAACCAACAAAAAATGATTCGGAAGAACTCAAGAAGGAGCGCAAGAAACGCAAGGAGGACGAACTGCTTTGCCGTGGACACATTCTGAATACTTTATCTGATCGTCTCTACGACCTCTACACAGACAATCCATCGGCAACAGAAATATGGAAGGCACTAGAATTCAAGTTCAAGGCTGAAGAGGAAGGTACGAAGAAGTTCTTAATATCTAAATATTTCGATTTTAAATTCTTAGATTCTAAGCCCATTCTTCCCCAAGTGCATGAATTGCAAGTTCTGGTCAATAAAATAAAGGCAGTAAAAATAGACATCCCTGAGACCTTCCAAGTCGGTGCAATTATTGCAAAATTACCACCTTCATGGAAAGGCTACCGAAAGAAATTGTTGCACAGTTCCGAGGACTTCTCCTTGGAGAAAATTCAGAAACATCTTCGAATCGAGGAGGAATCGAAGGAGAGGGAGAAATCAGAACCCCCTACTCATTTCAAAACAAACGCTGTGACCAACAAGGGAAAGAAGAGACGTGATGGCATGAAGAGTCATCTTGGACCAAAGAAAGAACATAACAAGTTCAAGAACTCTGGCGGTCATAAAGGTCCAAAGAACGGATGTTTCGTATGCGGTAAACCTGGACACTATGCTCGAGATTGCAGACAAAATAAAGCAAAAAATGAGATCAATGCAATTCGATCAGATGATGACATGATTGCCACAGTGAGCGAAATTATGGCAATCAAAGGAAAAGTTCAAGGTTGGTGGTATGACACTTGTGCTACGGTGCATGTTACTTATGACAAGGCTGCATTCAAAACCTATTCTGAAGCAATTGATGGACAAGAGGTACAAATGGGAAATGAAGTCGCTCTAAAGTTGTTGGAACCGGTTCGGTCGAACTTAACTTCACTTCTGGAAAGAAAGTTACACTTGTAAATGTGCTTCATGTTCCAGACATGAATAGGAATCTTGTTAGTGGGGATTTATTGGGAAAACCGGGTATTAAATCTGTATATGAATCGGGCAAACTTATTTTGACCCGTAATGGTGTATTCATTGGAAAAGGATATTCCGCAGAGGGAATGATCAAACTATGTACTAATGATAATATTATTAATGAAATTTCTAATTCCGCTTACATGCTTGATTCTGTTTCCTTATGGCATAATAGATTAGCACATTGTGGTATTAGTTCTATGAAGAGACTAATTAAATCTGGACTAATTTCATGTAATATAAAGGATTTCAAAAATTGTGAATTATGTGTTGAATCAAAAGTGATTAAGAAGCCTTTCAAAAGTGTTGAAAGAAAAACGAAATTACTTGATCTTGTGCACTCAGATTTGTGCGAATTTAATGGCATGTTGACACGTGGAGGGAATAGATACTTTATTACATTCATAGACGATTCCTCTAGATACACTCATGTATATCTCTTAAAGCATAAAGATGATGCATTTAATGCCTTTAAGACTTATAAAGCAGAAGTCGAAAATCAATTAAATAAAAGTATAAAGGTCCTTAGAAGTGATAGGGGCGGCGAATACTTTTCAATTGAATTTGATGCATTCTGTGAAGAGCACGGTATAATACATGAATGTTCGGCACCACGAACACCGCAACAAAATGGCATGGCAGAAAGAAAGAATCGAACATATCAAGAGATGATGAATGCCATGTTGATGCACTCTAAATTACCCCTTAACTTGTGGGGTGAGACATTATTGTCCGCCTGTCATATAATCAATAGAATTCCGTTAAAGAAAACTGGTATATCTCCATATGAGTCATGGAAAGGCAGAGCGCCAAATATCGGTTACTTTAAAGTGTGGGGGTGTGTGGCATACTACAAAAACATGGACCCTAAAAGAACCAAGTTGGGTCCTCGAGGAATAAGATGTGCTTTTGTAGGATATGCACAACACAGTAAAGCATATAGACTCTTAAATCTAGAATCTAATGTAATTGTTGAATCCCGGGATGTAGAATTCTTTGAAAACCTTATCACAAAGGATAAAGGATCGGAGTCGGCCACTAATAAAGAATCTCATGAAGATAACTCTTCTCGGATTGTAGAAATACAAACTGAAGGCACTCCTATAATCATTGAACCACAACCCGAGCCTAGGATAAGCAAGAGAATTCGGAAAACAAAGAATCTAGGACCAGATGAGATTGATTCTCAATCTATTTCCTTTTATCTTGTTGAGGGAAATTGTAAGAACTTTGTTCAACGCATTCCGATTATTCTTCAAGTGGAAGATGATCCAAAAACTTATAAGGAAGCAATAACTTCAAGGGACTCCACTTTTTGGAAAGATGCTATCCAAGATGAAATGGATTCAATTGTATCAAACCACACTTGGGAACTTGTTGACTTACCTAAGGGATCAAGGCCCATTGGATGCAAGTGGGTGTTTAAGAAGAAATACCATAGCGATGGTACTCTAAACACTTATAAAGCCAGATTAGTGGCAAAAGGATTTAGACAGAAAGAAGGCATAAATTACTTCGACACTTACGCACCAGTAGCAAGAACAACTACTATTAGATTGTTGTTTGCCTTAGCATCTTTGAATGATCTTATAATCCATCAGATGGATGTTAAAACAGCGTTCCTAAATGGAGATCTCGATGAGGAAATCTACATGGAACAACCGGAAGGCTACCTGCTTCCTGGAAATGAACAAAAGGTGTGTAAACTTGTCAAATCCTTATACGGACTAAAACAAGCACCAAAACAGTGGCATCAAAAATTTGACTCTGTAATACTCTCAAATGGATTTATTCCTAATTCTTGTGACAAGTGTTTATACACAAAGACGTGCAAAACCACTGTAATATTCCTTTGTCTCTATGTCGACGATATGTTGATCATTAGTAATGATTTAAAAGGAATCTTAGAAACAAAGAAGTTTCTAACATCCACTTTCAAGATGAAAGATCTTGGACTTGTTGACACAATTTTAGGGATCAAGGTTAAGCGAAATAGTGGGGGTTATGAACTTAGTCAAACCCACTATATTGAGAAAATGCTTGATAAGTTTAAACATCTAAACTTTAAGGAAGTAACCACTCCATTTGATCATGCCAACAAACTTCAAAAGAATAATGGAAGATCAGTGGCTCAATTGGAATATGCAAGTGCAATAGGGTGTCTAATGTACCTAATGCAATGTACCAGACCCGACATATCATTTGCAGTCAGTAAAATGAGTCGATTTACTAGTAATCCAAGTAATGAACATTGGAAGGCAATTACAAGGATTTTTGGCTATCTACTGAAAACCAAGGACCTTGGTCTTCACTATGGAAGGTTCCCTGCCATATTAGAAGGATACACTGATGCGAGTTGGATATCTAATATTGGAGACCATAAATCTACAACTGGATGGATATTTACACTTGCTGGTGGAGCAATTTCTTGGAAGAGCAAGAAACAAACATGCATTACACTTTCGACCATGGAATCAGAGTTCGTGGCTCTCGCTTCCGCCGGTCAAGAAGCGGAATGGTTGAGGGATCTTCTGTTGGAAGTTCCATTGGCTAAAGACAACGTCTCAAAAGTGATGATACATTGCGATAGCCAAGCCACATTAGCAAGAGCATTCAGCGAAGTGTATAATGGAAAGTCTAGACATATAGGACTTAGACATTCGTTCGTAAGAAAATTGATTAAGGATGGAATCATTTCACTCACCTACATACGAACATGCTATAACTTAGCAGATCCGTTTACTAAGCCACTGGCCAGAGACTTAGTACGAACAACCTCGAGAGGAATGGGGTTGAAACTCCTTAAATAAAAGTTCCGACAGCGGCAACAACCCAATCTTATGTTAACAAAACATTAACTTCAAGATTCAATGGGTAACAACAAGTCGTTGAATTGGATGTAAGTCAAGAATTTGAGAAATAAGGTTGACTGTGTTGAATTGAGGGTTAAGGTTTCCAAAACCTCTTAATGAAGTTCATTAACGAAGAAGAGTATCTATTGGAAAGGATGCTATATGAACCTCACCTATGTGAATTTTGAGATGGTGCCGTCTCAAAGTGAGAGTTGGAGTTTCTCTCATGAAAAATTCATGAAAAAGGATAGCATATGGCCATAAATAAGTGCTAAGCGAGATATGTAAAGGAAGAACCTTTAAAGAGTGTGTGTAAGGTAACGCCGGTCTGATCCCATGCATTAATGGTTTAAAAGCTTTGCTACCAAACATTCCGATTAAACTTTGCGTTATCCTCACTAAGGTTAAGTTTAAAATCGAAAGATACATAACTGTATTAACACTTTTTATATTTCACTATCTGGAATGATTTTTGTCATTATTAGAACTAGTGGGGGATTGTTGGAAATTGTTTTGCAATATTAGTTCCAAAATGACAAAAGAGTTAAATAGCATTTAATGCTTTGGAACTTTAACTCAGAATTTTTTAGTTATTGTTTTGTTTGAATTTTGAATTCAATTTTCATATCTTTTCATGAAATAGTGTCATATATGAAACATTGTGTTTTATGGTGAAATGATGTTGTTTCATCAAAGGTTGCAAACTTTTGAAACAACATTCATATCTCCTATAAATATATGATTCTATTCAGAAAAACAACACAAGAACTAAAAACGTATTTCTCTTCCAAATTCCAGAAAAACCTTCCTTGCATTTCGGGTTCTTCACTTGTCTTGTGCAGACTCGAAATTAAGGCTGATATTATCCTGAGTGTTCTTACATTTTCCAACTCTAAGACATAATAAAAGAGTGCTTGAAATACTTTTAAGGAAAGTGATTCTCAATCACGATTCAGTCCTGGATCCATTTAATTTTACCGAATTTTCTAACAGAAGATTGTTGCTATTATAGTTTCCTGTTTTGTTAATGATATATTCCTTTCCCTGCTGTGCACTAGAATATCTCCGAGACTCCGAGTTAGATTATCTAATTAGTATGCATTATGTACAAAGAATATCCTCGCAGTTCATCTTCGCAGTTGTCTGACACAAAGACAGCTTCCGTTAATAATAATTATCTTCATGCAAAGCTTTCCAATAAGGCTTGGTTGCTAATAATTTTGTAAAGTTGTCTTCATCATCAACTTTTGGATAGGAGTGATTGGAGCTGTCATTACTCAAGATTGGTTGCAAAATTTTGGTTGTAGGATCATATGGTAATTGTTTCTTGTAAAATGCACACGTGTGTATTCATCCTTAACATTTTGTGGTATAAAATTACAATGTACATTAGTTTAGTCAAGGCTGGATATTTAGTTATATACAGTTATTAGTTATATACAGTTATAGTTATATACACTTTACATTTTTTTTCTTCTGTTAATGGTCTCCTGTATGGAAGTGTTTTTATTAAAATGTTATGAATGCCTAATAAATAATAACCAATCATGATTAGGAGAAAAGAAATATTGACATGGTATGTTGTGTTCATCTGTTGTTCGCGTTAGCAGATTGCCAACATGCTAGATGAATTAAGCTTGGTCACTTGTCATTATTTAATTCAAATTTTTACCTATTATATCATTGTTCAAGACACATTTTGCATCGAGATCTATTGCTAAAAAGGAAAGAGCATCAATTTAAGACACGCCATATATATATATATATATATATATATATATATATATATATATATATATATATATATATATATATATATATATATATATATAATATATATATATATATATATATATATATATATATATATATATGGCGTGTCTTAATCATGTACTTGATATATAGACTAAAAAGACTGAGTTTGTGCTTGCAATTGCTTTGACTAACACTCATAATGAACCGATGCGATTTGATGGAAGCAAGCCTCTAGAACTAAGGGGATAGTGCAGTTCCTATGTACAATAAGTACTTTTAAAACAGAAATAACATTTTGCGGTTGAGTTAATCTATTTGTTTTTTTGTTTTTTTTTTAAATTCACCACGATCTATAGAGAATTTCTATGAAAAAGAGAAGAACAATTTAGAAAGAAAAGAAAGAACGACGAGGAAGAAGAATATTTTCTGCAGAGTTTCTCTCTACCTATAACCTGTGAAAAATTTCTTTATTCACTTTGCAACTACAAAATTTTGTGAATACAATGTTATGAATACAACATTACAAGAATAATGGTTACTCCCTCTATTTATAGATTTAGGTTAACTTACTCTCTCAGTCAAAGCTCAAACCTATAAAATCCCAAAATAGTTAACACTACTAAAAATAGGCCTAAGTTGAAAACCAGTGTAAAATAAGATGCTTCGACACTTCGACACACTAGTACAACTTGACACACTAGGTGATTCGATACTTCCTTCTTATGTCAAACAACATGTTTTGATACGAGGAATTACAATTCAACACACCACCAAATTCATTGTGTCTAAGCTATTTATATTCAGCATAGCTCTTAGTCTTCTGAACACTTCGACTTCCACTCCCTTCGTCATGATGTCTCCAATTTGATTCTCAATTCTGCAGTGTTCCACATTCATCTTCCCATCTGCTACCTACTCTCGAAGATAACCTCATCTCGATGTGCTTGCTTCGACCATGTGCTATCGGAGTCTTCGTCAAATTGATAGAGGACATGCTGTCGATCTTCATGGTAATTGCTCCATGACTCTACACTGTTATTTCTTCGATCAAATTCACCATCCACGTTTCTTGACATGCATAAAGAGAAGTAACTATGCATTCTTCTTCGCACGAAGATAATGCCACTACTGGCTCCTTTCTCAAACTCCAAGCAACTGGTGCACCACCTAGCATAAACACATAGCCATCTGTGAATTTTCGATCCTCAGCATCACTACACCAACTTGAGTCGATGTATCCCACTAATTTGCATTATTTTCCTTCATCAGTTGTAGGAAACAAAATGCCATAGTCGAGAGTTCCTTTCAGATACCTTAGTATCCTCTTCGTCGCTACTAGATGTGATACCTTTGGATTTTGCATGATCTACTCACCATACCTACAGTGTATGTTAAGTCAGCCCTTGTGTGGCAAAGGTATCGAAGTGATCCAATAAGTCTTCTATATTGGGTTGGGTCGACGTCATCTTAATCTTTTGACAGTTGTAATCTGGGCCCAGTTGGGGTCGAAGTTATGTTACAATCTTGCATCTCAAATCTCTTGAGTATTTCGCATGCATACCTTCTTTGATGAATTATCAAACCTCTACCACTCTTGTAGAATTCCATGCCAATGAAGTATGAGATGTCACCCAGATCTGACATTTTGAATTCCTTGTTGAGATTATCTTTGAAGTCTTTGATCTCCTTCTTGCAGCTACTTGTTATCAACAAGTCATCGACATAGAGACATAATATAAGAAATTCTCTCTTGCTTCTTCTTACATATACTCCATGTTCATTTTTGCACTTCACAAATTCCTTCTCCCTTAGAAATCCATCTATCTTCTTGTTCCAAGTTCTTGGAGCTTGTTTAAGTCCGTACAGGGCTTTATGCAACATGTACACCTTTCTTTCCTCGCCTTGTTTCACAAATCCAACTGGTTGTGCAACATAAACTTCTTCTTCTAAGGGGCCATTCAGGAATGTACATTTCACATCCATCTGACACATCTTCCAGTTGTTCATGTTTGCTAGACCAATAACCAACCCGATTGTTTCAATCCTAGCAACGGGTGCAAAAATTTCTTTGAAGTCGATTCCTTCTTTATGAAGAAATCCTTTCGCCACAAGTCTCGCCTTGTGTCGAGTCACTTATCCTTTGGGATTCAACTTCACCTTGTATACCCACTTCACATTGATTTCCTTCTTGTCTTGGGGCAATTCAACAAGTGACCAAGTGTTGTTAACTTCGATTGACTTCAGTTCTTCGTTCATTGCTTTCATCCACTTCTAATCTTTCAATGCCTCAGCTGCATTGACTGGTTCGACATCTGCGTAGAAAGCATAGTGTACCAGCTCACCTTCTTCATTTACCACATCATCTGATGTAATCACACATTCTTGTAGCCTTGCAGGCAGATGTCTTGTTCTTTGAGGTCTGCTTGGCCCTACGTCACCTCTGACTTCTTTTTGAACTTCGCTTTCGACTTCACTAGCTGGTTCATCACATAAAATTCTCACTGAATCCTTCTTAACATTCTCAGTCCAATCTCATTCCTTAAGCTCATCTATGATCACGTCCATGCCGATCACCATTTGCTTGTTCATTGGGTTGAATAACCTGTATCCTCCAGTCGAATGATATCCTATCAGGATCATCTGACTCAACTTGTCATCAAGTTTTCTTCTCAACTGATCTGGCACATGTTTATGTGTTATAGATCCAAACACCTTCAGATGACTCAAGCTAGGCTTGACACCAGACCAACATTCTTCTGGCATGATTCCTTCTAGCTTTTTGTCGAACATCTGTTCAGGATATATGTTGCAGTCAACATAGCTTCTCCCCATAATTGTTTGGGTAGATGCTTGCCTTTTAACATACTTCTAACTATATTCATGATGGTCTTATTCTTCCTTTCTGTGACTTCATTCTGCTGTGGAGTGTAAGGTGGCACCACCTCATACGCAATACATTCTTTCACACATAATGCATCGAAGTCTTTCAACACATATTCTCCATCATCATCAGTCCTCAGAATCTTGATCTTTCGACCGATTTGTCTTTCGACAATAGATTTAAACTTGACAGATACCTTGATAACTTCAGTTTTCTTCTTGATCAGGTAAGTCCATAGTTTTCGATTGAAATCATCTATGAATGTAACAAAGTATTTGTTACCTTCAATCAAATCCACCTGGATATGGACACATACATCATAGTATATGACTTCAAGAATTGTCTTCGACCTGCTTCCTGCATCCTTACTGAAGTTGTTCTTGTGTTGCTTCGACTACACACATTCTTCACACACTTTATTTGAAATGTCGATTTTTGGTAATCCTGAAACCATATTTTTTTCTCTTCAAATCTCTGATGTCTTTGAAATTGAGATGACCAAGTATATAATGCCATATTCATTTATCTCTGCTGGCTGTTGTTGCAAGGCACTTATGCTCTATCACATTAAGCTCAATCTTGAAGGTTCTATTCTGAGACATTGGAGCCTTCAAGATCAACCTTCCATTTGAGTCAAAAACTCTCATCATCTTGTCTTCGATAGACACCTTGTAGTTATTTTCGACTAACTGCCATATGCTGAGAGAATTTCTCTTCATGCCTGGTATGTACAACACATTTGAAATTACTGACCTCTTGTCATCTTTCCTCATAACCAGGACATCACCAACACCTTCAGCTGCTAGAGTGTTGTCATTTGAAAATTTCACCATGTTCTTCATTGAGGGATTTATGTTGACAACCCAATATTTTCTTCTAGACATGTGTGATGAGCATCCTGAGTCCAATTGTTGGTGTAAGCCCTAGAGGCCAATTGTTGGTGACAACCCAATATTTATTAATAATAAAAGGCCTTTTCTTTATTACGTTTGTTTAATAAAGTCCCTAGATAGCTAGTCCGTTTAATGTATCAAGTGTGACTTGATCATGAGATCACATTAAATATAAAGACACTATTCTTAAAGTATTCGTAGTCGAGCTTTATTGTGAAGTGGGATAACATTAAAGCATTAAGACTATTATGTATATAGACTGATGATCACATCTCATGGATCATGGATAAGGGGTTATCAAGTCTTAAACATAGGTATGAATATTAAGAGTAATATTTATACCGGATTGATCCGCTATGAGAATACTATATAAAATGTTATGCAAAGTGTCATAAGTTATTCTCATGGTGATAATGGTGTATACCACCCTTCGACCTGAAACCACTATGGACCTTAGATGTAGAGTCAAGTGCTTTATTGCTGATCAAACATTGTCCGTAACTGGATAACCATAAAGACAATTGATGGGTACTCCACGAAGCATGCTGAGGGACATGAGTGACCTAGATGGAATTTGCCCATCCTGCATAACAGGATAAATGTTTATGGGCCCAATATTGAACTGGACAAGGATGACACGGTCTATGCCTTGGGTAATTATGCACATAAGTATTATCACAGAAGGATTTGTCAGATCACATGACATTTTCATGTCTTGGGTAGCAGTGATGTGTTGCTAGATACCGCTCACTGTTTATTATGTTAAATACGTGATTTAATATAATTGTCAATGCCGCGAAAATCTACAGGGTCACACACAAAGGACAGATTGATGAGAGATAGAGTAACTAAGGAACACCGTAAGGTACGGTGCACTTAAGTGAATTGTAGAACATCGTAAGGTACGGTGTACTTGAGTAGAATACAAAATATGGTAAGGTACCACATGCTTAAGTGATTTTGGGCATATTATAAGATATGGGCCACATACACTTAAATGGGTTTTTTAGCTTGAAGCCCACACAAGTGGTTCTATAAATAGAACCCTTGTGTAGAAGCATTCATTGCGGTTGTATTTTCGTTTTCTCTTTCTCTCTCTCTCTCTCTCTCTCTCTCACTCAAAGCCTTCATTCATAGCAGCTAGCACTGAGATTGAAGGAATCCGTTCGTGTGGACTGAGTAGAGGCGTTGTCGTCGTTCAACGTTCGTGATCGCTCCGTAGATCTGCATCAAAGGTTTCAATCGTCACAAGAGGTAAATATTCTATCACTGATCATGCCCATTCGTAAGGATCATTAAAGGAGAAAATTTTAATTTCCGCTGCGTTTTGGATCGCCGTTCTCCTTCAGTGGTATCAGAGCCACTTACAAAACCATGCATCGGATAACTGTTTATTTTCTGTATAAATATGATTAAAAGACAGAATGAATCAAAGAATAAACGAGTAATTAAATTTGGCATCATGTGTGTACGATTTGGATGATTGATGTTGACTATGCTTCGGAATCGACATTAGTATGGTGAAGCAGCGATACATCGATCGTCCATAGGTTACGCAATTGAGACCGATCAACTTATATATGATATAAGTAATCCTAATGCAAAGTACGGTATATATGATATACTGTTTCTGTTTCTTTCATTCAAACACTAAATGGTTGTTTTCCTTTGAGCGATCAATGGTCATTTGCTTCGGAATCCGACATTAGTATGGTGAAGCAATGACATGTTAATCAATCATACTAAATCAACAATCGAGGTGTGTTTGACGGTCTGAAACTGGTGCATTAGGGTTAGTGACGGCACAAGGGTTGTGCCGTCAAGGAGTTGTGAATTGAGGGCTTGTTGGAACACGTTTGTTGACTATTTCAAAGTTCTGTTATTTTGGCCGCGTGACGTTCGTCACGAGCCTGTGACGATCGTAACAAGCTGGACGTGACGTTCGTCACATGCTTTGTGACGGTCGTCACATTCACAGATCCAGAATTCTAGGCGTTTATGTTATTTTGGCCGCGTGACGTTCGTCATGGGCCTGTGACGGTCGTAACAAGCTGGACATGACGGTCGTAACATGCTTGTGACGGTCGTCACACTCACAGAATCAGAATTCTCGGGGTTCCGTTTTGTAACTGCGCAAGAGTTGTGTTGATGCAAAACGACGTCGATTTCAAATGAATTGTTCATTAAAAATTTCAGACCGGGGCGCTGCCCCCTTGACCCCGTCCGCTGATCGGTCAGTGGAACCACCGTCCACTGACCGGGCAGCGGAAACCCCGTTCCCGCTGACCGGGCAGCGGACCCCCGGCTAACTCTGCGTAGTGTGATCGGTCGCCGAAATTTAATTTGGTTTTAATTAATTAAAGGAATTAAAATTAATTATAATAATGTGTTTATTATTGTCTTGTGGTGATCGGTTATGGCCTTAGTTTTCCTTTATTTTGTTTTGGGTTTTTAAATACGACCTACGTGTCGTGCCTCTCCTTTTAATCTCTTAATGTAACTTCTTTTCTCATCTCACTCCCTCGTATGTAAAACGAGTTTCTTATGTAATGTAATGTTATGAAGAAAGAGAAGAATTCAATATCAAAGGAGGACAATGTTATGAAGAAAGAGAAGAATTCAATATCAAAGGAGGACAACCTTGAAGATCTTGCTTGGAGAAGCTTAGATCGTTATTAGGTTAGCTTAGGTTCTCTCATTGGCTTGGGAGAACAATTGCACTAGGGGTCATAACTGTTTCATTATGTATGTTGATGCATGTGTATGTATGTTGATGCATGTGAATATATGTTGATGCATGTGAGAGACGATTTATATGATAAATAAGTCGGTGAGATCAGAACAATTACAATTCCCTCAAATTAAATATTAAGTTTAAGCTTTCCAAGTTTTAGCACTCATCAAGACTAGTATCAGATAATGTAGGTTTCGCCTACGCGAGGTGCATGTTCTATATTAGTAAGGTGCGATGGGATGATTGTAATATCCAACTGTTAAAACAATGGGTCAAACTTAACTAAACAAATTATAATAAGATTATATATGTTTAGAAGCAAGAGTTGGAAATGATCCATATGATGGATTTGAATAAGGAGTTATTCACCCAACTGAAATTTTCGAGAGTTGTATTAGATACAATTGGAAGGAGTTCCTACCTATATAACCTAGTTTTGTGTAATCCGCCTACGCGGACATAGAACAAAGTGAAATGTGGATCTCGACCCACTAGAAAATCTTCCAACAGGATTTTCCGAATCAAACGATGAGGGTCATTTGTTTTGAGTAAAATAGTGGGAGCATATTTAATTAAAGGCCTAATTAAATATGTTATTGATACTTATATTTTCATTAATCTCAACAAACACCTCTAACAACATTTTGCGATCAATCCTTGACAAGGAAAAATTGTCTGGGATAAATTTTCTGGATTGGCACCGAAACCTGAGGATTGTCCTCAAACATGATAGAAAGTTGTATGTCTTGGAGAAACATGTTCCTGAAGAGGAACCTCCTAGTTCTGCATCTAAGGCAGAAAGAGATGCTTATAAGAAGCATGTCGATGATGCCAATGAAACTGCTTGTCTCATGCTAGCTACCATGAACTTAGAATTGCAAAAGCAACATGAGAACATGACAGCGTTCGATATGATCGAACACCTGAATATGCTCTATCAAGAGCAAGCAAGGCATGAGAGGTTTGAAGTTTCAAAAGCCCTTTTTCAAAGCAAGTTAGCTGAGGGAGCCCTTGTAGGTCCCCATGTGCTCAAGATGATTGGGTACGTGGAAAACCTTGAAAGGTTGGGTTTTCCCCTCGGAAAGGAACTTGCGACTGATTTGATCTTGCAATCGTTGCCAAATAGATTCAGTCAATTTGTCCTAAATTTCAATATGAATGATATGGACAAATCTCCTCCTGAACTGCTAGCCATGTTAAGAACTGCTGAGCAGAACCTGAAGGCAAAAGGGAAGTCCATTCTGATGATCGGAAATGGAAAGAGACAAAACAAAAGGCCCACCAAGCAGGGTGATAAAGGGAAAGGCAAGGAAGTTGCCAAACCCAGACCCATTGTTGCTGCTTTGAAGCCTAGTGGAGGCATAGCAAAGGCAGACACCTGCTTCCATTGCGGTAAGACCGGACACTGGAAGAGAAACTGCCTAAAGTACCTGGAAGAAAGAAAAGGATGAAACCTAATGAGTTAAATCCAACTTACCTTTGGAATTGTCGATTAGGCCACATAAATGAGAAATGCATTTCCAAACTCCATAAAGATGGACTCTTGGACTCTTTTGATTATGAATCATATGAGACATGCAGATCTTGTTTAATTGGAAAGATGACAAAGTCTCCATTCACAGGAAAAGGTGAAAGAGCGAATGATCTTTTGGGCCTCATACATACTGATGTATGTGGACCACTGAACATACCAGCCAGAGGAGGTTTTCAGTACTTCATCACATTTACTGATGATTTTAGTAGATATGGTTATGTGTATTTAATAAAACACAAATCAGAGTCCTTTGAAAAGTTCAAGGAATTCAAGAATGAAGTACAAAACCAACTAGGCAAGAATATTAAAACTCTTCGATCAGATCGAGGTGGTGAGTATTTAAGCCTAGAGTTTGATGACCATCTGAAAGAGTGTGGGATCCTATCCCAACTTACTCCTCCTGGAACACCCTGTCATACCCCAAAATTTGCCCGTTGGCATTACCAAGCATTTTCCAAGACCCTCTGACTTGTTCTGCAAGGCACTGATATCAAATGGACAAAAGCCCACTCACAACAGGCCCAATCCACAGGCGGCCCAAAACAGCTGGCTCGCTAGGCGAGCAGCTCCTTCGCCTAGCGAACATTTCATCATGCCCCTCGCCCAGCGAAGCATTGGATCCAGGAAAAAGCCCAGACCTAGTTTGCTCGCTAGGCGAGCAATTCCTTCGCCTAGCGAAGCTTGCGAGAATTTGAGGTTTTGGACCTCATTTTAAGCCCATTAGGTCACCACTACCTCTACTATAAATACCTGCTCCTCTGCCACGAAAAAGGACACACAGGGACGGACTCACCCACACGGAGACACTCACACAGAGACCCGGAGGAAACCCTAGCACCGAAACCCTGCTGATCCAAAGAGTTCAGAAGGCGGAAACCCTAAAGGCCGCTTACCCGCTCCGAAGCTACCGCCGCCCAATTCAATCCGGCTCGCCAATTCAAGGTTGCAACTCGATTTGCAAACAGGTTTGCCTCACTATTATCGCTTTAGTTTCTTAATTGGCATATGATATCACTTTAGGGTCTTAATCTACATATGATTATCACTTTGTGTTCTTATTCTGCATGTGGTACCGCTTTAGTGTCTTAATTTGCATGTGATATCGTTTTGTACTCTCATTTGGCATATGGTACCACTTCATGTTCTTAATTTGTGGAGGATATTATAATTGAATTCATAAACATTTTGAAGTTTTGCATGAGAATTTAAATGTGCTTGAATATTGTGAAACTGAACCATATAATTATGTGTTGGAGGCCATAAGCCATGCTGCAGATTGAGGTCATAATTTCAAACCCGTGGCCGCTCGCTAGCTCATCGCTAGGCGAGCCCGCAGCGAGCCTTCGCTGAGCCTTCGCTAGGCGAAGCAGAGGCGAAAGGGACAGGGGCTGTTTTGTCTTTTTATTGCCCATTTTATGTTTACCTAATAATGATTCTGCATTATTTGGCTTAAATTCCTGGCTATGATATTTATTTTATAGTGCAATTTCCAATTGTATTTTACCTTGATGCTTTAATCCGTGTGTTCATGGTGTAAAGGCTAGCATACTTCCGAAGAAATAGCCGGCTAGGTACTCCGCTTTATGCATGGGAAGCCTTCATGGAGAGGGATTCTAAATTATTTCACTTTAATGTGAAGATTCATATTGATGGCCTAATTAATTTTAATGTAGTGATCCTTAATGGGTTGATTTTAATGTATCGATTTAATGCGGTATCACCATAATTACCTAATGAACTTAAAACATGGACTTTAAATAAATGATATCGGACCTCTCTTTATTACCCCATGATTACAATATCACGGTCATGTCCCGCGAATATGGGGATATCCTTAGCAAAGACCCTTCGGTAAAATCATCATAGTCCCTCGGACGTTGCCTTCGAAAACACGATTTTGTCCCTCGATGACCCTTCGGTGTAGCCTACGGTTAAATGATGATAGTCCCTTCGAATGCTAAGGTATCCTCACAACTGTTGCCTTCAATGACCAGCCGATGACCCTACGATGACCCTTCTACATCCCAAGGATAAAACTACTTACTTCTCAATAGTAAGGACAATTTTACCCTCATAAGGATAGGAAATGACCGGAAAGGCCTCGGACAGGCATACCCTTAATTGCTCATTCATAACCTAAAAAAATACTTTTCGCACCTCACACCTTTCAAACTTCCTTTTGGAAAATCACCACTTAGCATACATCCGTACTAGGATCATTGCCGAGTTATATTTTTCTAAACTACTTTCAAAAAACCAAACGAGATAACCACTTTGTATACATTCATGCAAGAATCATTACAAAGTTAAATTCTCATTTTCAAAACATTTTTCACACAGTTCTTAACCACCTTTTTCAAACTAGAAAACATAAATGATTGAGCAATTAAGAGCCCATGGATAACCATGGATACAAAGGGTGCTAACCCCTTCCCTTTGTATAAAGTACCTCCCGAACCTAAGAATTTAAAATTAAGGTCTTTCCTGTTCTTTTCCACCTTTCCTTAAGGGATAAAAGAAAAGTCGGTGGCGACTCTTGCTAACCGCGACATTGCGATTACAAATCCAAATAAAGTCCAGTTCACCGTATGACAGAACTGGCGACTCTGCTGGCGACTCTGCTGGGGACTACAAAGAGAGGTCCATCTTAAAAAAAATCATTTATGTTTTAATTTGTTCTTTCGTTTTAAGGGATTGTCTGAGTGAAAGATCCTACACCCGGATCTAGTGTACCTTAGGTAAGTGGCAATAGATCATCGCGACTATCCGGCGTATACTGGAATGGTCAAAATGGTGGCTACGGTTAATGTGACACTTTGGTTGTCCTGATGTTCCTCATGTTATTTGAGGAAGAATTTGGCTTCCGCGTGGTGTCATCAAAGCATTAACCAGACCTTTAGAACCCTAATTGACTCATCCTGGCCATTAGAAAGTAGTGAGCTAACTGACTTCGGTTCCGACTGGGGCTTGGTTGAGACTCGATACTACACTCCTTGAGATTGGACTTTAGGGAAGCTTCGGTCAACCACTTGGTGTTGCACTGAAGTGGACTTAAGGAAAGGTCAATGATTGGAGATCCTTCTAGAACCCGGTTACTATTCTAGGACAGGTTGAACCAACCAAACTTCAGTGGGGAGGGTACTTACCTATGGAACTCATGCAAGCCTTAAAACCTAGGAATGATTGTTGTGTGACATGTCTGTGCTTGCATAACATTATAACATCATAACATCATAGCATCATAGCATCATCATACTAACCATTTCAAGGACTTAGGAATTTAGCTTTGCTCTTTGAACAGGTTATGGCTTCCAGGAAGACTATCCGGATCAATCTTGTAACGATCTCTCCTCAACTCAAGGATTTGGTGTCAGAACTCCCCGATCATGCTCAGTTCAACAAGAAACATGGTCATCTTCTCAACCTAGTTACCACTGGTTTCAAAGAAGATAGGATGAGAGTCCTATTCCAGTTCTTCGATCCTAAGCATCATTGTTTCACTTTCCCAGATTATCAGCTGGTACCCACATTAGAAGAATTCTCCCAGCTGCTCGGGATACCTATCCTGGATCAAATACCTTTCAGTGGTTTAGAAAAGATGCCAAAGTCTGAAGAAGTTGCCACAGCTTTACACATGACAAAGTCCGACATTGAAGCTAATTGGGTAACAAGGAGTGGAGTTAAGGGTTTACTTGCCAAATTCCTGACAAATAAGGCCCGAGAATTCTTAAAAGTTATGAATGTCTGTGCTTTCGAAGACATCCTGGCATTGCTAATCTATGGCTTGGTGTTATTCCCTAATCCAGACCAATTCGTAGACATGAATGCTATTAAGATATTTCTCACTCATAACCCTGTACCTACCTTGCTGGGAGACATTTTGCATTCCCTCCACACTCGTACCATGAAGAGGCAAGGGACTCTCATGTGCTGCATACCTCTATTGTCTAGGTGGTTTATTTCGCACCTTCCTCAATCAGTTTTAAAGAATGATCAAAATCTGAAGTGGTCTCAAAGGATAATGGCACTCTCCCATTCAGACATCCGTTGGTGTTCTAACCTCAGAGAAAATGTTATCATCATCGACCGTTGTGGAGAATTCCCTACTGTACCACTCCTGGGGATAAGGGGAGGTATTACTTATAATCCTGCCTTAGCCCTACGTCAGTTCGGGCATGCTCGAAGAGATGGTCCACATGAAATGATCATCGAAGGCATTGTGTTCGACTATGACAACGATTCTCAAGGTCTCCGTCAAAGGTTTGTACGAGCTTGGGGCATGGTGAAAAGAAGCAATTTAGGCAAGAAAAATTCTATTCCTATGGAGCCTTATCTCAGATGGGTACGCGCCAGAGCTCGCGAACTTGCCATGCCATATCTCGCGGTGGGACCATTGATTGTTGAACCAGAGGTCGAAGGAGGCACTTTCCAGATCATTCCTTACCCAGATATGCCTACTGATGTTGAGGAATTGAAAAGATCCTGGACCCAGTTGAGAGAAGAGAGAGATACTTTCGAAGCTCAGTTCAATGCAGAAAGGAAGAAAGTGTTAGAGCTCACCAGTCAGCTTAATGAGGAACGAAGACTCAATGCATATCTTCGCCCGAAAAGAAGTCGCCCCTGGGAGACTTGAACTTTCATTGTATTTTTACTATTATTCCTTTTGTAATGAACATTGATCAAAAAAAAAAAAGTAGCAATAAACATTTCTCTCTTGTTGGGGATTTATGCAAAGTTAAATTCCAAAAGTCCTTGAAAACATTTCATACATTGCATCGCATAACGTAACATTGCATAACAGGTGTTCTAAAGGACCATATTCTCACGGTCTGCCTCTTAAACAGAAAAATGGACCTCGAACAAACTGTCAAAGATCTCCAGACTCAGAATGCTCAGTTCAAGGAGATGATGCTAAGCTTATCCAAGGGGCAGGAGGAACTGAAGGCTCTTTTGGTTGAAAAGAAGAAAGACAAGAAAGCTGTGAGTTTCATTAACCCGGGAAGAAGGCGTAAAGGACAGGCTACGGGAATCAAATTTGGAATCCCGAATGGCCCAGAAGAGGGGGCGGAAAATGATTCAGAGGAGGAGAATGTTGATTTCTCTAACCCTGAGGATAACGATGAAGAGTATGAAAATGAACAGTACTCTCCAAGGGAAGATAAGTATAAATTGCTGGAGGAACGCATGCTAGCCATGGAGGGTCAGAAGACACCTGGTCTGGATTTCGAAAGTTTGGGTCTGGTCTCCGATGTGACCATTCCTCGCAAATTCAAAATCCCCACTTTCACTAAGTACGACGGTGCATCCTGTCCTCAGATGCATTTAAGGGCTTATGTGAGAAAGATTCAGCCGCATACCACTGATAAGAAACTGTGGATCCACTTCTTCCAAGAAAGTCTGTCTGGCACTCAGTTGGAATGGTATTACCAGCTCGAGAGCTCTGACATCCGCACTTGGACTGATCTAGCAACGGCTTTCTATAAGCAGTACCAGTACAATTCTGAATTAGCACCTACTCGGCTACAGTTGTAGAATATGGCCATGGGATCTAAAGAAAGCTTCAAGGAGTATGCTCAGAAATGGAGAGATTTGGCTGGCAGAGTCAAACCCCCTATGACTGACCGAGAATTAGTAGACCTGTTCATGGGTACCCTGACTGGCCCATTCTACAGCCATCTACTGGGGAGTTCTTCATCTGGTTTCACTGAACTTATACTGACAGGTGAACGGGTAGAGAGCGGCATTCGAAGTGGAAAGTTACAGGCAGCTACTTCTACAAGCAGTAAAAAGTCCTACCATGGGAAGAATGAATCGAATGCTGTGTATGGTCAGAAGAATCATAATAAGAAAAATGGTGACCACGCCGTTGGAGCAGTGACAATCGCAGCCCCGCCAGCTCAAAACTTCCAGCAAAGACAAGACAGACCAAGAAGGCAGTTTACCAAGCTCAATATGACTTTAGCACAAGCACTGCAAAGCATGCTGAAGGTAAATTTAATCACTCTCAGAGGTCCTCCTGCAAATGTCAACACTGCTTCGCCTCGTTATAATCCCAATGCCAGGTGTGCATATCACTCCGATAGCCCCGGGCATGATACAAACGATTGTTGGCTGTTGAAGAATAAGATTCAGGACATGATCGACGCTGGGGAAATTGAGTTCGAGCCTCCGGAGACTCCTAATGTCATCACCGCTCCTATGCCTAACCATGACAAGACTGTTAATGCTATGGATGACGATTTTCACATTTCCAATGTGACGGACTTAACATCTCCTCTCCCGATCATAAAGAGGAATTTATTGCAAGCTGGTTTATTTCCAGGTTGTACTGAAGATTGCAATCTCTGCATACTCCGGCCCGAAGACTGTTTGAAATTGAAGAATGGTATTCAACGACTGATGGACGATCGTACAATTCTCTTTGAAAGGGTTTCTAAGACGGAAAACCCTATTGAAGAAGTATCTGTGATTGCGAGGTCCAAGATTCCAGTGAAGATTACTGCTCCCAGAATACCTGTGAAGATTATTGCTGAGCCCAGGGTAGCTCCTCTAATCATCACTGCCCCTGGCCCAGTACCATATTCTTCAAGCAAAGCCATCCCGTGGAACTATGGAGGTGATGTTTACATCCATGGCGTAAAGCAAGTTGGTGATTCTGCTAATCCTAATGACATTGTTGGGACTAGTAAAGTTACTCGAAGCGGAAGGATCTTCTCTCCAGAGATCTCACCTCCAGTTCCCGAAAACCGAGGAAAGGAACCGGTCAACCCTTCCCCGTCAGAGGCACCGATTGAAGCTACTACTGAAGACGTTGCCAAACGAGAAATGGAAGAAGTGTTGAAAATCATCCGCAAGAGTGATTTTGATGTGGTAGAACAGTTGGGGCACACTCCTTCCAAAATCTCGATGTTGTCCTTGTTGTTGTCTTCTGAATCTCATGCCAATGCCTTGATAAAATTCCTGAAGACTGCCCATGTACCTCAGGAGACCTCCGTCGATCAGTTCGAAAACTATGTTGCTAATCTGATTGTCGACGGTGGCCTAGGTTTTTCCAATGCTGACCTGACACCAGCGGGAAAGAACCATAATAAGGCCCTGCATATCTCCATTGAGTGTAAAGGGATCACCCTGTCTCATGTGTTGATCGATAATGGCTCTTCTTTGAATGTGTTACCGAAAGCCGTGCTCGAGAAACTTGACTGCAAGAGCGTGGAACTGAAGCCTAGTGACATTGTGGTGCGAGCTTACGATGGTGCAAAGAGTGTTGTCCACGGTGAAGTTGTTCTCCCTATCAAGATAGGACCTCAAGTCTTCAACACTACCTTTTATGTAATGAATATTCGTCCTGCCTACTCCTGCTTACTGGGACGCCCTTGGATTCATGAGGCAGGTGCGGTAGCCTCGTCTCTCCATCAAAAGCTAAGGTATCCAATAGAGGGTAAGATCGTCACTGTGTGTGGGGAAGAAGAATACATTGTCAGTAGTGTGCATACCTTCAGATACGTCGAAATGGATGGTGAATTCTTCGAGACTCCAACTCAGTCATTTGAAGTGGTTTCTCCGCCCGATCCTGTCCTTAAGCCAACTCCCTGTATGCCCAAGGTTACTCGTGCTCCTCCTGCTATGATTTCTCTGAAAGATGCTCAAGCTGTGGTCGAAGATGGTGGCTGTACTGGCTGGGGTCAACTGATCAACGTACCGTACAAGTCTGACAAAGCTGGTCTGGGATTTAGCTCTGAAAAGATGGTCAAAGATCAAATCAATGATGTAGAAGAGGCTGACAGTGATTGCGACCTGGATAGTTGGATCTACCCAACAATTGGCGACGGACTCAATAATTGGAAGGCTGAAGACACTATCCCGATCTCCTTTAGTCAGGAGTAATTGTTATTGTCTATTTAGCATTGCAAATTTTAATTGAACTTCTTAAAGCATTGTGTCTATACCCGGGGCACAGTAGCTAATTTGTTAAGGGTTTTGTCATTTCATAAGCATATTTTCATATTCAATAAATCTATGGACGTTTTCGCATTCAAATATTGCGCTCTTTATTTTTCCTGTCGTCTTTCAAACAAGCTATGCATTCTTACACACACTCACGTAACAAATTGCAGATCCGTACTCACTCTGGATCCTATTGATAATAATTCCGCTACTGTTCATTATGACTTTGAAAATCCAATCTACCAAGCCGAAGATGGAAGTGAGGAAGATTGTGAAGTCCCTGGAGAGCTTGCCAGATTGTTACTGCAAGAGGAAAGGACTATACAGCCGCATGAAGAGTCCCTCGAAATTGTAAATCTGGGTACTGAGGTAGACAGAAGAGAAGTCAAAGTAGGAGCAGATTTGGAAAACAGTGTAAAAGAAAAATTGGTTCAGATGTTGCATGACTATGTAGAGGTTTTCGCCTGGTCTTATGAAGACATGCCCGGGTTGGATACTAATATAGTGGTGCATCGGCTGCCTACGAAGGAAGACTGCCGTCCTGTCAAGCAAAAGGTTCGCCGCATGCTGTCATACCCCAAAATTTGCCCGTTGGTATTACAAAGCGTTTCTCAAGACCCTCTGACTTATTCTGCAAGGCACCGACATCAAGTGAACAAAAACCCAGCTTACAACAGGCCCAACCCAAAAGGGGCCCAAAATAGCTTGCTCGCTAGGCGAGCAATCCCTTCGCCTAGCGAACGCTTCATCATGCAGCTCGCCCAGCGAAGCGTCAGATCCAGAATAAGGCCCAGACCTAGCTTGCTCGCTAGGCGAGCAATTCCTTCGCCTAGCGAAGCTTGCGAGAATTTGAATTTTTGGACCTCATTTTAAGCCCATTAGGTCACCACTACCTCTACTATAAATACATGCTCCACTGCCACGGAAAAAAACACACACACAGACGGACGAAAACAGAGAAACAACACGGAGAAAGCAGAGAAAGGCGGACGGAAACCCTAGCACGGGAATTTTGACGGCCACGTATCCGCACCGGAGTTACCGCTGCCCAACTCAACCTGACACCAACAAGGATCCATCAATTCAGCATCATCACTAGATTGCAAACAGGTTTGTGTATCATTACCGTTTTATGTCTTCATTCCATAAGTTCTAAATGCATAACACCTCATGACATATTGAATTTTTGGATATGAGATCATACTTTGCATGCAAGCTCAACTGTGCCTGAACATCATGAATATTGGATCATGTTATTTCTGTAATTGAATGTGATAAAATATGTAACATGTGGGAGTCATACTGTGCTGAAATTCCAAACCCGTGGTCGCTCGCCAGCTCATCGCTAGGCGAGCCTGCAGCGAGTCTTCGCTGAGCCTTCGCTAGGCGAGGCAGAGGCGAACGGGACAGTGGCTGCTTTGTCCCTTTGCTGTTCCATGTTATGTGTATTTCATTATTGTTGCATCATTTGGCCTGAACTCTAACTGTTATGTGCATTTTATGGCATTTTATGGTATTAATCAAATCATATTTTATCCTTATGCTCTAACCCGTGCGTTGAATGATGTAAAAGCTTCCATGAAGTGGCCGGCTAGGTACCCTTACGTGTGAGAGACTTTCGTGGAGATGGATTCCAAATTACTTCACCTTAATGTGAAGATTCATATTGATTATTGATTTTAATATGTCTATTTTTAATGTATTGATTGATTGTAATGTGTTGGTTTTAATTGGTTTTAATGTGGAAATTCACCATAATTACCTAATGAACTTAAAACATGGACTTTAAACAAATGATATCGGACCTCTCTTTATGACTCCACGATTACAATATTACGGTCATGTCCCGCGAACGTGGGGATATCCTTAGCAAAGACCCTCCGGTAAAATCATCATAGTCCCTCGGATGTTGCCTTCGAAAATACGATTTTGTCCCTCGATGACCCTTCGATGTAGCCTACGGTTAAATGATGATAGTCCCTTCGAATGCTAAGGTATCCTCACAACTGTTGCCTTCAATGACCTATCGGTGACCCTACGATGACCCTTTTACATCCCAAGGATAAAACTACTTACTTCTCGATAGTAAGGACAGTTTTACCCTCATAAGGATGGGAAATGCCCGGAAAGACCTCGGACAGGTATAACCTTAATTGCTCATTCATAACCTAAAAAATATTTTTCACACCCCACACCTTTCAAACATCTTTTGGAAAATCACCACTTTCAAACTACTTCCAAAGAAAACTATTTTTCTAAACTACTTTCAAAAAACCAAACGAGATAACCACTTTGTATATATTCATGCAAGAATCATTACAAAGTTAAATTCTCATTTTCAAAACGTTTTTTATACATTTCTCAACCACCCTTTTTAGACTAGAAAACATAAATGATTGAGCAATTAAGAGCCCATGGATAACCGTGGATACAAAGGGTGCCTAACACCTTCCCTTTGTATAAAGTACCTCCCGAACCTAAGAATTTAAAATTAAGGTCTTTCCTGTTCTTTTCCACCTTTCCTTAAGGGATAAAAGAAAAGTCGGTGGCGACTCTTGCTAACCGCGACATTGCGATTACAAATCCAAATAAAGTCATTTCACCGTATGACACATGCGTCCCGAAATGTCTGAGAAAATCAAAGCCGAGGTTATGAAACAATTCAATGCCGGTTTCCTAGCCGTTACTTCTTATCCTCAATGGGTTGCTAATGTGGTACCAGTACCGAAGAAAGATGGTAAGGTGCGAATGTGCGTAGATTACCGAGACCTGAATAAAGCAAGTCCCAAAGATGACTTTCCCCTCCCGCACATTGATGTTCTGGTAGATAACACCGCTCAACACAAAGTATTCTCATTCATGGATGGATTCTCGGGTTATAACCAGATTAAGATGGCACCTGAGGACATGGAGAAAACTACCTTTGTGACGCAATGGGGCACTTTCTGTTACAAAGTAATGCCATTCGGCCTAAAGAACGCCGGGGCAGCGTACCAGCGTGCTATGGTGGTTTTGTTCCATGATATGATTCATCATGAGATAGAAGTATATGTGGATGACATGATAGCTAGATCTCATACTGAAGAAGAACATCTCGATCACTTATACAAACTGTTCGAGAGGTTGAAGAAGTACAAGTTGAGATTGAATCCAAACAAATGCACTTTTGGAGTAAGATCCGGTAAACTCTTGGGCTTTATTGTCAGCGGTAAAGGAATCGAGGTTGACCCGGCTAAAGTGAGAGCTATTCAAGAAATGCCAGTTCCCCGTACGGAGAAAGAAGTCAGAGGTTTCTTGGGACGCTTGAACTACATTGCTCGATTTATCTCCCACTTGACCGCTACTTGCAAACCCATCTTCAAGCTACTGAGGAAAAATCAAGAGATGATATGGAATGAGGAATGTCAAGAAGCTTTTGACAAAATCAAGAAATATCTCCAGGAACCTCCGATTCTGATACCACCAGTTGAAGGAAGACCTCTAATCATGTATTTGACCGTGTTAGAAAATTCAATGGGGTGCGTATTGGGGCAACATGACGAGTCTGGTCGAAAAGAGCATGCCATATACTACCTGAGCAAAAAGTTTACCGACTGTGAAACAAGATATTCACTGCTCGAGAGAACTTGCTGTGCTTTGGCCTGGGCTGCTCGCCGACTAAGACAGTATATGTTGAATCACACCACTTTGTTGATTTCTAGGATGGATCCCATCAAATACATGTTCGAGAAGCCTGCCCTCTCCGGAAGAATAGCGAGATGGCAGATGATCTTAACAGAGTACGATATCCAGTACATTACCCAGAAAGCAATCAAAGGAAGCGTGCTGGCTGATCATTTGGCTCATCAAGCGGTGGATGATTACCAATCTATGAATTTTGAGTTCCCAGATGAGGATGTCATGTTTGTTACTGATAATGAAAAACCTAAACCAGATGAAGGACCCGAGTGGGGATCCCGATGGACTATGGTCTTTGATGGATCTTCTAATGCATTGGGCCATGGTGTTGGGGTTGTACTCATTTCTCCGGAGGTTACCATACACCTCTCACTGCTAGACTATGTTTTCATTGTACCAATAATATGGCTGAGTATGAAGCATGTATTTTTGGACTCAAAGCTGCTATAGACTGGCGAATCAAGTTTTTGAGTGTGTACGGAGATTCGGCCTTGGTAATCAGTCAGATCAAAGGGGAATGGGATACTAAACATCCAAATCTCATCCCTTATCGAGAGCAGGTGATGACATTAATCCCATACTTTGAAGAGATAACATTTGAACATATTCCACGAGAGGAGAACCAGTTGGCAGACGCATTAGCTACCATGTCATCTATGTTCAGAGTCAGATGGGGCAGCGAAGCTCCCATGATTACCATTGGACGGTTAGATGAACCAGCGTACTGTTATGGACTTAACACTGAGAAGGTACAGGAGAAACCTTGGTTCCACGACGTAAGAAGATATTTAGAAGCTCAGGAATACCCTGAAGGGGCATCCATCAAGGACAGAAAATTCCTGAGGAAGTTCTCCGCTAAATTCTTTCTGAGTAACGGAGTATTATACAAACGTAATCATGATTCGACTCTGCTTCGCTGTGTGGATAAAAAGGAAGCAGAAAGGATTATGGAAGACATGCATGACGGTATTTTTGGGACTCATTCTAATGGACATACAATGGCCAAGAAGATTCTGAGATCAGGGTATTATTGGTCTACCATGGAAGCGGATTGCCACCATCACTCCAGAACCTGTCACAAGTGTCAGATCTATGCGGACAAAGTACAGGTGCCTCCTGCTCCATTGAACGTGTTGACAGCTCCTTGGCCCTTTGCAATGTGGGGCATCGATATGATCGGAGAGATTAAACCTACGGCTTCTAATGGACATCGCTTCATTCTCGTCGCTATTGATTACTTCACAAAGTGGGTAGAGGCAACCTCATTCGCTTCTGTCACCAAGAATGTGGTGGCACGGTTCATCAAGAATAGTCTTATTTGTCGATATGGCATCCCTGAAAGAATTATCACTGACAATGGTACTAATTTGAACAACAAGATGATTACTGAACTCTGCACGCAGTTCAAAATTAAGCATCACAACTCTTCTCCGTACCGACCAAAGATGAATGGCGCTGTAGAAGCTGCTAATAAGAATATCAAGAAGATCATACAAAAGATGACGGTAACGTACAAAGACTGGCATGAGATGTTACCGTTTGCCCTTCACGGTTATCGCACTTCAGTACGCACTTCGACAGGGGCAACTCCTTTCTCTTTAGTCTATGGAACGGAAGCCGTTTTACCAGTGGAAGTCCAGATTCCCTCTCTAAGAATCATGAAAGAGGCGGGCTTAGATGAAGATGAATGGATTCAGACACGACTCGATCAGATAAATTTGATTGATGAAAAGAGACTTGCGGCTGTTTGTCATGGGCAGATATATCAGAAGCGCATGACCCAGGCATTTAACAAGAGAGTCAAGAGACAGGTGTATCAAATTGGTGACTTGGTGATCAAGCGTATCATTCTACCCCAAGGTGATCCCAGAGGCAAATGGACTCCCACATACGAAGGGCCATTTGTAGTTAAGAAGGTATTCTCTGGTGGAGCCATGATACTTGCTACAATGGATGGCGAAGACTTCCCGCATCCCGTGAACGCGGACATAGTTAAAAAATACTACGCGAAAAAGAGACCCGCTAGGTCGACGTACCTAGGCAAAAGCAAGGGCATCCCGGCGAACCAAAAGGGTTCGGGCAAAAATTAGGGATAAACATATAAAAATGTACACCCGGCAAGTCGAAAACCTGAAAAGGCGGATTGGGCAAAAAAAAAAGGGGTATCCCGGTGGACTGAAAACCTGAAAAGGCGGTCCAGGCAAAAATTAGGGATTAAAGCGTATGACTATGTCCCGTTCTCAGTCAACTTTCATCCAAGTTCAAGGGACTGACCAAGCCAATAACTTCTATCCGACAGCAGGGGATGAGATGCTTGAAGACATAATGGCAGTAGTAGACTTAAAATCAATAGGACTTTTTCTGCATAGCTTTCTCTTTGTTTTCGACAATTTCCTCTTACTAGGATTTCTGTCTCCTTGTACACAAATTGCCTGTTTATAGGCCTCCTTTCAAAATCAATACAACCTTCTTTCAAAAAAAGATACTTTTGTTTTTACTTTTTCTGTTTTGTTTGCGTAAACGTCCATTGACTTAATTTGAATTAATATGTGCATTTGAATATGATCAATGTTTATCAAAAATACGTACATAGAATAGCAATAGCAATTACTACAAGACTTCGGGATCGAGGATAAGGTCTAATCATGCTTCCAATGAATCCACTACCAATTCTCTTCCCCCAGCAAGCCTGTTTTTCCCCAGAAGAAGTTGGCAGTATTCCCCGGCACAGCCAGCTATTCCCCAACAGAGGTCGGCATCATCAGACAGATTGATCATCTCATCCATCCCCAGCCAGGCTCTGTTGAATATCTCTACCATCAATCAGAACCCCCAGCCGAGAGAGGGTCCTCAACACGAATATCTCCAATCAGTAGATGGGGATTTATTTTCCCCAGTAGAGTCCCCAAGCAGAACTTCTCATACGCATAACTCATTCATTACATCATTTCACAGCATACGCATGCATACAACATTCGCATTTATTTTCGAAAGCATAAAACATCTCATGCATCATGACATGGCATAAAGCTAACCTTTCTTTGCAGGTTAATTATCCTCCTGATATAGTCAAAGTAAAAGGCTCATTCAGGCAGACGCCTTTATCAATCACAGACAAGATTCAGATACATATTCCAGATGCAATTCATGGGAACATTCATTCTGACAACACTTCGATATCCTCCTAGCGATGGCATCTTTAAGCCCATCCCAGACATTTATTGCAAGTACAACGTATACAGATATAGCCTAGCATACGGTTCATGCTGATTCAGCTCAACATATGACTCTTTCAACTCAGACACGATCTAACGGACGATCCATTCTGACCTTCAACAACTCAGATACGATCTAGCATACGATCCATTCTGACCTTCAACAACTCAGATACGATCTAGCATACGATCCATTCTGACCTTCAACCACTCAAATACAGTCTAATGTACGACCAAGTTAGACCTTCAAGTCCTCAGATTCTGCTTAGTGACAGTCTAATGTACGACCAAGTTAGACCTTCAAGTCCTTCAACCACTCAAATACAGTCTAATGTACGACCAAGTTAGACCAGATGCTGCTCAAATACAGTCTAATGTACGACCAAGTTAGACCGGATTCTGCCCAGATATAGTCTAATGTACGATCAAGTTAGACCTTTATCTCCTCAGATGCTACCTTCGGACAGGTACATTTCTGAATGGTAGTCTAGTATACGACTACTCCCTCACTCGGGTGCTACCTTCGGACAGGTACATTCCTGAATGGTAGTCTGGTATACGGCTACTCCCTTACTCAGGTGCTACCTTCGGACAGGTACATTCCTGAATGGTAGTCTAGTATATGGCTACTCCCTTGCTCAGGTGCTACCTTCGGACAGGTACATTCCTGAATGGTAGTCTGGTATACGGCTACTCCCTTACTCAGGTGCTACCTTCGGACAGGTACATTCCTGAATGGTAGTCTGGTATACGGCTACTCCCTTGCTCAGGTGCTACCTTCGGACAGGTACATTCCTGAATGGTAGTCTGGTATACGGCTACTCCCTTACTCAGGTGCTACCTTCGGACAGGTACATTCCTGAATGGTAGTCTGGTATACGGCTACTCCCTTGCTCAGGTGCTACCTTCGGACAAGTACATTCCTGAATGGTAGTCTGGTATACGGCTACTCCCTTGCTCAGGTGCTACCTTCGGACAGGTACATTCCTGAATGGTAGTCTAGTATATGGCTACTCCCTTGCTCAGGTGCTACCTTCGGACAGGTACATTCCTGAATGGTAGTCTGGTATACGGCTACTCCCTTGCTCAGGTGCTACCTTCGGACAGGTACATTCCTGAATGGTAGTCTAGTATATGGCTACTCCCTTACTCAGATGCTACCTTCGGACAGGTACATTTCTGAATGGTGGTCTGGTATACGACTACTCCCTTTTCAGCAGATTCAGCCTAACGGACGGCCCATTCTGCAACCCAGATGCGATCTAGCGTACGATCCATTCTGATCTTTCATCCCCAGCAAAGTCATCCGCCTAATGAACAACTCACTCTGGTATTCAGACACGGTCTAACATACGATCCAGGCTGATCCCATATCCCCAGCAGTATATAGCATACTCTGACTCCCAGCGAAGTCGACGACATAATGGATGACTCACTATACGGTCTGATGTACGACCCGGTGTGACACACATGTCTCTAGATATCGTCTAACGTACGACACAATCTGGAAATCTCCTCAGCAAGTTTCTTGGATGGCATCTTTAAGCCCATCTCCGTCAAGACTGATGGACAAGCGCAAATTTTCGGGGCATTCTAGTGTTCAATAATCTTTCACCTCCAGACCACGAACAGCACATGCCATTCTACTCTCTCGGTTCGAGAATATTGAACAGGGGCAGCTGTCATACCCCAAAATTTGCCCGTTGGCATTACCAAGCATTTTCCAAGACCCTCTGACTTGTTCTGCAAGGCACTGATATCAAATGGACAAAAGCCCACTCACAACAGGCCCAATCCACAGGCGGCCCAAAACAGCTGGCTCGCTAGGCGAGCAGCTCCTTCGCCTAGCGAACATTTCATCATGCCCCTCGCCCAGCGAAGCATTGGATCCAGGAAAAAGCCCAGACCTAGTTTGCTCGCTAGGCGAGCAATTCCTTCGCCTAGCGAAGCTTGCGAGAATTTGAGGTTTTGGACCTCATTTTAAGCCCATTAGGTCACCACTACCTCTACTATAAATACCTGCTCCTCTGCCACGAAAAAGGACACACAGGGACGGACTCACCCACACGGAGACACTCACACAGAGACCCGGAGGAAACCCTAGCACCGAAACCCTGCTGATCCAAAGAGTTCAGAAGGCGGAAACCCTGAAGGCCGCTTACCCGCTCCGAAGCTACCGCCGCCCAATTCAATCCGGCTCGCCAATTCAAGGTTACAACTCGATTTGCAAACAGGTTTGCCTCACTATTATCGCTTTAGTTTCTTAATTGGCATATGATATCACTTTAGGGTCTTAATCTACATATGATTATCACTTTGTGTTCTTATTCTGCATGTGGTACCGCTTTAGTGTCTTAATTTGCATGTGATATCGTTTTGTACTCTCATTTGGCATATGGTACCACTTCATGTTCTTAATTTGTGGAGGATATTATAATTGAATTCATAAACATTTTGAAGTTTTGCATGAGAATTTAAATGTGCTTGAATATTGTGAAACTGAACCATATAATTATGTGTTGGAGGCCATAAGCCATGCTGCAGATTGAGGTCATAATTTCAAACCCGTGGCCGCTCGCTAGCTCATCGCTAGGCGAGCCCGCAGCGAGCCTTCGCTGAGCCTTCGCTAGGCGAAGCAGAGGCGAAAGGGACAGGGGCTGTTTTGTCTTTTTATTGCCCATTTTATGTTTACCTAATAATGATTCTGCATTATTTGGCTTAAATTCCTGGCTGTGATATTTATTTTATAGTGCAATTTCCAATTGTATTTTACCTTGATGCTTTAATCCGTGTGTTCATGGTGTAAAGGCTAGCATACTTCCGAAGAAATAGCCGGCTAGGTACTCCGCTTTATGCATGGGAAGCCTTCATGGAGAGGGATTCTAAATTATTTCACTTTAATGTGAAGATTCATATTGATGGCCTAATTAATTTTAATGTAGTGATCCTTAATGGGTTGATTTTAATGTATCGATTTAATGCGGTATCACCATAATTACCTAATGAACTTAAAACATGGACTTTAAATAAATGATATCGGACCTCTCTTTATTACCCCATGATTACAATATCACGGTCATGTCCCGCGAATATGGGGATATCCTTAGCAAAGACCCTTCGGTAAAATCATCATAGTCCCTCGGACGTTGCCTTCGAAAACACGATTTTGTCCCTCGATGACCCTTCGGTGTAGCCTACGGTTAAATGATGATAGTCCCTTCGAATGCTAAGGTATCCTCACAACTGTTGCCTTCAATGACCAGCCGATGACCCTACGATGACCCTTCTACATCCCAAGGATAAAACTACTTACTTCTCAATAGTAAGGACAGTTTTACCCTCATAAGGATAGGAAATGACCGGAAAGGCCTCGGACAGGCATACCCTTAATTGCTCATTCATAACCTAAAAAAATACTTTTCGCACCTCACACCTTTCAAACTTCCTTTTGGAAAATCACCACTTAGCATACATCCGTACTAGGATCATTGCCGAGTTATATTTTTCTAAACTACTTTCAAAAAACAAACGAGATAACCACTTTGTATACATTCATGCAAGAATCATTACAAAGTTAAATTCTCATTTTCAAAACATTTTTCACACAGTTCTTAACCACCTTTTTCAAACTAGAAAACATAAATGATTGAGCAATTAAGAGCCCATGGATAACCATGGATACAAAGGGTGCTAACCCCTTCCCTTTGTATAAAGTACCTCCCGAACCTAAGAATTTAAAATTAAGGTCTTTCCTGTTCTTTTCCACCTTTCCTTAAGGGATAAAAGAAAAGTCGGTGGCGACTCTTGCTAACCGCGACATTGCGATTACAAATCCAAATAAAGTCCAGTTCACCGTATGACACACCCCAATGGAATGGTGTATCTGAGAGAAGAAATCGAACCCTGTTAGACATGGTCCGATCCATGATGAGTCACGCTGATCTTCCAAACTCCTTTTGGGGACATGCACTATTGACATCAACTTACACACTTAACCATGTTCCATCCAAAAAGGTTGAGAAGACACCATATGAGATATGGAATGGTAAGAAACCACATATGTCTTACATGAAGATTTGGGGTTGCGAAGTTTATGTGAAACGACAAATTTCAACTAAGCTTGAGCCCAAATCTGAAAAATGCTTATTTGTGGGGTATCCTAAAGAAACAAGAGGGTATTACTTCTACAATCCTTCTGAGGGCAAAGTGTTTGTCGCTCGAACTGGAGTTTTCCTAGAAAAGGATTTTATTTCCAAAGGAATCAGTGGGAGGAAAGTAGAGCTTGAAGAAATTCAAGAATCACAAAGCATCGATACACCTATGGAGGAATTAGAGCAGGAAACACAAGTAGTTGTGGAAGAGCAACCTGCTCAAGTAGAACAAGACCAGCGTAGATCTGGCAGGATACGTCACCTACCTAAGAGATATGGATATCTCATAACTGATCAAGGTGATGTATTACTCATGGATCAAGATGAGCCTGTGACCTACCAAGAGGCCATAACTGGTCCCGAGTCTGAGAAGTGGCTAGAAGCCATGAAATCTGAAATGGATTCCATGTACACAAACCAAGTTTGGACCTTGGTAGAGCCTCCTGTAGGAGTTAACCCTATAGGATGCAAGTGGGTCTTCAAGAAGAAGACTGACATGGATGGTAAGGTACATACCTATAAGGCAAGACTGGTTGCAAAAGGATATAAACAAATTCATGGGATTGACTATGATGAAACCTTTTCACCAGTTGCAATGCTTAAATCTGTTTGGATTTTACTTGTTATCGCTGCATATCATGATTATGAAATATGGCAGATGGATGTCAAAACTGCTTTCCTTAATGGGAATCTTCTTGAGGATGTGTACATGACACAGCCTGAAGGATTTGACATACCTGAAGAATCCCAAAAGATATGTAAGTTACAAAGATCAATCTATGGATTGAAGCAAGCTTCCAGAAGCTGGAATCTTCGTTTTGATGAAACAGTAAAACAATATGGATTCATCAAGAACGAAGATGAGCCTTGTGTCTACAAGAAGGTTAGTGGGAGCATGATCGTTTTCCTGGTATTATATGTAGATGACATATTACTCATTGGAAACGATATCCCTACCCTACAACAAGTAAAGTCTTGGTTGGGGAAATGCTTTTCTATGAAGGACCTAGGTGAAGCAGCCTATGTATTAGGAATCAGAATATCCTTAAGTATTGGAGAAGGACTAAGGACTCATTCTTGATATATGGAGGTCAGGAAGAATTGTCTATAATTGGATACACCGATGCTAGCTTCCAGACAAATTAGGATGACTTTAGATCGCAATCTGGTTATGTGTTTTGCTTAAACGATGGCGCTGTGAGCTGGAAAAGTTCAAAGCAAGATACAGTTGCTTATTCTACAACCGAGGCCGAGTATATTGTTGCCTCAAGGGCAGCAAAGGAAGCTGTTTGGATCAAAAAGTTCATCAGTGAACTTGGCATAATTCCTAGCATTGTGGATCCCATTGGTCTCTATTGTGATAACAATGGTGCTATCGCACAAGCTAAGGAGCCTAGATCTCACCAACGATCCAAACACATACTTAGGCGTTATCATCTCATTCGAAAGATAATAGATAGAGGAGATGTGAAAATATGCAGAGTACCTACACTTGACAATATTGTTGACCCACTGACAAAGCCTCTTGCGCAGCAGAAGCATGATGGTCATACTAGATCTATGGGCATTAGGGGTATGCCTGATTGGCTCTAGTGCTAGTGGGAGATTGTTGGTGTAAGCCCTAGAGGCCAATACTTTTGGTACTTGTATCGAATTATTTACTAATAATAAAAGGCTTTTTCTTTATTACGTTTGTTTAATAAAGTCCCTAGATAGCTAGTCCGTTTAATGTATCAAGTGTGACTTGATCATGAGATCACATTAAACATAAGGACACTATTCTTAAAGTATCCGTAGTCGAGCTTTATTGTGAAGTGGGATAACATTAAAGCATTAAGACTATTATGTATATAGACTGATGATCAAATCTCATGGATCATGGATAAGTGATTATCAAGTCTTAAACATAGGTATGAATATTAAGAGTAATATTTATATCGGATTGACCCGCTATGAGAATACTATATAGAATGTTATGCAAAGTGTCATAAGTTATTCTCATGGTGATAATGGTGTATACCACCCTTCGACCTGAAACCACTATGGACCCTAGATGTAGAGTCGAGTGCTTTATTGCTGATCAAACGTTGTCCGTAATTGGATAACCATAAAGACAGTTGATGGGTACTCCACGAAGCATGCTGAGGGACATGAGTGACCTAGATGGAATTTGCCCATCCTGCATAACAGGATAAATGTCTATGGGCCCAATATTGAACTGGACAAGGATGACACGGTCTATGCCTTGTGTTCAATATAGACATAAGGGCAAAAGGGTAATTATGCACATAAGTATTATCACAGAAGGATTTGTCAGATCACATGACATTTTCGTGTCTTGGGTAGCAGTGATGTGTTGCTAGATACCGTTCACTGTTTATTATGTTAAATACGTTATTTAATATAATTGTCAATGCCGCGAAAACCTACAGGGTCACACACAAAGGACGGATTGATGAGAGATAGAGTAACTAAGGAACACCATAAGGTACGGTGCACTTAAGTGAATTGTAGAACATCGTAAGGTACGGTGTACTTGAGTAGAATATGAAATATGGTAAGGTACCACGTGCTTAAGTGATTTTGGGCATATTATAAGATATGGGTCACATACACTTAAGTGGGCTTTTTAGCTTGAAGCCCACACAAGTGGTTCTATAAATAGAACCCTTGTGCAGAAGCACTCATTGCGGTTGCATTTTCGTTTTCTCTTTCTCTCTTTCTCTCTCTCTCACTCAAAGCCTTCATTCATAGCAGCTAGCACTGAGATTGAAGGAATCCATTCGTCTGGACTGAGTAGAGGCGTTGTTGTCGTTCAACGTTCGTGATCGCTCCGTAGATCTGCATCAAAGGTTTCAATCGTCACAAGAGGTAAATATTCTATCACTGATCATGCCCATTCGTAAGGATCACTAAAGGAGAAAATTTTAATTCCCGCTGCGTTTTGGATCGCCGTTCTCCTTCACAAGTACCACTGATCTTTGAATCTCTCATCATCTCTCATTGTAACCATCAGCAACATCTCTTCTTCTTCATGTTTCGCCAGCTTTGCATAAGTTTCTTGATTCTTCTACTTTTCTGGATAATCACTAGATCCCAAAGATCTTGATAACAAAACACAACCTTTATCTGCTTGCACCAATTCGCATAATTGTTGTTCTTGAGAATCAAAAGATTTGCTGGAAAATGTCCATTTGGATGATTCGTTGGTAATCATACAATTTTATTTGGATGATTCATATATATAAAATATTTCATTATTCACCATATTAATGAACAATAAAATACGGTGTAGTGTAAATTTTTAATATAAAAATATTATTTCTTATAAAAAATACTCTCATGTATCATGAGAAATAGAAAAATTCATTATACATTTGAACGTTATTCATTTAACATAAATAATATTTATTTAAAATTTAAATTTTGTGGTTGTTAATTTTCTCTCTTTTCAATTTTTTTTTTCTCTCTGAACTCTCTTTAAAAAATGTCGCTCCTTTCCCACCCTCATATTTAAAATTTATCTTTTTTGATGTAGCTTCTCTTTCCATCCGATTTAGAGTGTTCTCGACACTGCGCTCGTGGCATCTTTGTTACCTTTTTAGATTATTCCTTTTTTTTATAGCTCCTCTAATCCAGTGGTTCATCAAATCTGCTATGAGGTAACCTTTTTAGACGATTCTTCCGTTTCAGTGATTCGAGTGAGGCCTATATTCGGGTGACTGGTAACTTCTCACTACGCCAAATAAGGGAAAAGAGGGCGCTTATTTTGGCCTATAACAGCGCTTTTAAGCGCCCTCTAAAGTGGCGCTGGCATAGGTAAAGACAGCGCTTTGTTTTCCTGGAGAAAGCGTTGTCTAAAGTGGCCCTTTAAGGGCCACAGTATAGTGCGCTTTAAGAAAAAAGCGCCCTCTGGAGTGGTCCATAAAGAGACACCTTAGAGGGCGCTTTCAGGAAAAAGCGCCCTCTAAAGTTGTCAATGTAAAGTGTTTAGAGGGCGCTTTTAGGAAAAAGCGCCCTCTAAAGTTGTCAATGTAAAGTGTTTAGAGGGCGCTTTCAGGAAAAAGCGCCCTCTAAAGTTGTCAATGTAAAGTGTTTAGAGGGCGCTTTCAGGAAAAAGCGCCCTCTAAAGTTGACAATGTAAAGTGTTTAGAGGGCGCTTTCAGGAAAAAGCGCCCTCTAAAGTTGACAATGTAAAGTGTTTAGAGGGCGCTTTCAGGACAAAGCGCCCTCTAAAGTGTTAGTTATTTTAAAAAAAAATTGTTTGAAAAACAGTGGATATTTAATTGGTAACCTGTTCGCATGCTGCAAAAGTGTAAAATTCATATTGATTTCATCCTTTAATCCAATGTTATACACCATTAATCCATTGATATATACAACATGAATCCATTTATATACAACATTAATCCTCCATATATACAACATTAATATATGATTCTTTGATCAAAAATATACAACAACATATTCATGATTTAGTAAAATTACAACAACAATATACAACATATATACAACAACAGCATACAACAACAACATTCCATACATATATGTACAACAATATACAACCTAGCTATATGATTCTTTGATCAACAATGAATTGACACAATTCATCCTTGATTTCATCCAAATGAGCTCTTGAGTAAGATTTGTATTCCTCAAAGTACTACAATTAAGAGAATAAAACATATTCATGATTTAGTAACAAATTAGATGAAATATCCGATAATATTAAAATAAACCCTAAGTTATTATTCCATACCATTTTTGGGATGTCTATACGATTCAACGCAATGATGTCTCTCATAAATCTCATTACAAAAAATCCGCAATCGACCGAATTATTTTGCTGAGGACACTACACAGAAAAACAAACAATATATATATAGTTAATTTCTTACAAACACTATTATAAGCAAAAAAACAAACACTATTATAAGCAAAAATAAGATACTTAATATATACCTGAACTCTGATCCAGGTAATGTCCTTCCTATTGCGGTATTTCTTTTTCAATCTAAATTTTATTATTGCCCTAACAAAATAAAAACGTATATTGAGATCAATCTGACAGACATAATTAAATATACAAATACACACGAATATTTAGGGGAATTTCACTTACGCGTCAACCGTCTTCTTCATACTCGGATATTTACTCCAATCACCCGATAACGAATCCAGATAATACACTATGAGTCTCGAAAGATCCATAGCAACCAACACCCAGTGACCACTGTAAAATAAAACAAAAATTTAGATGAATGAAAATTTTCGTCGTAAAAGATATACATAGATTAGAATGAAATTATTAGAAAGAAAATCTAACCCGTTGCCAGAATTAAACGGTAAAAAATACAAACTGGGTGTAGTATTATCGCCGGCCGCCATGAATCTATCGACTAGATCATTCTTTACGGATGTTGGATTATTCGTTATTAACGTTGCATTGATACGGGAAGCAGCAATAAAATTGAAACGGTTACACAATTCAGTTCCCCGCATCAATGTTACATACATATACCTTAAATAGAAACATAATAAACATTAGACTACTCATTGAAATGTGTAAATAAATTGTTCAACTAAGTAAATTATAGATTGATCGGAGTACCATATGTATGTATGAATGACAGCGATGCCCAATTCGGTGTGTTCAAAAAGTTGTTGGAAGTCCTCCTTTCCAATTATTTCGAAATGAGCAGCTCCGAAAACACCTTCATCAAAATTTATAGTACGAATGGCCCCCCCATGCATAATATCGGACTCCTCCACCATTTTCTCAAGACGCATCAAAATTTGAGATTTTGTCCCGGACGTCGTTGGAATATCCTTAGCAGCGCTTTTCAACTCTCGACCGGGAACCTAAAAATTCATATAAAATAAATCATGACTTTTTGTGATGCAACAGAATCGTTGCGTATATAATTCAATGGGTATATATATTTGTACCTCTTTTTGAGATGCAACCGACTCGATGCGTCTTGAAATCCCTTTACCAACTTTATGTGTGGGTCTTGTAGGAGTCTAACATTACCATATAATTGATTAAATATCATAATTGTAGCTGAATTGAAATGTGAATACTAAATATTCATAATCATTTAGAACATATATACCTCGGCATCAGGGAAAATTAGCTCTGACGGCCAACCAACAAAGGATCCGACTGCATCTCGCATCAACGTTGTCTCTGAAACAACGTAGGTAATGGTAGAAGGGCGTCCGTATCGAATACGAGGTCAACCGAAACTTTCATAAATCCCACCGGGAGGGGATTATGGTGAAGTAATTCACCCGAAGTATTGTGCACTTTTCCCTTGCCAACCATGCGATAAGTTGGTGACGATAGATACAGCTGACAAGGTGAAATGCCCTAAACCAATAATAAATGTTATTGTTAACTTGTATATGTGTCAAGTAAAAAAGTGCTATTTTAATTTCATAATAACATATATAATTACCTCGGGAAATTTCGGTTGATGATTGATACTAGCTCGGTCACTAGTATCTTTTGCCTCGGAAGCGCACCTTTCCTCTCTATACCTTGCATTCTCGTTTTGCAGTTGGAGTACTTGTGCCCTTAACTCCGCCAAGGTCTCCATCACCTCTTTGTTGGTAGGATTTTTTGTTTTTGTTTTTTTATAAAATGACGACGGAGTCACACCAAAACCCTTACCCCTCACACGACCGGAATACTCAGGAACATTTAGTACTCGACTAAGTACGCTCCTGCAATCCTGGACCTCGGTTGAAGGTACGGTTTGGGATAAAGTCTCCTGAAATATTATTAGAGGAGATTAAAAATGAATTATATGTCTAACAAAATTTTCGATATAATTAAAGAAATAATGTTACATATACTTACACATTCGTCATAAACATTTTGGACCGCTTCAACGACAGCCCCATCCTTCCCAACCCGAGCAGCCTTCCATAATACGTGATCCGGAAGAGATGTTGCGTCACTTTTCTCCTCGGCTAGCTACACATTGAATTAGATTATAAGATCATCAATTATAACATATTGTGACAATGTATAAGCTCATAGTATTTGAATATACTCACAATTCTTTGTTGTAACCGTGCATAACCCATACACCCTTTTTTGTACGGATACGCGGGTTTTGATGCCCTTTTCCTATTTATGTCGCTTACTTCCTGGATAAAAAAGTTTAAGGCATATTAGAACTTAGTAACTTAACAATTGTATAATAGCATAATTAATAGACATTACATGGAATTTTTCGTTTCTTCGTTTGGCGACAAAGTTATTCCATTCATCGGCTGAAATAATCTCGGCATACTTCATTGGCCGTTCTCCTTCAACAAATTTTCCTTCCTCATCCTTGAGAAATTTGTTGCACAAAAAGGATCGAAATCCTCGGAGTCTTTTTCCGGCCAATTGAATACAATATTTTTGCCGGCTTTCATCGATGTGAAAGGATCTCTAAAAAACATACAAATGGAGTGTGTTATTATAAAGTAATATTATAACAATATATGGTTAACAAATAGTCAACAAAAAAACATATAACAATATATGGTAAGTACCTTTATCTCCGACCATATTTTTTCCTTGCCAACCTTCAAGTCCGGACTTCTCCAATTATCACATGTAATCGGAATATGTTGGCGAACAAGGAAACCAATGTAACTTGCCAACATTGAACCGTTAGGCTTAATTAGTTGGTCTTCAGCACTCCAATGTACTTCAAATTTTACACCCTTGTCTCTTGCACGAATGATTGACTTCATAACAGTCAATCCTCGTTTGATTTCTTTTTCAACATTATTACGTGATTCATTCGCGGCATTGGTATCGTCTTGGTTAGCCATTTTATCTGTAATATAGAAATGATTCAATAAGACCCAAGTAAGACAATGATTAAATACGTGAACACATTCATATACCTTCCATTTCTCTCATGTTACAACAATCTAAACTCTTTTTTTTTTATCATTATTGAATACAAACTCACACACACCTACTGCATGCAAAAGACCAATGCAAACTTATGGTATTTGGAACATGAACAAACTTGTATCCATAATCATCAAACTTCCAAAAACAAGCTCAAACACACTTCAAATATATCAGTTTTCAATCAGAAATAAAAAACTCAGTTTGCCCTAAACAACATTAATCAACATAATGCACAAAATGAAAAACTAAGTTTAGAAAATGCCATAATCAAACACATGAAGAAAGTGAACGGTAACGATGGAGAAGAGAAATACCTTAAAGGTGACGGTAACGATGGAGAAGAAAGTGAACAGTGACGGTGGAAGAGGATAACGCAGTGAACGTGAACGGTGAGGGAGGGAGAACGAACGGCGACGATGACGGTGAGGGAGGGAGAACGAACGATGAACGGTGAGGGAGTAATCGCAGTAGAGAGTAATCGCAGTTGAGAGAAAACGAAATAGCTTATAGAGAGGGAAAATAAAGAGACATGCAGTATACGTTATATTTTTAATGTTTACTAAAGGGGACCTTAGAGGGCGCTTTTTTAAAAAAAGCGCCCTCTAAAGGGGGCCTAAGAGGGCGCTTCTGAAAGCGCTCTCTAAGGCTTTCCAAAAGCGCCTTCTAAACTGGAAATGTACATGGACTTAGAGGGCGCTTTTTCAAAAGCGCCCTCTAAGGGTAACCTTAGAGGGCGCTTTCACAAAAGCGCCCTCTATTGTTGTCCCTCCATTTTTTTTTTGGCTTCACTTTAGAGGGCGCTTTGTTACAAAAGCGCCCTCTAAAGGGGGTCTAAGAGGGCGCTTCTAAAAGCGCTCTCTAAGGCTTTCCAAAAGCGCCTTATAAACTGGAAATGTACATGGACATAGAGAGCGCTTTTTTAGAAGCGCCCTCTAAGGTTACCCTTAGAGGGCGCTTTCAATAAAGCGTCCTCTATTGGTGTCCCTTCATTTCCTCATTATTTTTTCGCTTCACTTTAGAGGGCGCTTTGTTACAAAAGCGCCCTCTAAAGTGCGCTGTCTATTCAAGTTGTTCGCTCCTTATTTTTTCTCTTCACTTTAGAGTGCGCTTTTGTAATAAAGCGCCCTCTAAGGTGCGCTGTCTATTCCAGTTTTTAGCGTAGTGTCTTGTGGCAAAGCCTTTCACCGACTTGTTGGTGTGTTATGCAACTTCGTAAATGATGCTCTATATGGCGGCGGCTCCGACAAGTGTGGCAGCTCCTTGGGTTTATCTAATGGGTTTCTTCAGTGATAATAGTTTATCCACAGTCCCAGGTTGGCGATTTTGGTGTAGGATTGGTACCCTGAGCTTTTGATTCTCTAATTGTTTTCAGATCTATTGAGATCTGCAAGTTTCAAGATTTAAGGTTAGACTTCTCTTAATATATGTTTCACTCATCGTGATTGATATCAGATTGATTTGATATCGATAACATTATGTTTGATCGTTGTTGGACAGTTTGACTCGAAGGAGCCGTCTTGCTTGTTGGTTTTGATTCTAGAGGTTGTTGATTCGTGAATTAGTTAGTGTTGGCGATTGGTTCATTCGTCGTCTCGAAAAGTGAAGACTCACACAATACTCTCAATTTTTGCTATTTAATTTCGGTCCCATACGAGGGTTCTCTGGATAGTGTTGATCACGTGTGTTTGCTTTAGTTTAATTTAAACCACTTTTCTTGTATTTTGTGGTTTGACGGAGTTTGGTCTATGTCCCCAGTATTTTCTACTTCCTTAATTTTTCTTATCTTTATATTTGTCTTATTAAAAAAATATTTAAAATTGTAAATAATAGTGTATATTTATTTCAAATAATACTCATTTTAAACTTCTCTTTTTTATGTGAAATTTCAAATTCATAAAGTAGTTATTACAAATTCAAAATCATATTCAAATAAATTTAAATAAATTATAAGATTAATTTAAATGAAATGAAAATTTAAATAGATATATTCATGTATATTTATTTGAAATAATATTCTTGAATATATTTATATACTTAACCCATGAATATATTTATTTAAACATTCTTTTTATTTAAAATAATATTACATATTTATTTCTAATGAATATTTATTTGAGATTTATTTTAATTTTATAATAAATATATGTAATATTATTTTCAAAATTAAATAGTAAAATTTAAAATAATATCATTTGAAATAGGTAATAAATATATTACATATTTAAATTATATATATATATATATATATATATATTATTATATATATATATATTATATATATATATATATATATATATATATAATATATATATATATATATATATATATATATATATATATATATAAACAATATTATGTATTTAAATAATATTATATATAATATTATGTATGAAGTTTGTTAATCATACAATTTTATATTGGTACCCCATAATTTAAAATAAAAAATAAAAATAAAAAATAAAAATATATATATATATATATATATATATATATATATATATATATAATCTATATATATATATATATATATATATATATATATATATATATAATATTTTATTATTTACCATATTAATGAACAATAAAATACGGTGTAGTGTAAATTTTTTATATAAAAATATTATTTCTTATAAAAAATACTCTCATGTAACATGAGAAATAGAAAAATTCATTATACATTTTGTACGTTATTCATTTAACGTAAATAATATTTACTTAAAATTTAAATTTTGTGGTTGCTAATTTTCTCTGTTTTCAATTTTTCTCTCTATGAACTCTCGCTAAAAATTGTTGTTCTTTTCCCACCCTCATATTTAAAATTTGTCTTTTTTATGTAGCTTTTGTTTCCATCCGATTTAGAGTGTTCTCGACACTGCGCTCGTGACATCTTTGTTACCGTTTTAGATTATGCCTTTTTTTGATAGCTCCTCTGATCTAATGGTTCATCAAATCTGTTATGTGGTAACCTTTTTAGACGATTCTTCTGTTCCAGTTATTCGAGTGACGCCTATGTTCGAGTGACTGGTAACTTCTAGTGGCAAAGCCTTTCACCGACTTGTTGGTGTGTTATGCAACTTCGTAAACGATGCTCTCTATGGTGGCGGCTCCGACGAGTGTGGTAGCTCCTTGGGTTTATCTAATGGATTTCTTAAATGATAATAGTTTATCCATAGTCTCAGGTTTGCGTTTTTAGTGTAGGATTGGTACCCTGAGCTTTTGATTCTCTAATTGTTTTCATAATTGTTTTCAGATCTGTTGAGATCTGCAAGTTTCAAGATTTAAGGTTAGATTTCTCTTGATTTGATATCGATAAATATGTAATATTATTTTAAATAAAAGGAATGTTTAAATAAATATATTCATGGGTTAAATATATAAATATATTCAAGAATATTATTTCAAATAAATATACATGAATATATCTATTTAAATTTTGAAACATATACTAAGAGAAGTCTAACCTTAAATCTTGAAACTTGCAGATCTCAACAGATCTGAAAACAATTAGAGAATCAAAAGCTCAGGGTACCAATCCTACACCAAAAACGCAAACATGGGACTGTGGATAAACTATTATCATTGAAGAAACCCATTAGATAAACCCAAGGAGCTGCCACACTCGTCGGAGCCGCCACCATAAAGAGCATCGTTTACGAAGTTGCATAACACACCAACAAATCGGTGAAAGGCTTTGCCACCAGAAGTTACCAGTCACCCGAACATAGGCGTCACTCGAATCACTGAAACAGAAGAATTGTCTAAAAAGGTTACCACAGAAGCTACTTAAAAAAAGATAAATTTTAAATATGAGGGTGGGAAAGGAGCGACAATTTTTAAAGAGTTCAGAGAGAGAAATTGAAAAGAGAGAAATTGAAAAGAGAGAAAATTAGCAACCACAAAATTTAAATTTTAAATAAATATTATTTACGTTAAATGAATAACGTTCAAAATATATAATGAATTTTTCTATTTCTCATGTTACACGAGAGTATTTTTTATAAGAAATAATATTTTTATATAAAAAATTTACATTACCCCGTATTTTATTGTTCATTAATATGGTGAATAATATATATATATATATATATATATATATATATATATATATATATATATAATATATATATATATATATATATATATATATATATATATATATAGTCTTTTTATTTTTATTTTAGATTATGGGGTATCGATATAAAATTATATGGTTAATCAACTTCATAATTTTATTAACCAATTTTTTTATATTTTATTAATTAATTTTGTTTTTTCTACAAAAGCTTATTTTTAATATTATTAATCAACTTTTGACATTTTATTAATCAACTTTCATTTATGTTCATGCCCATGACATTATTCATAATGATTATTCACATTACTATTCATCATATTTGTGATATGTGAATACGGTATAAATGTAAGGAAAATTTGTGATATGTGAATACGGTATAAATATAAGGAAATGTATATGAATATGATAGCTGTATTTTTATTTCAATGTCAATGGATTCTAACTCTACTTTGAGATTTTTTATTTGTATGTTTTGAACACCAACGAAGGTTTAAAATAAGTATGCAACAAGAATATTTTTCAGAAGAGTTCAATGGTAAAAGCCTTCTCTATGTCCCTAGTGTCCTTGGGTCCAAAGCCACTTTGGACAAATTTTTATTTTTGTATATGTATCAAATTTTGAATAGTCTTGATTTTTTTTTATTTTATATGTTTTAAATTTTGAATATTTATTTTAAAATTGAAATGAAAAAATAAAAGTCAACTAACATTTAAGAAAATGGAAAATTAAAAATATATTTAAAAATATTATGTTTTGGAAAATATTAATTATAAGTAATTAGTTGAATATGTATAATTTTTCTAAGCACAAAATATATATTGTGTTAGTTTTTTTTAATAGAGATAGAATCAATATGCGGTTTTCAAATTCATTGGTCAGATCCAATAACTTAGTTTCCTGATTGAATAAATTATCGAATTGAATTTTAAAATATCACTAAAAACTATAAAAGAGAATTTGAATATGCTTATAAAATACAAAAAAGAACATAAGATGAAATTTGGCAATTGTAGGAGGGAAGATAACAATTTTAATTTTTTATCTAATTTTTTAGGATTTTTTTATTAATTAAAATGATATAAATATAAATATTTTATTTTTAAAATCGTCTCAAAAAGAGTTTTTAACTCAATATGTACAAAGTAAGCTCTTATTATTAAGCTAGAAATAAAATTATGTTAGAAAAAAAGTTGATGATAAGTCTAGAAAAAAGAGCTTAAAATTTTTGTAAAAAAAATTAGAAAAATTAAGTAAAAATGTAATGGTTAATACATCAGATTGAGTATAATTGAACTCTACAAAATCGACTTTTATGGTGAGGATTATCTCCACTTACAAGAACATGTTTAAGTCACATATTCCCCGATGTGAGATTTTTAATACACCCCTTCATGCTTAGAAATGGACATCTAAAGCGTGAAAATAAATGATGGATGATTCAATAGCGAACACATGATAGAAAATAATTCGTCAAGTTTTAAATCAAACTCGAATACAATATTAAAGAAAATGATTGGGTCTCACTCAACCCTATACAACAGTCTTAATATAATTGTTATTAGGTCCTCTAAACCAACTCAATTAAAAGTTGGTAGCCGTTTTGGGAGATATTAGAAGCTAATATTCGAGTCAGCAATATTTAGATTATTTTGAGCCACTAGGCTTTAAAAATAATGTGATTGTTAAGGAGTTTGAACATAAATGAAAAATACAAATAAACTATAAAGTGTAATGTGTTAAAATGTAGTAAATGACATGTATAGATGAATATGTAATGGTAAGCAAGCACAACACAAACCAATTTTCCTTGTTCTTTATCTCTACATGTTATGTTATGCACGATCTCTAACTATAGCTAATGAAACCAATAACTCTAACTTAATTACAATTTGTTAACTATTAATTAGCCTTAAAGAGCTAATTATTTCCTGTAATAGTAACCAATAACCAACCACCCTTTCTATGCCACCTTTTCTATTATTCTGTTTTCACAGCGTTTTTTTCTGAGTTTTTCTCTGTGGTCTACAAACTTTCGAGACAAGAAACAAGTTTAATCTCAAGCGAAAGAAATTTAAACGTTGTTGGAATATTTTTATTCTAGCCACCCTTTTATCTTGAAATGGGTTATTGTTGCTTTTCCTTTTTTTCTTATTCATATGTGTCTTCAGAAAATTCATATTCATATTCATAGCAATTAATATTTGTTTTTGAGTCTTGTAATTTGTATGTGATATAACAATAATAATTTGATAGGAAAAAAAAGAGAAAAATTTAAAAATGGCATCATCAAAGGTTGAAATTGCTTCCTTTGATTCAACAAAAAATCCAACATGGGTTTCAAGAGTTGCTAAGAATAATAACTTAGGAAACTTGAATTTGAATAAAAGATTTCATAATGTGTTTGTAGAAAAAGATGACTCTTCTTTGCCTGCATTGGTGAGTCCCAGGCATTCGAAGATAATCGACCGGTGGGCTGCGAGACAAGCTCAAGAAGTGGTGAGGAATCTTGAAAAGAATAATGAGGATGTTGCTGATAAGGTGTTTGATCATTTTCCTTCACGGTCGTCGAGTTTTAATTCTAGGAGAGGTAGAGAAGTTTCGGTTTCGCCTCCTCTTTCCGATGGATCAGAATCGTATGAAAGTGAAAAAACATTCAACCTTGGCGCTTCTTCGCTTGTTCAGATATGGGAGAAAAGGCTCAGTCAATCGAATTGCACGAAACAGAATGTGGCGTTGATTGGAAGGACTAGCTCTGATTCGAGTAGTAATGGGATAAGTGCATTTTCTGTGGAAGATCATAGCAGGGTCTCGGAAGAAGAGGAATCCTCTGACGAGCCGTTTCAGAATTGTTCTTCGAAAGTGCATTGTAATTTGGATGCGGGTGAAAGTGATAAAACTAAGGTTGCTGATATTATAAAGAAACTATCGATTACAAATCAAATGCAAAGTGATGAGAACGATACTGAGCTAAGTAACAGCGCGACAGGTTCTCCAAGTGTTTCCACACCAAAACAATTATCCGAACGTAGATGTTTTGGTAAGATCACAAACTACCCGCGTATTAGGGGGCGCCAAGCGTTCAATGACTTAATTATGCAGTTTGAGAGTGATCGACATGGAGAGCTCAACAATCTTGCAGAGCAAGGTGCAGTTTCTAAGTTCACACAAAGAGGCCGTATTCAGGTGAAATTTGCTAGCATAATTCTAGAGTATTTCAAGCTCGTATAATCTTCACCTCACATTTTAATTGCGGGGTTGAGTTCTTTGAATTGTTTGTCTTATATTTTTTCATTGCAATTCATTTTTCTTTGAATTGTTTATGCAGTCATTACTTCGACTTAGATTATTACAGCGTGGAGTAGCAGCTTTTGATCCACCCCGCTTGAAATCGACAACACCTGAAGGGAACAAACAACAACACGGATCAGTAATTATGCAACTTAGGTGTGATAATTTCTCATCAAGTAGTACTAGCATTTTGGTGCTTTTGTACAGCACTTGAATCTAATGGTGCAAATGCATTTAGATTAACAAAAAACACACTGAGATTAATCATTTAACACTAGCCACTATTGTTTGAACTTTTAAATTACGTGGCCTAAACCTTTTAATTGAATGCAGGGAAAGATTTAACACAAGAGATGAACAAAGAACTTCATCCTTGATAGAATTGTCAAAGCCAAGGTTGATATCAAAGAATTCAGTTTCTCAAACTAGTGCATATATCAAAGAAGAAGCTCAGTTATGTTCTGGTTTTGAAACTCAAAACGATGCTCCAAAAGAAATCGTTGAGGCATCGATATCAAAGACTGATTCAAACACGAACATTGAAACAACAGATAAAGTAGAGACAAGAGAACAACAATCATATGATACTATTGAAAACAGTTGCAGCGAGATATTGGAAGAGAATGACTGTAGTGACTATAATTATGATGAAACTAGAGAAAGTTATGACTGGGCCGGTTCCATTTCTCGGCCTAGAAGCTACTGGGAGGAAATTAGACAAGAATGGTACAGAGAAATGCTTGACTTTGGTTCGCACGATGACGAGAGACGCAAGCTCCTTGAAAGGTAGTTAGATCATTGTCTTTTAATATATTTAACATTTTCCTTGTATACTCTAACATTAAGACATTGCTGCATAGTGAAATGAGCACAAGTACAATAAAGTTTTCCTTATAATATCATTTATATGAACATAAAATAAAATATGTTTGCAGAAGAACAGTTTCAACTGTCCTTTCTAGTGACTTCCGAGGAAAGATGGATAAATTGATGAATTCTCATAGGGGAACACAAACACATCTAGTCAATAATCAAATCTACGAGGAAGAACGAGAAGGAAGTATGCAAGAATTGACGGCATTTTTTCACGACCGCTTCCACGTTAGAGGTAATCTCGAAGAAAATGGAAGAGATATGACGGAGAAAGAGGTGCCGGTGGAAGAGGAAAGCGTCAATAGTGGTTCAGATCATGAACTTGGTGATTCTCAATCCTCATCATCTGTAAATTCACCATCCTCAGCATCATGGAGTTATGGAGACACTGATGGTGGAGATGATTCTGATAGAGTCGTATTTGTATCCTCGCCATTGCCTTCACAATCTCAATCTTTCTATCAAGATAATAGGCAATACTGTCCATCGACAAACCATCAATCAATTGTGAGTTTTTATTAGTCCATACAAATACACCATTTTTTCACCTTTAGTCCTTGTTGTTTTTAGTGATTGCAGATATACCATTTTTTCTTTTGATATTTTATCTTAGTCCACACAAACTTTGTTGATGTTGAAATTGCTCCAAATAAGGACTAAAATGACACATTACTCCAATGACTTATAGGACATGGAATTCATATACGATATGCGAGGGCAAATGGAACAACTTTTTCGCGAGATGTCTGAGTTAAGGAAAACACTAAAATATTGCACAGACATGAATATGCAATTACAACAATCCCAGAAACAAGAAGTTCACAAGGGTATGTGATTATTTCTGTTTAAAAACAGTGTTGATATATGACAAACTTTATCTCACTTTATATCCTTTACTTCTTTACAACAATAACATTTATATGTGTGAAACTTACCTTGCTTGCTCTCTTATGTACCTCTCAATTTGTATACATGATTTCAGTAAGAGAGAAGAAATTCACTAACAAGACATCAAAGAAAGGCAAATGCTGCATTTGCAATGAGAATAAAGTAAATGCAGTTTTATACAGGTATTAATTTATATGCTTTTAATAACTTTGTTAAATATATTTATTTCCACATGTATAACACTCATAATGTATCTACATTTCTTACAGATGTGGGCACATGTGTGCATGTTTCAAATGTGCAAGTGAGTTGCAATGGAAAAGTGGAAAATGTCCAATATGCCAAGTTGAAATAATAGATGTTGTTCAAGTATATACTAACACATAATTTTCATATAGAGGATTAAGTCCTCAAATTTGGTAAATTGAAAAGAAGTCAATTTATGATTTTCTATTAAACTATAGTCCTTTTAATTGAGAGAGTATGTTAACTTCTTGTTCCACTATCTCTCCAACTTATCCTTACTTCTCTCTAAATTCAAATCTTGTTTTTATCCAGCCATCAACTTTTTTTTTAGTTTCAAAGATCTTTTTCTTCCTGACCAATACTTTTTAGATTCTCAGTGGATTTGAAGAAAGTTGTGTTGTGCAATATTACTAGAATGATGAAAGTATGACTTCTCCTATAACATATAACATGTATCATATGTAATTGGTGTTTTTCCAAAGGAGAAATATATGAGAATTTTGTGTACGTTGATTTTGGTTTAGAGACACTTTTCATAGAACTTGAAAATAATTTATATAGCCTGGTATCAGTTTGTAGAAATAAATTAGGCCAAACAAACATTCTTATCATGATATTAAAGTCAATCGATCGGATCATAGACCGACTATCTTTTATATCCACGCACCAAACTCAAAAAGAATGTTGGACTTGAATATTGGAAAGATCACAAATCCACATTAGTTAGTCATAGAGTTTGAACATAATTTATATAAAATGTCACTCCTCACTTTACAAGTCAATTTTATAGGGAATAATTAGATCAAATTCTAATTCTATGGACTTTAAAGTTTTATAAAAATCTATGCTATTAAAATTTAGGTTTAAATGCATTTTTGGTCGGACGTTTTAAATAATTGGTCCCCGTATTACAAAATCAACTATTTTTGTCCCTTAATTTTAATTGGGTTTGGATTTGCATGACCCCCTATCCAATTTTGCTTATGCATCAATTCATTAATGGCATGACAGATACTATTTGGATTCATGTCAGCAATCCATTATATTTTAACATCCACATGGATATTTTGTTTTAGAAAATATTAAAAACTTGTTTTAAAATTAAAAAACAAATTATAAAATCAGAAATTGAAATTCATCAATGCAATTTCTTCGTTCTTCAGATTGAAAAATCCTAATCCCCTTTTGACAACCCTTAATCTCCCGATCACCTTCATCATTCAAGTGTGCGTTTTGTACAAAACGAATTTGTGAACTTGTGTTTTAGAGGTGAGGTTTGACGAAGATGAAGAACTCTGGAAGTCAAAAGGAGAGAAATAAAATGGTTAAATACTGTATAAGGTATGCATTGTTGTCCTTGTGGTCCCATTAGTTTAGTTTTGTTAAAGTATTGTTGTAATCCTTGGTGTTAGTTTATGTTTGTTTGATTCCATATTTGTCAAAAAAAATTCAGGCCATTTAAGACCAGGGCCGACCCAATTATATCGGAGGCCCCGTTCTAATTATAAAAATGGGCCCATTTTTTTTTAAAACACAATTATAATAATTAAAAAAATATATATTAAAATATTAAAAATAAATTTAATTATAATTATTTTGAGTTTTGATCAATCTTGATTTTTGTCTGTATTGAGTTTTTATCATAACATTTTCTTTTATTATTGAATTTTTTTAATAATATTTTATTTATTTTTATTAATATTTATGAAAAAAAATTGAAAATTTCAAAAATTTGGGCCCTTTAATATTTGGGGTCATGTGCTGCAGCACATGATGCACATGCAGAGGGTCAACCCTGTTTAAGACTAATAAGATTAGGTTGAGAATACATCATAGGGGGAAATTAGTTGAGACCCCTGGAAAGTGGTATGTAAAACTAGAGTTGATATGTTGATTATATGTCTTACATGGAATTAGAGGATATGATTAAGAGTGAGGGTTATGTAAATATAAAGTGCTTGTGGTATTGGAACCCTGCATATAGTTTTTATCGCGATCTTAGACCCTTGAGCAATGATCAGGATGTATTGTAATTTTCAAAAGATGTTATTGGCTATGATGTAATAGATGTGTATGTGAAGCATAATGTGGGGACTCATGCGATTATTGATGATAGTGAAGTAGATGTTGAAGATGATGTACAATGCACTGGGTTTAAAAGTGCAGATGTTGTTGAGGAAGTCATTATTGATCCTAATGGTGTTCTAAAGAAGTCACTACCGATCCTAATGGTGTTGTTGAAGAAGTCACTATTGATCTTAATGGTGTTGCTGAAGAAGTCACTATTGATCCTAATGTTGTTGTAGAAGAATTTACTACTGATGTTAACAATGAAACTGGGTAAGAAGGTATTAATGAAGATTATGTTGCAAGTGAGGGTAATTTTGAGGATGGTGAGTTTAAATTTAGTGAAGAATATGAGGAGAGTGAGATGGAATGGACTAAGGTACTTCCCCAAAAGACTTTAGGTGAGGTTTCTAGCTGGCAAAATAAGAAAGATCAGATTGAGATGGTTCATGATGAGAGTGAGGATTCAAACCATTTATATACACCTCTAGGGAGTGATGGTGAGGATGAGAGAATGAAGTACCCTACCTACAAGTCTGGTCAAGGAATGAAGTTTCAGCTAAGGATGATGTTTACTAATAAAGAAATGATAAGGGATGATGTCAAGGACTATGGCATGGAAAATCAGAAGAATGTATTCATTAAGAAGAATGATTCCGAAAGGATTATGGTTAAATGCACTCATGATTGTAAGTTCTATATGAGATTTAGCAAAAGGGTTGACAACCAGTTTTGCCAAGTTGTGACTTTAATTGAAGATCATACATGCCATGGGACTGCTGATAACAGGAGTGCAAAGACAAAGTGACTTGCCAACAAGTTTGCAAGCATACTTAGACATAGTCCTCATATGAAACCATCATGTCTCGGAGCTGAAGTTGTTGAGAGATGGGGAGTGAAACTATCACATGATCAGGCATATAGGGCCAAGAGGAAGGCAATGAAGTTAGTTCAAGGGGATTATATTGAGCAATTCACTTATTTGAGAAGTTATGGACAAGAGTTATTGAAACCAAATCCTAATAGTACTGTTGTAATACAATGTGCTAATAGTGATGACAACCATGTGTTTGAAAGAATTTATGTATGTTTAAAGGCTTGAAAGGCAGGGTTTGCAAAGACATGCATGCCTCTTATTGGGTTGGATGCATGTTTCTTAAAAGGGGATTATGGTGGACAATTAATGGCAGCAGTAGGGAGGGATGGCAATAACCAAAACTTTCCAATTTCATATGATGTAGTTGAAGCTGAAACAAAAGATTCATGGAAATGGTTTTTAGACCTTCTTCTGCATGATTTGTAAGGATACAGTCAGAGGTCATATGCATTTGTATCAAATCGGCAAAAGGTAAAGCATTTATACTTATACTTATGTATTTACTTGTTTACATATTATGCATTTACTTGTTTACATGTGATAGAGACTAGTTCCAGTTGTTCAAGGCATCAGTGCCAACATAGAATCCAGATTATGTGTAAAGCACTTATATGGAAATTGGAAGAAGAAACACTTTGGGTTGGAATTAAAGGAAGTACGGTGGGCAGCTGCTAGGGCAACAACATTTCCAACATGGGAAAGGGCAACACAGAGGATGAATGCAATAAAAGAGGGTGCATGGAAAGATATGTTAGATGTCCCTGCTTGCCATTGGAGCATATCACACTTCAGAACATATTTAAAGTGTGACTTACAAGTGAACAACATGTGTGAAGCATTCAATATGTAAATATTTGAGCATATGGAGAAGCCTATTATCACTCTATTAGGAGGCATCAAACATTACATCACCAAGAGGATGACAAGTCAGAAGGAGTTGTTGCATGGCTACACTAGATCCATATGTCCTAAAATTCAGCTGGTTATTAAGAAGAATAAGAAGCAATCACAAGGGTGGAGTCCCACATGGCATGGTGATGATGACCTATCAATATTTGGTGTCACCAATGGCATTAAAACTTATTGTGTTGATCTGAAAAAGGAAACTTGCTCATGCAGAAAGTGAAACTTGTCTGCTATACCTTGTTGTCATGTAATTGCCTGCATATGGAACATTAAGAAACAACCTGAGAATTATGTTGCTGGATGTTATAGGTATGGCTGAGTTGCATGTAAACTTGGTATGTTTTGTTTATGTATACTTGGTTTGGTTTGTTTTTGTAAACTTGGTCTGTTTTGTTTATGGACATTTGCTCTGTTTTGTTTAGGAAATCTACATTTATGGACACTTACTCAAACATTGTGTATCCAACTGATGGACCACAATTGTTGCCTATAGATGATCTGAATACAATGGCACCACCACTGATGAAGAGAGCCATAGGCAGACCAAAAAAATAGAGGAATAAGACGAATGATGAACCTAGAAATCCCCACATACTACCAAGGAGATTTTCAATTGTCACGTGTGCAAAATGTGGTGCTATGAGACATAATAAGAGGAGTTGTAAAGGCAAAAAGGCAACTGACAGGGCAATTCCAAAGGATGGTAATAAGTCAAAGAAGACTAAGAAAATGAAAGGTGGAAAGGGAACAAAAAATTCCAAAGAAAAGCAAACAAAAATTGCTCAAAGTTCACAAGCTCCTCAACCTACTCAAGAATAGTTTCATTATGACTTAAGTAGTTTATGACTTATTTTGGTTGTATTGTATGGTTGTATTTATGACTTAAGTAGTTTATGACTGTAGTTTATGGCTTAAGCAGTTTCATTTTGACTCAAGTAGTGTCTTGGGTTTTATTTTAGATGTTCAAATATTAATGTTCAAACAAGATCAATGTTAAGTATATTAGTTGTATTTTTAGTTACAAATTGCAGTCCAAATTATATGTACAATCTATGCATAGCAGTATGCATTACAAATTTCAGTTCAAATTATATCAGAGTGACAAATGAGTAATAGCGGTATGCATTATATCAGACGATATAACTAGTAATAGCAGTATACATTATATTAGAGTGAAACATTATAGATCCAACATATAACAGAGTGACAAAACTAGTAATAGCAGTATGCATTATATCTGACAACATAACAACATAAGCATTGTATCAGACAACATAAGAACATAACCAATATTTTCATTCAAATTATATTACAATCCATCTTACAATATTATATCAGACAACATAAGAACATAACCTAGAACCTAATCAACCTACAACATATTGAATCTATGTTGTCCCAACAAATGCAAACAACATAACAAACAACATCCAATTTATCTTCAACTGTTTCTTCAACATCTTCACTTTCATCTTCAATTCTTTCTCTTTTGCTTTGTAAGATTTAACCATTGCCTTCTCTTCATTTATGTTCTTTAATAATGCAAAGATTAACTCTTTTTCCCTAGGATTCATATCCTCATCCAACCAAACAAAGTGACTACATTTCTTGTAACCTTGAATTTGTAAGCATCAATGGAGATGAAGTTGAATAAATCACATCCAATACCAAAGCATTAACATTGAATCTGTAAACATCAATGGATAAACTAATACATACCTTATACATCTCACATCCATAGAAACGACGATTTGGTTAGCATATGTCCATGTCGTCATCAATGGAGCATTCATACCACACTTGCATATGTAACACCCTTCTACCCCAAACGACATATTTAAATATATTATCAGAGTACAACATGTAGAAGAGTTTACATTTCTTAAAACACAACACTTATCGCATCACAACATAAATCATATTATTTATTTTATTTAAAACTTCGCAGCGGACAACAACATAAATATTATAAAAATGTTTCAACATTATCTCAACAAATTAGTCATCATAAACAACGTAAATAATAATAATAATTTAGCTATCGAATCCCATAGTCCCCGGTGTCACATGACCAGAGCATTTGACTCGACTCTGTAGAATAACTCTACACTTATTCTTCGAACCTCAACAATAGCTACTCCACTTTATCTGCACATTGCTCATCATAGATGAACATAAACACATGCAGAAGGGGTGAGAATTACATTATTAAATAATAATATAACGACAGAAATATAAACATAAATATATTTCACATATGCCAACGCAATTCATCATAATCCATAAACTCATGAACATCAACAACACAACACATCAAATGCAATGCACGCACCCATGCATGACTCAACACGACTCGGTATACCCATTTTGTGACCAACTACAGGATCACCACTCCCAGATTCATCACCATAGAATCCGAGTTCCCCGTAAGGAACCAAGCCTCTCAACAAGCCCGGAGTCAACAACATCATTGGAACTCAGTCCGTTCATCACTAGGCATCGGCCTTTCATGAATGCATTCACACCAAGCATTCATCATAATCAACATAGCAACAACATCATCATATAGTCATGTTATCATCATCATTAACGCATTCTATCATAAGAGCATATCACATCATGCTACATAATCAAACACAGTATTATCGCACTCTACTAATATCTATACCACTCAAAGCAACGGGAATTGATCCCTCGTATACTATGCATCAGCTAAGTTACCTCGCTCAGCCTAAACAACCGAAACTGCACAACAACAGCTAGGAAAGACCACAAGTCTGCCCATACGCGTATTGCCCATGCTCATACGCGTATTGCCCACGCCTGGCCAAATCCATACGCGTATTGGCCATTCCCATACGCGTATGCTACGCGTATCACTTCCACATACGCGTACCACCATAGACCATTTCACGTTCAAAATTCCATCTCTTTCACTCATACGCGTATGGCATACACCATACGCGTACCACTCCAGGAATACGCGTATCACACGCGTATGGCGCGTACCAGCGCCAAAACCCCTTTTTCTAAGCCATCCCATACGCGTATTGCCTAGTACCATACGCGTATGACCAGAATCCAGTTTTCCAGATCTGCTATGGGTTTTCTCTGCTACGAACCTGTCCAATTCAACCGTTCACAGTCCCAATTTCACACAAAATCACTCATATCATCTAACACGAATCATTCCCCTATTCGATTTTACAAATCCTAACATCATTACATAAAATCTCTACGAATTCCTTCGATTAAAATCCCAATTTCGTTTACCCAATATTTCACCATTTTCAGCATATTATTGTTTAATAAGGTTCAGACCCCTTACCTCTTTGGATTGAAGGAAGCTCCGAGAAATCTTTGGCCTTTTCCTCTTCCTTCTCTTTCTCTTCAGCGTTTTCCTTTTCCTCTGACTCTGAGACACAATACGTGAAAACCAACTCTGAGTTCTCCTTTGGACCTTTTTCTTTCCAATTTCCACTTTTACCCTTCCACTCTTCATATTCCACTTATTTTATTATTTAATTATTATTAAAATAAATAACACTTATAATAATAATAATAATAATAATAATAATAATAATTCCCAATATTATTTAATAATTCCTTTTTACCTTCAAATAATCATATTAAATAATATTTAAATTATTCTAACGATAATCGGGGTGTTACAACTCTCCCCCACTAAAAGAGTTTTCGTCCTCGAAAACATACCTCAAGCAAATAGAGCCGGATACGACTCCTTCATCTGATCTTCACGCTCCCAAGTCAAGCTCTCACCAGCTGGACCTCCCCAAACAACTTTCACTAGAGCAATCTTCTTACCTCTCAGGGTCTTCTCTTCTCGGTCATCTATCCGAATTGGCAATACCTCAACGGTCAAATTATCCCTCACCTGGATATCATCCAACTGAACAACATGCGAAGGATCCGCAATATATTTTCTCAACTGAGATACATGAAACACATCATGCAGATTAGAAAGCGACGGCGGTAAAGCTATCCGATATGCCACTTCTCCAACCCTCTTCAAAATCTGATACGGACCCACAAACCTCGGAGTAAGCTTTTTAGACTTTAAAGCTCTACCTACACCTGTCGTCGGAGTAACTCTCAAGAACACATGATCTCCCTCTTGGAACTCAAGTGCCTTTCTCCTATTATCATGATAACTCTTCTGACGACTCTGAGAAATCTTCATCTTCTCCTGAATCATCTTAACCTTTTCAGTCGTCTGCTGCACAATCTCAGGTCCGAGTACAACACTCTCACCTGATTCATACCAACACAATGGAGTTCTACACCTCCTACCATACAATGCTTCATATGGAGCCATACCGATACTAGCATGAAAACTATTATTATAAGTAAACTCCACCAACGGCAAATAACTATCCCAAGAACCACCCTGCTCCAACACACAAGCCCTCAACAAATCCTCCAAGGATTGGATAGTTCTTTCAGTCTGACCATCAGTCTGAGGATGATAAGCTGAACTCAACCTCAACTTAGTCCCCAACGCTTTCTGCAAACTTTCCCAAAATCTAGAAGTAAATCTGGGATCTCTATCAGACACAATACTGGATGGAATACCGTGCAGCCTCACTATCTCTTCGATATACAACTCCGCCAACTTCTCTAAAGAGTGATTAATCTTCATCGGCAAGAAATGCGCCGACTTAGTCAATCGATCCACAATCACCCAAATAGAATCATTACCTTTCACCGTCCTCGGCAATCCCGTCACAAAATCCATGGAAATGCTATCCCACTTCCATTCAGGAATCCTCAAAGGTTGCATCATACCTGCCGGTTTCTGATGTTCAATCTTTGACTTCTGACAAGTCAAACAGGCATACACAAACTTAGCAACATCTCTTTTCATACCAGCCCACCAAAACAACTTCTTCAAATCTTGATACATTTTAGTTGCACCTGGATGGATACTCAATCCACTCCTATGGCCCTCTTCAAGAATACTCTTTTTCAATTCAGACACCTCAGGAACACAAACTCTACCTTTAAATCGCAGTATGCCATTCTCATCAATCTCAAAATTACCACCATTACCCTGGTTAACCATAGTAATATGATCAACTAGAGCGACATCAACTTGCTGACCATTCCGAATATCTTCCAGAATTCCACTAGTCAACTTCAGCATACCCAACTTTACACTATCAGCGGAAACTTCACAACCCAAACTCATATCACGGAACTGTTCAATTAACTCAAGTTCCCGAACCATCATCATAGACATATGTAGAGACTTCCTACTCAACGCATCCGCAACTACATTAGCCTTACCGGGATGATAACTCAATTCGAAGTCAAAATCCTTCAGTAATTCTAACCACCTTCTCTGCCTCATATTTAACTCTTTTTGATCAAACAGATACTTCAGACTCTTGTGATCACTGAACACTTCGAATCTGGAACCATACAGATAATGCCTCCACATTTTCAACACAAATACAACAGCTGCAAGTTCTAGATCATGCGTAGGATAATTCCTCTCATGAACTCTCAACTGTCTAGAAGCATAAGCCACAACTTTACCATTCTGCATCAAAACACCACCAAGACCCATCAACGAAGCATCACAATAAACAACGAAGGACTCACCAGGATTAGGCAAGATCAACACTGGAGCACTGGTCAACCGCCTCTTCAACTCAACAAAACTGGCTTCACAAGCTGCATCCCACACATACACTTGACCCTTCTTAGTCAACTGCGTCAACGGCAATGCCAACTTAGAGAAGCCCTCAATAAATCTGCGATAATAACCAGCTAACCCCAGAAAACTGCGTATCTCAGTAGCAGACTTCGGAGTCTCCCACTGTAATACAGCATCCACTTTAGCAGGATCAACAGAAATTCCACCACTCGAAATCACATGGCCAAGGAAACTCACTTCCTTCAACCAGAACTCACATTTAGATAACTTTGCATATAATTTCTTTTCCCTTAACACCTGCAAAACAATTCTCAGATGTCCTGTATGCTCTTCTCCCGTCTTAGAATATATCAATATGTCATCTATGAACACCACAACAAAATTATCAAGGTACGGATGAAATATACGATTCATATATTCCATAAACACACCGAACGGCATCACAGTGTATTCATAATGACCATACCTCGTACGGAAAGCAGTCTTCGCAATATCATCTGACTTCACTCGGATCTGATGATAACCCGACCGCAAATCAATCTTACTGAAAACATGAGCTCCAACCAACTGGTCCATCAAATCATCAATCCTCGGCAATGGATACCGATTCTTGATAGTCACCTTATTTAACTGCCGATAATCGACACACAACCTCATCGTACCTTCTTTCTTCTTCACTAACAATACTGGTGCACCCCAAGGAGAAACACTTGGACGCACAAACTTCTTTTCAAGCAATTCTTCAAGTTGCTTCTTCAATTCAACTAATTCAGTTGCCGACATTCTATAAGGAGACATCGACACCGGACTCGTACCTGGTACTAAGTCAATGGTAAATTCGACTTCACGTTCTAGAGGTAAATCACTTACATCCTCCGGGAACACATCCTGAAATTCACAAACGACAGGCAAATCTACACTCACCACTTTCTTATCCGCTTGCAGAGACGCAAATAAAGCGAATATCTGAGCTTCATCTTTCACAAAATCCCCCACCTGCCTAGCAGATAGAAATCTTGCCTCATCATTCTCACCAACTTCAGAAAATCGCACTGTCTTCCTATAGCAGTTGATAAACACGCCATAGAATTCTAGCCAATTCATTCCCAGAATAATATCGATTTGGTGCAAGGGTAAGCACACCAAATCCACCACGAACTCTCTCTCGAAGATCGTCAATTGACAACCTCGACAGACAACAGAAGTCTTCACAGAACCATTAGCAGGAGTATCTATCACCATACTTCCGCCTAGGGACGACATAATCATACCAATCCTGGTCGCACACTCATACGAAATAAACGAATGAGTAGCACCAGTGTCAACAATAGCAAGCAATTCAACATTATTAATCAAGCAAGTACCTTTAATCAGATTATCTTCTTTAGGAGTTTCAGTCCCACTCAGAGCAAACACCCTACCAGTAGTATGAGCTGCAGTAGCCGCCTTCTTCGGTTTCGAGCACTGCGAACTGATATGGCCTTTCTCGCCACAATTAAAACATGTCGGACCAGCATCCTTACATTCCGTAACTCTATGACCAGTCTGACCGCATCGGAAACATCTCAGCACTTTCTTGGTACAGCTATCAGCACGGTGGCCTGGCTCGCCACACTTGAAACATTTACCAGCTATGAAAGATCCTCCCCCACTTGGCTTCTTCTCATCTACCACTTTCTGTTTACCTTTACCATTCGGAGATGCATAAGGACTACCACGATCCTTATTCTTCTTCTCACTAAGACTCTTGTAATGAGCAGTCCTAGCCTTGCTATCTTCATCAAATATCCTGCACTTGTTAACCAATGTAGGAAACCTACGAATCTCCTGGTAACCAATGCCTTGTTTGATCTCGGGACGCAACCCGTTCTCAAACTTGACACACTTGGATCCCTCAGCATCAGCATTATTGTAGTGAGGACAATACTGCACCAGCTCTTCAAACTTCGAAGCGTAATCAGCAACAGACATGTTACCCTGCTTCAGTTCTAGAAATTCCATCTCCTTCTTACATCGCACATCAGCAGGAAAATATTTCTCCAGAAAGGCCGTCTTGAACCTTTCCCAAGTCATCTCAGCACCTGGTACTTCAATCCTCTGACGAGTGTTATCCCACCAGTGTTCAGCCTCTTCAGATAACATATGCGTACCAAACTGCACCTTCTGTGCTTCAGTACACGTCATCACCCGGAAAATCTTCTCAATTTCCCTCAGCCAAATCTGAGCACCATCTGGATCATAGCGCCCCTTGAATGTAGGAGGGTTATTCTTCAGAAACCTTCCCAAATTCCTAAACTCGTCGACCGGCGGATTCTGCTGCGCCTGCATAGCCTGCGCCATAGCCGTCAGAGCCTCAGCAATCGCACGGTCATTTTCTCCAGCCATACTCTGCACAACACAACCACAACCGTTAAATATCAACAGTGTCATTTACACTAATCGACCAACAGGGAAAACCTCACATTATGACTCGACTGGACTGACCATGCTCTGATACCACTAATGTAACACCCTTCTACCCCAAACGACATATTTAAATATATTATCAGAGTACAACATGTAGAAGAGTTTACATTTCTTAAAACACAACACTTATCGCATCACAACATAAATCATATTATTTATTTTATTTAAAACTTCGCAGCGGACAACAACATAAATATTATAAAAATGTTTCAACATTATCTCAACAAATTAGTCATCATAAACAACGTAAATAATAATAATAATTTAGCTATCGAATCCCATAGTCCCCGGTGTCACATGACCAGAGCATTTGACTCGACTCTGTAGAATAACTCTACACTTATTCTTCGAACCTCAACAATAGCTACTCCACTTTATCTGCACATTGCTCATCATAGATGAACATAAACACATGCAGAAGGGGTGAGAATTACATTATTAAATAATAATATAACGACAGAAATATAAACATAAATATATTTCACATATGCCAACGCAATTCATCATAATCCATAAACTCATGAACATCAACAACACAACACATCAAATGCAATGCACGCACCCATGCATGACTCAACACGACTCGGTATACCCATTTTGTGACCAACTACAGGATCACCACTCCCAGATTCATCACCATAGAATCCGAGTTCCCCGTAAGGAACCAAGCCTCTCAACAAGCCCGGAGTCAACAACATCATTGGAACTCAGTCCGTTCATCACTAGGCATCGGCCTTTCATGAATGCATTCACACCAAGCATTCATCATAATCAACATAGCAACAACATCATCATATAGTCATGTTATCATCATCATTAACGCATTCTATCATAAGAGCATATCACATCATGCTACATAATCAAACACAGTATTATCGCACTCTACTAATATCTATACCACTCAAAGCAACGGGAATTGATCCCTCGTATACTATGCATCAGCTAAGTTACCTCGCTCAGCCTAAACAACCGAAACTGCACAACAACAGCTAGGAAAGACCACAAGTCTGCCCATACGCGTATTGCCCATGCTCATACGCGTATTGCCCACGCCTGGCCAAATCCATACGCGTATTGGCCATTCCCATACGCGTATGCTACGCGTATCACTTCCCCATACGCGTACCACCAGAGACCATTTCACGTTCAAAATTCCATCTCTTTCACTCATACGCGTATGGCATACACCATACGCGTACCACTCCAGGAATACGCGTATCACACGCGTATGGCGCGTACCAGCGCCAAAACCCCTTTTCTAAGCCATCCCATACGCGTATTGCCTAGTACCATACGCGTATGACCAGAATCCAGTTTTCCAGATCTGCTATGGGTTTTCTCTGCTACGAACCTGTCCAATTCAACCGTTCACAGTCCCAATTTCACACAAAATCACTCATATCATCTAACACGAATCATTCCCCTATTCGATTTTACAAATCCTAACATCATTACATAAAATCTCTACGAATTCCTTCGATTAAAATCCCAATTTCGTTTACCCAATATTTCACCATTTTCAGCATATTATTGTTTAATAAGGTTCAGACCCCTTACCTCTTTGGATTGAAGGAAGCTCCGAGAAATCTTTGGCCTTTTCCTCTTCCTTCTCTTTCTCTTCAGCGTTTTCCTTTTCCTCTGACTCTGAGACACAATACGTGAAAACCAACTCTGAGTTCTCCTTTGGACCTTTTTCTTTCCAATTTCCACTTTTACCCTTCCACTCTTCATATTCCACTTATTTTATTATTTAATTATTATTAAAATAAATAACACTTATAATAATAATAATAATAATAATAATTCCCAATATTATTTAATAATTCCTTTTTACCTTCAAATAATCATATTAAATAATATTTAAATTATTCTAACGATAATCGGGGTGTTACAGCATACGTACCTCGAACGATTATAGAATTTGCTTCCATGGCTATAGACAAACTGTTGCGACATCTTCAATAGAGACAGCGAGCTGAGATTTGAACACGATGGAGAGAAGAAGAAGATGAATTTCACGATGGATGAGAGAAGAAGAAAAATGAATGGAGAGAAGAAGAAGACATATTTCAAGATGAGAGAAGAAGAAGAACGAATGGAGAGAAGAAGAAGATGCATGTATGAATTTCAATTTCAGGATGGATGGATTTCAATTTCAGGATGGATGAATTTCAATTTCTGATTTTATAATTTGTTTTGTTATTTTAATTTTTTTAAAATGTTTTCTAAATTAAAATATGCATGTGAATATTATAATATAATGGTTTGCTGACATGAATCCAAATATTAACTACCACCTCATTAATGAATTGACACATAAGCAAAATTGGATAGGGACCATGCAAATTCAAACGCAATCAAAATTAAGGGATAAAAATAACTGATTTTGTAATAGGGAGACCAATTATTTAAAACGTTTAAACTAGGAGAACCAAAAGTGTGTTTAAGATTAAAATTTAAGGATGTCATTTAAAAAATATACCTAAAAATATATGTTTTATTAAAATTTTAATGTCAAAATATTACTTCTCTTAAATACAAAACTTTGTCACCCTTGATTCAATAATTTTATTATAATTATCAATTTTGGCAGCATATTTTATATTTTTTTTCTTAATTATAGGATGGAAAAAAATTGAGTTATTTTAATTTCTTTCTATATTTTATAGCTTATAGGTATTTCAGAAGTATATGCAAAAAAAAAATCAAAGGATGTTATATCTGTCGTCAAAGTTTTGAAAAACACATTTATGTCATTACTAGTTGAAATTACTGTACAAATAATAACATTGTAAATATGAGATATAATAATCCAAAAAAATGTGAACAACTATTAAAACCTTTTTTCCTACCAAATAGGATATAAAAGATATGTATAATTAATCATCAAGTCCCTTAATTTTATTTAATATTTTGATTTAGTCTCTAAATAAAAAGATATTATAAGTTAATTCCTTAATTTCATTTATATTATTCTATTTGATTTCTTCCACCAAATAAAAACTTCATATTTAATATGGTCTTATTAAATGTTTTGTAAGCTATACACGTCATATTCTCAATTCATATAAGTGATTATTCTTAATAATGTTAAAGTTGTGTTTGAGTCCCACATTATTTAAATTGTCGAAACATATTTATAGATTCAATAGTCTAAGAACCTAATAAATGTGAGACTCTAATATTTTAATATTAGAGTTGGGTTAAAGACAATAATGTAGGAATTAGACTCGGTCTCACACTAGTCGTGAAGGTGAGTGTTGAAATTATATTTATATTGTTAAAGTTATATTTAAATCTTACATTGTATAGGTTTTCAATCTTTTAGATATAAAAAAATGTGTTTGAGTAATCTTATCCTTTCGATTGTCTTATGAATGACATACAAAATGCTAAGGGCTTTCTCACCCTAAATATCTTGTATGTTATTTCCGTCATATTCAATTCGTAAAATGTCAGTCAGTTCTTTTTTTTAATTGATAACAACAATGAGGATTCTCAATTTTTCAAAAAGATGAGTTAGAGGTGACAATTTTTTCAAGGTTATATATGTTTTATGTTCCTACAAAACTATTGTTTGCTACTGTACTAACTAGGCCAAGGCCCAATCCTCATGAAAACAGACCATATAAATCTCAAGAACTAAGATATACTAGAAGATGAACATGTCATAAAGACACACGTGATGAGAGCTGACTGACTCTTATAGACTATTAAGTGACAAGAATTTGCATGATCTTCTGACATATGTCTTATGAGACAATTGTTCCTAAAGAAGATTATATGGTCTATAAACCCTGTAATACAACTATAAGTATATGGAATACCTCAAATTCAAACACATGTTAGTTTAAACTATAAACCTCACACATACAATTGTGAATGACTATATCAAAATGTTTGCAGGTGTACCTCCATCATTAGGCGTACACATGAAGGTTCGTCGTACCTGAGTTTGTTAACTCATCAACAACCATTGGAGAAAATATCTTCCTAGATTATTTGACTTCGTCTATGAGAAACTTCCTCATTGTTTCCACTTTAATTCCAACTTGATGGTGAATCCCAAATATAGATTAATCTTAAATTAACTCATTAACCACAATATCAATGTTTGTCTAAGGAACATTATGGCGACCATTCAGGGACAATCATAAGTTATCCCAAGGAATATAAATTATATGAGACAAACAAATAAAACTATCAAAATGGGCTACTCGGTCCTAAACGAACTGACCCTGGCTGGCCTCAAACTATTTAGGGCAGGGGCAAAAAAGTCTTATTGTAATATAGACTAAAATATTACTATCCGAGTTCGGACCTACACGAGCTTCGGGCTACCCAACCCTAAATGATATTTTTTAATACAAAAATTAAATTAATAATCCTATAATATACTATTTTGTATATAAAACATTTTTAAATACTATATTATTTTTTTATAAATAATACAATATGTTTTTAAATATAATACATGTCTAAATTGTATATAATAATACTTAAATATTTAACATAATAGAAACTACTATAATATGAGGAAATTGTGAAGTAAAATACATAATAGTTAAATGCAAATTCGATTATATTAATGCATTTAAAAGAGAAAGATTGAATAAAATAGAGATAAAATTTAGTGGGTTGAGGAAAATTAATGTGTTGTTTTGGAGTAAGATGTGTGTGTGTATGTGTGTGTGTGTGTGACCAGCCCATATGGACTAGCCCATTTTGACGGCTCTACGAACAAGTTAAAATAGTGAAAAGGAATACGATATGGTGGGTCGAGCAGAAAACGTAAACATCGTGTCGTCAAGGCCCAAAACCCCTAGACACAATCTACCTAAATCTTAAAACATATCAAGCAAAAAAGGCACTGAGAATGCTCTTGCCGCTACAAATAATGAGTCATTATGGGACTATAAAACTAACCACCATATTTAGTGGGACATTCAATCAATGAGACAATTCCCTCGCCATCGTGGGTTCCCCCTAGCGGCTCTACATGTCTTGGGAGAACCTACACACAAACACCCCAATGAAGGACATATTGTTGAGATATAACCACTTAGACATCACCCGTGTCATTAGGGGGGGGGGGGGGTTCTGACTCTGAGCAGACAACATGTTACTCCCTAAAGAGAAATTTGCAGGCAATATTACATCAATTGATAGACAAACGTCAAAGCTTGAGAAAAAGGAAGATCACATTGTCCTTTTACGATGATGATTTAATAAATAGAATATCAAACCCATTCCCCCTGTTGGTGAATGTCATTATGCCAGGTTTCAATGTTTGTTGTGTGCTAGTAGATCAGGGGATTACTATAAATATCATGTATGTTGATTTATTTGACACCATGAAACTCACTCGAAATATGTGACCCTACCACGATAGTTACCTCCAGGGTTTTGACGACTCTAGCCCACATACTTGGGGGTAAGTATAGCTATTAGTTACTGTAGCACCTCAAATTTGCACCTATCATTGTACATACATTTTCATGTTAGGTCATACCATATCATGATCCATTGCATAGCATTTGCATTGTCCCTCAGTTGCCTCAAGAGCAAGCAATCAAGAATTAGGTCAAACTAATCTCCTGATCAGTCAACCAAGCAAGCAAAGGAATTTCTCATTGAACCAAGGCCTTGGGGTTTGTCCAACAAGTTCACATGGCTTGGAGGTCTATTTGAAGTATTTTGGTCAAGGGTTGGAGACTTGGAGATCATCAGTTCATACACAGATAGTCAAAAACCCTAAAAAAGGTCAACAGTCAGTCAAGGCAGTGGATGGTGGTCATTCTTGTGGAATTTGGGCACCATGATCAATAATCAAGAGTTCATACAACTTGGGACATCATTTGAAGTCAAGTTCTCAAGGAATTAGGGTTTGGAAGTCATCAGTCAATGCATAATCAGTCAGAAACCCTAAAAGTCAACTGTTGGTCAACTGTCCATTTAATCAGTGATTGGATGATTGGAATTGGTTTGTGAGAGTTCATTCATGTCCAAATAGTCATCATACATCATGCCAAACACCATCATGGAAGAGATTGAAGCCAGATCAAAAATTTCCAAAAGAAGAAACTGGGCCTGTAACTGAAACCTGCCATAAATGGAAAGTCTTGATCCTCAAACCTACATTTTGATACAAGCCTCAAATGAATTTTTGCCCAACATGAAAGTTGAAGATCTTGTTCTCCCATTTCCAAAAAGTCCTAGAACTCTCAATTCCCATGTGTGGTTGGCAAGTTATGATCGAATCGATTTCAGAAAATCTTGAACTTCAAAGGGCCATATCTCTCAAACCGTTTGACCAATTTTGGTGGGGTTTTTTTCTACAAGTCACATTTGATCCCCTCTTTCCAAAAATATAAATTTCATGTGCCAAAACTTCACCAATCAAAATGGCATATTTTGACCTTTCTCATTTAAATGTAAGTTTGACCAAGAGTTGACTTTTTGATTTAAACATTTTTTCAACATTTGGCCAATTGGAACAGCTCATAAATGTCATTTAGAATGTGTTTGCAAAGTCAAAATATGCAGCACATGTGAATCATACTTGGTTGCTTGAATTGTAAGAAAGTTACAATTGCACCATGCTTGTCCTTGCATCCACCATGCCTTGCCTTGTACCTCAAAAGGACAGCAATTGTGCAGCAATTTTTCTGTCATGGTGAGCCTCACTTGCAGCCTAAAAACCAGTAGTACAAGAAGCCATGCCTTAAGTTGCTTAAATTTTGGAAGGAAAGGACATTGTCACCATGCTACCACATCTTGCAACCTTATTTGTACTGTCACAACATCCTGCAGCAAGAAAAAAACCTTGGCAATTGCTCAAAACCACACCTTGCTGTGCAATTCAAAAATAACCAATACCATGCCATGTACCAAGCAGCAGAATTCAGGCAATTTTTCTGTCATGGGAAAACAGTAACAGCATGGCTTTCCTTCTCTTTTTTCCTGTCATGAGCAACATACTGCAGCAGAAGGAAGCATGGCATTTTTGATGACACATCCATATTCATCATTGTGAAACAAGTAGCAAACCAACACAACCAACTGAACAGACCAAAAATTCACTCAATGCACCTTGCTGTTGCTTTTTGGAGCTGTCAAAAGACACCTTGCAAGCAGAATTGAATTTTTTTTGATGACTAGGAAAAACCAACTGAACAAAACCTCACTCTCTCTCAAATCCATTCTTGGCCATTTTCCAAAGTCCTTCCCAAAAAAAACTCCATATTTCCATGACCATGCTTGGCACTGCACCTAGCAGTCTTGTCCATTTTTCTGTCATACCACAAACCCTTGGCAGCACATAACCAACCAAGGATTCACTCAGGCAAAAGGCCTCACCTTGACATTTTCTCAAAGACTGCCTTACCAAAACAGCACAGAACAGAACAGCAAACGGCACTTGTTTTTTTTTCTGTCAACAAGAGCAGCAGCAGACCAAAAAAGAAACCCCTCTCACTTGCATTTCCAACTCTCAGTCCAAAAGCAACCTAACCTGGCCTTGGCTTGAGGCAATATTCTCCTTACCGTTTTTCTGTCAAAACCAAAACCAGGTGGCAGCCATCAAAACCAACAAAAAACCTTGGTTCACACATTTTTCACAAACACACTTCACTCTTGGCCATTCCATTTTTCTGTCAAGAAACCAAACTTGCATTTACCAAAGAAACTGTCAAAACTCACAAAGTGAACTAAGCATGGTTTGGACACAAAAAACCTCACTTGCTGCCATGAAGTAGCAGCAGACCAACCATCGAACCAACTCACTCATGCTAAAATCCTCACTCTCTCTCATTGGACATTCTCTTTTCAAAATGGCCAATGCTGTCAAAAAGAGCAAGCAGCACAAGACAGCAGGGGTTATATTTGTTTCCTGTCATGTGAAACATTACTAGGAGCAAAAAAACCAAAAATCTCACACTCCCTCAAAACATCACCTTGCTGTTGCATTTCAAAAACACAAGCCAACATACACAGCAGAACCAACCTGCTTCAAATCATTCTCCAAAAACCACATCTTGGCATTTTTGCAAGTTCAGTCCAAAAACACAAAAGATCAAGCTTGGCCTTGCCAAATTAACTTCACATCCATGGACCTCACTTGCATTTACCAAAAGAAACCTGTCAAAACAGAAAAGAACCAAACTTGAGCCTTGCATTTGTGTGTCCAAACCCTACTAGCCACCATCCCACTGCAGACAAAAACAATTTCACTCACTCTCAAAGTCTGACCTGGCTATTTGCATTTTTCAAGAAAAACCTGTCAAACTCAAAAACCACAAGAAATCTGCCAAACAACAGATGAACCACCTGCACATACATACCCTCCTGCATTTCCTGTCATGAAAAGGCTGCTAGCAGCATACCACCATACTACAGCAGAAAATTGAATTCATCTTACCCTCACCTTGTTAGTTGGCATTGGAAACTTTCTGTCAGAAAGAAGACACAAAAAGCACTAAACATTGCCTTGTGCCAAAAGCAACCATGACAGTATTTTCATTCATTTTTTCTGTCTTGGACAGGACCAAACATATAGGACATCACTCATCCAATAGGTGATTGACCCTACTTTTGCCATTGCCAAAAAAGCTGTCAAGAGAGAAGCGTGGCAAAGGTAAAAGAGCAGACCTTGTGCATTTTCTGCCCAGACCTTGTCCACCACAACCAACTCAGACCTGGCCTTGCCACAACCACATAACAGCATTCACTAACCCTGCTATCTTGGCATCTCACTCTTTCTTGTCCAAAGCTTCAAAATAGCCAAAACTCTGCTTGGCCAACCAACAGTAACCTTGTTCACCAATTGTTCATCATGGAACAGCAGCCAACCTAACCATAACAAATCAAAAAAAACTTCATACACTCTCTCAGACCTCAAACTTTCTGTCCAAAATACCAAGAAACAAAACACTGCCAAACCCTGCAGCAACCTAGCAGCCTTCATTTGCCACTGTCAAATCCTGCAGCATCAAAAGGCCAATATCCAACAGCAAGAAAAACTTGGTTGTGCACTCATTCACTCAAAAAATGATACCTTGACTCTTTTCATTTCCAGTCCAAAACACAAACCCTGCTAGCCCACAATACCAACCAACTTCACATCCACACACATTTCACTTGTTGCATTTCAAAGAGAAGTCTGTCACAACTCAATGAAACAAAACCAAGCCTTGCATTGATGCTTCACCATCCATTCCTCATTTTGTAAACCAGAATTGCAGCCATCATACAGAGAAAAACACACTGCACACATCAGTTCATTCTCTCCAAAAACACATTTTGCATTTCTCCAAACCAGTCAAGAAATTCTCATAGGACCAAAACTTGGCCTTGCATAAAACATCACCAAAACAACATTGGGGACCTGTTGCAGCCATTTCCCTTCATCTGTAAAGCCTCACAACACTGCTATTTTCAAGGGAGCATGGCCATGGCAGAGTTTGTTTAAGTTCTTTCCAAGTTGTTGCAAGCCAAACTATCTTCACCAACCATCATTTGAAGGACAATAGTGCATCTGTTTCAGGCTAAAAGACCACAACAACACTATTCCTCTTTCTGCTTCAAAAATAGGTGAGTTTTCGACCTCAACCTTTTCAAAAATCATGATGTACATCTTATAGGTCTTTTCACCCTGATCACACTGAGCTTTAAATGTTTGAAAATGGTTTGATATTTTGCAAGTTATATCATTTTGAAGTTTGGTGTTAAGATTTGTTTTAGTTCGATTCATGAGCATGTTGTTGTTTTAATGAAAATCAAGGCCAGATTCATGTTGTATGTTGTTTGATGATTACAATGGTATGCTCAATTGCAATTTCTGGAGAACTTTGAAAATCACGATTTGGGATGGTAGTGAACAGTGAAACCCTAAGCCAATTTTCCAGATTTTCTTCTGTTTCATGCGTGCATAGCCAACCACCAATAGGAACATTTCGTTCCTTGGCCCAAAACGGCGTCGTTCCGTTTAATGAGTTTCATATTTACAGCTTTGCCATTTTCGTTTCAATTATCCAATTAATTCATTTTTATTTCTCATTTTTTATTTCACTTGGTATGTCTCACTTACAAAAATCATAACTTGTCCAATTTTAACCCAATTTGAATGGGATTTTTTGTGTTGTGTTCATCATGATCTCTACCTTTTTATCATTATTTTTCCAGAATTTTTGGATGAGTGGTTTTTAAATGGTGCTAGGGTTTGTGACACGTGACCAAATTTTGTACATCTTGCCAAAACATTTGTGAAATGATGATACTTTATCCAATGGCTCCCAAATTTTTTGTGCCTAAACTAGACACATTCATGGTGATTTTGGTATAAAGTTTGTGAGTTTATCATTTGTGGTTTGTGAGATATGATTTTTTGAATTAGGGTGTGACAATTTGTGTCACACCATTGATGACCAACTTCATGATTTTTATTGCTATGCTTCTTGACCTCCAAATGGATTGAAATTTTGCATGAGCCTACTCTTGTATGTCTAGTTGACTTGTGAATTTCCTTGGATTTAATTTAACTATTTTCCATTTGTTTGAGATTTTCCTTCCCTGCCTAGACAAATGTTTCCCTTGTGTGACACATGTTCCCATTTCATTTGTGAAATTCTCATACTTTATTAGATGGACATGAAATTTTGCATGAGATAACTAGACATCCTCATATTTACCATGGTTTTGATCCCATTCATTTATCATACACCATTCTTGACTTATGATTTTTCTAAGTTGATGCATGTTTGGTTAACTTCTTTGGGCATGTTCAAAATTGCTTTGACTTTCTGATTTTCATTGACTGCCTTCCACTTGTCCAAATGGGATGAAATTTGACATGCTTACCATGCTGTGTGTTAGGTTTGATCATGATTTATTTGGTGATTTTTGGAAAATGTTTAGATTGCTTTTGAGTTAAGTCTTTCTGTTGACTTCTATGAGCTTCTGTTTGCCATGTTTTGACCTAATTGGTTCATGAAATGATGATGGTGTTTGATATGGATGTGGATCCAATTGGTTGTGCTTCCTAATTGTTTGAACATGATTTTGGATGCTTGACCCTTGCTGTCTTGACTTTCTTAATCTCTTTTGACCCTAGGCTTGCCCTAGTGGTCCTGTTACTCACCTTTGAGTTTGTGTTTTCAGGTTGACCATCAAATGGCCATTGAGGCCAATTCTTTTGACTGAGCTTGCTTGAATATTGTTGTCTAACCTTTTTGTTTTGTAGGTGGCTTGGCTCACATGCCTTAAGCCTTGTGCCTTGCACATCCATGTGCCTCCAATTAACTGTTGGTGTCGGTTTCTGTTTGTTTTGTTTGAAGTTGTATACTAACGTCTGCTTGACTGTTTCAGGTGCTTTAGTTGCTTTTAGTTCCTTGTGAACTTTTGCTTTGCTTTGCTTGTATAAGCAATTTGCATTGAGGTATGTCTCTTTGTCTTCATGTAGTCTGGAAGACCTGGCCTGTTACTTGGCCAGGCAACTGTCTGAAGTCCTCCTTAAGAGGCAATGTTTGTGGATGTTTAACTTTGTCCTTGCATAGAGTCAAAGACCTCAATGAGGCAATTGGTGGAAGGTAGGGATATGCAATCTATCCCCCATTATTCAGTGTGTCATCCGCTTTGCTCACACCACTGTGTTGATGCATTGCAGATACAAACCCAAGATCTTGTGCAATTGCACAGTTGAGTCAGTATCAAATGTGTAGAAGGGTTCCCACTTTCTGAACCCACACATTCTTGTCTTGAGCTCTCCCAGGCCAGGGATAAGAGCTGTGAGGTCTCATCCTCACTTCATCCTTTCATCCGCTTCACCTTAGCCCCTCAATGGCAAGGTTAAGAGCAACATTCACCCAGTTCCAGAGGTTTGTTTGTCGAGGTTGATATGACCCCTTGACTAAAACCTAACCCTTGTTTGAGCCACTTGTTTGTGTATAGCGTGTGCTATCTGTGCTTGTAGGATTGTTTGACTTGCTTCCTGTGCAAGATAGGATTGTTTGACTTGCTTCCTGTGCAAGTTAGGATTAGTTTAGACTTGCTTCCTGTGCAAGTTAGGTTTTGCTTGGCTTGCTTCCTGTGCAAGTTAGGTTTTGCTTGGCTTGCTTCCTGTGCAAGTTAAGTGTGTGTGTGGCTTGCTTCCTGTGCAAGTCATGTCTAGGATAGGCTGGCTCTCTGTGCCAGTTAGCTAGAAACCTTAACTTAGGGATGATTTGCATGATAACATCTAGGCTCGAGTCGTAGTCTCCCTAGTTGTGTCTCCCTCTGTTATCTGGTTAGGCTAGTCCTTTATCCCTCTGTAGGGGAACTACATCGCCCTGATCTTCACACCAGATGAAGTATGTAGGCAGGAGATTGAGTTGATCTCTCCGGGCGCCTTTTCTTTCTTTTGTGTGTGTTGTCTGACGATTGCTAGGCTCGAGTGCCTGACTCCTTAGCAATTTGTTGTCTGTCTGTTTGAGTGTGTGTTTGACAGTTATAGGCTCGAGTCTCCGACTCCCTATTAACTTGTTGCGTTGTTGTGTGCTTTGGAAGCTGATGTAAGTCCATCGAGTGGCATTTGGGTTCCAGTGTGCGTGTGTTTGGTTCGGATGCTGATGTAAGCCCAGCAATTGGCATTCAGGCTCCATGTTTGCCTTCTTGTGTGTGTTTAGGTTCGGATGCTGACATAAGTCCAGTGATTGGCAGTCGGGCTCCACGTTTGCCTATTTGTGTTTGTTTGTGCGTGTGTCAGCCGAGCTACGAATGCTCTGATTCTTCTCTCGTCCGAGAAGATACGTATGCATAGGATGCGACATCCTAGCGAGCATGTGTCGTTTCCCCAGTCCGAACTACTTTGACTCTGATGTCTATGCCTGATAGACTAAGTAGGCCCAGGATGCGATATCCTGCCGAGTCAGTTTCAGTCTGTTTTCTTGTGTCTCTTTCAGCCAGTGTGTGTATATTTGAGCAGTGTTTAGCAACCAATTTCCTTTCTAGTGTGCGTGGATCCCGTAGAGTACTACGGATGCGTAGGGGTGCTAATACCTTCCCTTCGCATAACCGACTCCCGAACCCATACTCTTTGGTCGCGAGACCATGTTCTTTCCCAGGTTTACTCTGAGCGTTTCCTTTCCCTCTTTTGGGATAAATAACGCACGGTGGCGGCTCTGTTGTTCTTGTTTTCCCGCCGGTTTTTCGCGCGATGCGACAGTTACGTTTGAAAAACTTGAGACATGACAAGAAATGAAAGTTCAATTCCTAATAACCGACAATAGTTGTATGTGAATAAATGCATAGCAAAACCGGGTGTCATGTTACTAATAGTTCAGTTAAAGTTATAATATCACACTGAGAACTACAAAACAATAGTAATTAGAGCCGACTTGGAAGAGTATCACACTTTTTTTTTTGCATTACTAGAGGAGTACATGAAATCAAGAGAACTCACACCCATCGAGGACGTCGGCATAAATTTATTGATTTGGATCACCGTTTAGAGTTACAACCCATTAACGACGATAACAATGTTAAGAAAGCCCTTCCATTGGAGTCAGGTAGGAAAATTGTACGACCTAAACCAAATAAATATTTTGTGGAGATCCTGATGAGAGACGACCCTTCAAAAATCATCAATATCATACACAATTTAGCCAAGGAGGTAAGGGACCAACTCACTATATGCTTTTTATCCAACATATATCTATTTACTTGGTTTAAAATGGAGATTTGTGGTATAAATTCTAATGGAAATTTCGATTCCATGGCTATCTAGAAATTTTTCGTGTGTGTATATATATATATATATATATATATATATATATATATATATATATATATATATATATATATATATATATATATATATATATATATATATATATATATATATATATATATATATATATATATTATATATATATATATATATATATATATATATGGGTGCATGAAATTCAAGCTTCTTATTCCAACAAATCTATAGAAAGCAGACTTGATAAGCTTACTTTATTGGTAAAAAAGTTAGCATTACGTAAAGCTCAAACATAAAGGTTATGTGGTGTTAACACTTCTCTTGAACACTCAACAGATTCATGTCCTACCTTGAAAGAGGATTTAATTACTAATTTTCCTCAAGCATATGCAACTAGCATATACAATCCTCAACCCAACGGGTACAACAACCCTGATCATCCACTAACAAGTATCATCCTAGTTGGAGAAACCATTTAAACCTTCAATATGGGAATCCATCCACATAATAACAACCTTGGCCATAACAGTTATTGTTACCACTGTCAGCTCCATAAAACATTCCACAAGCAGTGACTATTTCAGCACCCTCCACGCCTTCATTAGAGTACCTTTTAAAGAAATTAACCATAAAAAATCTCCAATTTAAGCAACAAATTGATTCCAGTATTCAAAATTTGGAGACATAAATTAGATAGATTGCCACTTTGATAAATGCCATGCAGGCTAAGGATTGAACCAACTACCTTCCCAGACACTAGTGAATCCAAACACATATAATGTGAGTAATTTCCTTGAGATCGGGAAAAAGTGTTGAACCATAAAAAAAATTAAAAAATTATTGAGCCGATGCCTGATTCTGAAAATGTCGTTGATATTGAGAGAAAATATGTATCACCAATCCCTTTCCCACAGAGATCATTGAAAACTAAAAATATGGATGAGGAAGATAAAGATAAGGAAATAATAGACATATTCAGGAAGGCGGTGGTGAACATCCCACTTCTTGATGTAATTAAGTAGGTTCAGAAATATGCCAAATTTCTGAAGGACTTGGGCATACACAAAAGGAGATTAAAGGGAAATGAAATAGTTAAAATGAGACAAAATGTTTAAGTCTTTATTGAACTTATGCTTGTACTTGAAAGAGTTAAAGCATGGAAAAATATTTCAGTTCTCACTCAAACCATGCTCCAAAAGTGCAATGATCTAGAAACTTTATCTATTTCGTGTACCATTGGGGATATTAAATTCAAAAATTGCATGTTAGATTTAGGAGTTTCCATTAATGTTATGCATACTTATATTTTTAACAATCTTGATCTTAGTCCTTTACATAATACATGTTTGACCATCCAGCTGGAAAACAAAAGCAATGTCCGCCATGTCAAAGTAGTGGAAGATGTACTTATTCAAGTTAATGGTTTGATTTTTCCTATATATTTTTAAATTCTATATATGGAAGGAGAAACTAATTCAAATGCAAGTAGGGCACCCATCATTTTAAACAGATCGTTCTTAAAACCTGCAAAAACAAAAATTGACGTCGATGGTGGAACAATGTCCATGTAATTTGGTGATATTACTACAAAATTTAACATTTTTTATGCCATGAAACATGCCATGGAAGAGAATTTAGTTTTTCAAATTGAATTGCTTTATTATTTAGTTGATCAAACATATTATGAGTTATTTTTAACTGATTTTTCATCACTGTCTGATTTTGATAATACTTGCACTTATGATGCATGTACTGACACTCACCAAAGGTCCATAAAGATTATACGATCCACGCATCTACTTTTCCTCCCAGTTGTATCTTGTTTCTCGTACTAGAATCCATGCGTTCCTTGGATAATCATTAGCTCTCGATGCCGCACTTGAACCAAACATAATGACGAACTCACATGCCTTATGATCCCACAACTATGTCAACATACTCTTCTTCACCCATGCTTTATGTCTTGTGACCAACATGATGTAAATGGTGGCTGCCCCAAAAATTTACAACAGAGCAAAAATAATGAAAACAAGGTTATAACCAATTTAATCGATTCAAAAAACCAAAAGATTTTAAATAGATGAAAAGAATATGAGTTTTGAAATCTAAAATAACATATCCAAGAACTCGCATTATTTTAAAAATCCATACATCAATTCTTTTCAACCCTTCTAAAATAGTCATCAGAAGATATAAATCTGATTTATCAAAGCAAAAACTTCCTAAACCAACTAGGTAGCAATATTTTTACCAAAACATGGTCATGTTCTTATTTGAGAAAACAAAATTTAAGACTTAACTAAGCTTAAGGTTTTATTATTCTTTTCTAGTTTTAATTCCAAATCTGAACAGAGAACTCAAACCACTTTAGTACACCAAACATATTTTCATCAAAACAGTTGACAATTTGGATTTTAAGATTGGTCAAAATTAGGGATTCAAACAATAATTAAAGATGTTATTTTCTTAGTCAATAATAAATGAATCAAATCCTATACAAATAAATGATAGAGTTTCATCAAAATAGAGACAAATTCATCTTTTTAGAAAAATATAAGTTAGGGTTCTTAACAAAAATTTATCATTTTTAACATAGGACCAAAAGCCAGAAAAGAAACTTTAAGAAGGATACTTACTACAAGAAAAGGTGAACAAACAATGACCAGAGGAAAACTGACGCAGTGGCTTGCGGTGGTTCTCGATGGAAGAGAGTGGTCACGACGAGGTTTCTCGAAACGAGAATCCATTTGGTTTAAATTGAAGGTCGTGTGATGATGAGCACGAAAATGGAGAACGGTGGTCGAAGACAAGGTTCTTCAAATGGGAAATCCAATTGGTTCATTATGACGACTGTGCAACGAATAACAAGGAAATGATGTTAGTTTTTTGGTTGGAGTTAGTGATAGTCAGAGGTAGAGGGAGAAAAAGGGCCGACGATTTAGGGTTTTAGAGGAAGGAAACCTGTTTTCTACTCCCTCTCTCTCTCTCTCTCTCTCTCGATTTTCCTCTTTGCTAAATGAAGAAGAGAATAATGAAATCTCTCTCTCTCTCTCACACACACACACACACGCACGCGCACACACACACGCACGCGCGCACGCGCACACACACACACACGCATGCGCGCGCACACACACCCACACACACACGCACGCGCGCGCGTAAACACACGCACACACACACATATTCTAAATGAAGAAGATAATAATGAAACTGATTGCCCAAAGAAGAAAGTCTCAACCTTCAATTGCCCATAAAATTAAGCCCAAAAAGAAATTCTAGTACTTAATTTATTTCTAAAACTTAATTTAAAAGATCAAATAAACATTCTTAAATAAAATAAAAATAGTCTAAGGAAAAATAATAATAAAACTAAAATACTCTAATTTCTTATTAAGTTCCCTGTCTACAAAAATCTAAAATTAAAACAAATCATTTAGAAATAAAATAAATAAGATAATTTATTTTAATTCAAAATAATCAATTAAAAATATAAGTTTTTCTTCTATTAATCAATGAAATAAAAATAGGAAAACATTCTCTTCACTTTATTTATATATATATATATATATATATATATATATATATATTATATATATATATATATATATAATATATATATATATATATATATATATATATATATATATATATATATATATATATATATATATATATATATATATATATATTATATATATATATATATATATATATATTATATATATATATATATATATATAATTTAAAGTTCTATCTAAAATTTGATATTCTAACAAGAGATCAAATATAATTTTAAAGAACACATTATCATTAAAAGAGAATTTTTAAAATTAAAATTTGAAAATAACTAATGAGTTCATTTTTACTATAATTATAAATAAATGAAAATTTTATATAATTATTAGATATAAAATTATTTATTCAAGAAAATCATAATATAAAATAAAAATATCCTCCCGACTTTTAATTTCCAATAATATATAAGTTTCACCAACTAATTAAATAAAATAATTTGATAGGGTAAAATTGCTTTAAACAGTAAAATAATTTCATTCGCAATAAGATTAAAATATTTTAATACTCAA